>NC_090444.1:1744116776-1744432929 GCF_031143425.1 Pleurodeles waltl
CCCAATCCTGGGGGCACCTAGGGCACACCTTAGGGGTGACTTATATGTAGAAATAAGGTAGTTTAAGACTTGTGAAGTACTTTTGATTCCAAAGTCAAATTTAGGGTTAACTTAAATTTAAAAGCAGCCAGCAAGGCAGGCCTGTCTTTAAAATGACACTGGGTACCTCAGCAGTGCACCTATGGGGGCATTACCTATGCTGGAGTCCCTAAACCTACATACCCTACCATATACTAGGGACTTATAGGTAGGTTGATAGAGCCAATTATAATTCACCTAATGTGCTTAATCTATTATACACACTGGCCCTGGGACTGGTTAGCAGTACCCAGGACACAGCCAAGAGTCAGTACCCACAGGTTTCTGTCCCAAAGGTTTGGCGGGTGACCCGGGCAAAAAGGAGGCCTTTCCTACAAGAGTACCTGAACAAAAGTCTTCAGCAATACATATCCGAGGCGAACAGTCTTATACGCTACTTGGTGTGGTACCAGCCATAAGTCCTTGTAGTCATACCCCACTCAGATGTTAATATATCCACAGTTATTCAAAATAGTAGTATTCCACTGTTCCTCAACAATGACTACTGAGTTTGGTTGTGTGTTGACGTTTCGGTATAAGTTGCAAATGTCGATCGGGCCATCCTCAGGACTGAAAAATTATGTGAAGATAAATGGCCCCCTTAGAGGAATTAAAATGATAACATATAAAATATATACCTGCAAATAATTAATGGAAAAAGAGAAGAAGAGGGCCCTCACCTTAGAGGATCAAATAAGGGAAGAAACGTTCATGATGTCATGCCCCACGACTGTAACAGACACCGGACCATGAAGTAAAGTCCATGTGCATGCAGAGACATTGCGGGTGCATAAGTGCTTCATAAAATCCAGATATTACCACCCCAAATCAAACCTATTGCATACCTGAGAGAAATAAATAAATCGGGTTGTGTGGGAAAAGTAATACCTTAATGAGAACATCAGCAGTTGTGAATTGTTTCATGGTTATGGGAATATACAAACAATAAATGACCTGCTTTTTCAGCTCCAATCTCGCTCTCTTTCTTTCCTCGGCTTTTACCTGCTTTTTCAGCTCCGATCTCGCTCTCTTTCTTTCCTCGGCTTTTACATGCTTTTTCAGCTCCAATCTCGCTCTCTTTCCCCGGCTCTCCCTCGCCGCTGCCTCCCCGCGGCCCCGCCCACCTCCCTCCACCTCGACTCTTAGGTCAGCTCCATTTCCTGTTTCCCGCCTTGAGCCCCGCTCCCGCTCCCCCCTGCCCTCTCATTAGTTAACCCACCCCATCCTCACAGCTGCCACTACCTCCCACCTCCCCTCTTATGCTGGCTGCAGCGCAGAGAAGGTAGCGACCTTTGACCCTGCTCCTGCAGGCAGGTCGCTTCCCTCCTCTCCGCCGCTAAACCCGGCTGCTAGATTTTACCTGCTTTTTCAGCTCCAATCTCGCTCTCTTTCTTTCCTCGGCTTTTAACTGTTTTTTCAGCTCCAATCTCACTCTCTTTCTTTCCTCGGCTTTTACCTGCTTTTTCAGCTCTAATCTCGCTCTCTTTCTTTCCTCGGCTTTTACCTGCTTTTTCAGCTCCAATCTCGCTCTCTTTCCCCGGCTCTCCCTCGCTGCTGCATCCCTGCGGCCCCGCCGCCTCCCTCCACCTCGACTCTCTGGTCCACTCCATTTCCTGTTTCCCGCCTTGAGCCCCGCTCCCCCGCCCCCTCTGCCCTCTCATTGGTTAATCCACCCCATCCTCCCAGCTGCCACTCCCTCCCACCTCCCCTCTTATGCCGGCCGCAGCACAGAGAAGGTAGCGACCTTTGACCCTGCTCCTGCAGGCAGGTCGCTTCCCTCCTCTCCGCCGCTAAACCCGGCTGCCAGATTTTACCTGCTTTTTTAGCTCCAATCTCGCTCTCCTTCTTTCCTTGGCTTTTACCTGCTTTTTCAGCTCCAATCTAGCTCTTTTTCTTTCCTCGGCTTTTACCTGCTTTTTCAGCTCCAATCTCGCTCTCTTTCTTTCCTCTGCTTTTACCTGCTTTTTCAGCTCCAATCTCGCTCTCTTTCTTTCCTCGGCTTTTACCTGTTTTTTAGCTCCAACCTCGCTCTCTTTCCCCGGCTCTCCCTCGTCGCTGCCTCCCCGCGGCCCCACCCCCTCCCTCCACCTCGAGTCTCCGGTCCACTCCATTTTCTGTTTCCCACCTTGAGCCCCACTCCCTCACCCCCGCCCTCTCATTGGTTAATCCACCCCATCCTCCCAGCTGCCACTCCCTCCCACCTCCCCTCTTATGCCGGCCGCAAAGTGGACGCGTGTAGCGGGAGCGCCGAAGATGTTCCAAAGGCAAGCCTGTCTGCGCCCGTCCACGCCGAGACCCCGCCCAGTGCCAGACCCCCTGGCCCCCTCAGACAACTCTACTCCCCCCTCAAACTCCACTCACTCAACCCAGGCCCTCGCCCCACCTGCACCCTTTCCAGCCCCACACACACTCATGTCCCCTTCACTTGCTACACCTGCCATTTCTCCTGCTCCACATCCCTCAAACCACACGCCAACCACAGCGACCCCCCCAACAACAAACACAACACCCCCAACGCAATACACACATGCTCTGCCCACACCCCCACCAACCAGACCCGCCGCACACCACCCCACAACCAGAACACAGCTCGCAACAACACCTTCAAGCACAACACCAACACCACCCACCACAACCACCTCAACTGCCTGCTCCACAATACCTGCTCCCTTCACAAACATGCCATAGAACTCTGGGACCTCATCACATCACACTCACCTGACATCGTCTTCCTCACGGAAACCTGGACCAAGCCCTCCTCGGAACCCAACATAGCCATCGCCACCCCCAAGGGATACAAACTCCAATGCAAAGACCGCCTTAACAGGCCAGGGGGTGGCATCGCCATCCTACACAGGGACACCATTAAAGTCACCACCAACTCCCAAGACACTATTGACAGCACAGAACACATGCACTTCCTAATCCACATTAACAACAACTCCACCCTCAAAGATACACTAATCTACAGACCACCAGGACCACACCCGGTCTTCTGCGACACCATCGCCGACACCATCAGCTCGCACGCCCTCACCTCCACGGACTACATCCTCCTTGGTGATGTCAACTTTCACTTGGAGAACCTTCAAGACCACAACTCAACCTCCCTCATAGACAACTTCACCAACCTCGGACTCAAACAACTGGTCACTGCACCCACCCACTCAGCAGGACACACGCTCGACGCAACTTTCACCTCAAGCCAACACATAACCTACACCCACACCACCGAACTCCACTGGACTGACCACCACTGCGTCCACTTCTCCTTCACCAAACCCCCCACACACCACCATCAACACACCACGCCCTACTGCATGTGGGACAAGATCCCCACAGAATGCCTGAACTCACAACTGGCTCCCACCCTCCCCCCCACACCAACGACCCCAACACAGGAGCACACAACCTCTCTAAATGGATCACTATCTGCGCAGACGAAAACACATTGCCACCCGCAACATCAGGAACGCCCCATGGTTCACCCCCGAACTCCAAAACTCCAAGCGCAAATGCCGCCAAGCGGAGAAAATATGGCGACAAGAACCCTCTACAGCCAACTTCTCCACACTCAAAACTTCCATTCGCACCCATCACCAACTCATACGCACCACCAAAAGAGATCACTACAAGACACGCCTTGAGAACAACTCCCAAAACAGCAAAGAACTCTTCACCATCATTAAAGAGCTAGCCAAACCCAAAGCCAGCAACATAGACCCCACACACATAGCCCCTATGTGACGCCCTTTCCAACCACTTCCACCATAACATCCTGGACATCCACAACAGCTTCATACCACACACACCCCTCACTCACCCAACTCAACCCCCACTGATGACGCCCCCACCACACTTACCACCTGGGCCCCTACCACACACGAAGAAACCAAAAAAAACATGAATTCCATCCACTCCGGATCCCCCTCCAACCCATGCCCTCATCGCATCTACAACAAAGCCAGCCCAACCATCGCCCCCATACTCCGCGACATAATCAACTCTTCTTTTGACTCCACCACCTACCCAGACCCCTGGAAGCACGCAGAAATCACCGCTCTCCTCAGCAAGTCTGATAGTAGCATATCCTCTGAGATGTGAAATATATCATCAAATAATTAACCCACAGTACGGCAGGTGCGGCGGCACAAAATAAGGTCTGGTTCACAGGAGGGCACCGAATTCTCTACGTCAAGTGGCAGTAAGCCTTTAAAATGGGACTACTCTGGCATTAGACTAACAGATACAACAGATATAACTGCAACGAGTGGTCAACAGCTGGTGGACAACAACATGGAAGGAAGTACCAGGGATGCGATAAGTGGTGCAAGAATGGTGGGCACTGACTCTGGGATGCTGCAATCAATATACAATTCGATTAAAGAACTTCAAACAGAAACTCGGATCGAAAATCTCCATGCCAGGGTAGCCACTAAGCGGTTGCAAGGAACAGTTCGCAAAGTAGCAACGTCATGCACCGAGATTGAAGCCAAATTATGCTCAATGGATGAGAGGATGGTTGCGGTCGAAGAGGATGTCGATATCCTGAAACAACAGAATGCTACGCAGGAGAGTCAACTGACTGACATAATGTGGAAGCTGTAAGATTATGAGAACCGGCAGAGAAGAAATAATCTGTGCTTTTTGGGCATAAACGAAGGGTTGGAAGGGAGTGACATTCGGGCTTACATGATTAAGCTATTGCATGGGGCTTTTCCCGAACTGAGCAACTGGGACTGGGATAACGAGATTCAGCGTGTTCATAGGTTTCCGGCAACTCGGAGGGAGGGGTCGCACCCAGCAGACTCCAAATATCCTAGAGCTATCCTGGTCTTTTTTGGTAACTTTTTGCTTCGGCAAGCTATTTTTGACAAAACTCACCCTAATGCCCCACGTACTATAGAGGGATTCACTTTTTTCACTCGACCAGATTTTTGTCATACAACTGTGGAATGCAGATGCCAGCTCCGACAGTTGATTAAACCATTTTTGGACAAGGGAGGGGAAGCTTATCTGATAGCCCCCGTGCACCTAAAAACGATCATGAATGGGAAAGTGAGATGGTTTACGTCAGAGATCCAAGTAAAGGAGTATTTGATGGGGTAAAATGATGTAAGGATGTCAAGTGAACCTGGAAGTGGGCGGGCACCTCACATCTACACAGCGCCAATATTCAGACCAAAGGTGGTCTGATTGCTCTACAGGAAGGGAGGGGGCTGGTCAGGAGAGGGGGATCCCAACCAGCCCTAGTGGGAGGGGAGGGGGCGGATGGGAGTGGTGTGGGGAGGGGGAAGAGGGTGGAAATGGGTCTGGGGAGAAGGGGGGAGGGGGAAAGGGGAAAGGGGGAATGGGAAAGGAAGGGATAAAGAGAATCAAGAGAAGTATAAGGATAAGAGAGAGAAAGGAGAATGGAGATATATTTAAAAAACTAGAGATTTTATACAGCCAGGATGGAAAGCAAAGGAAAACGAACGGGAGGTAGAATAGGGCAGGAAAGGGGGCGGGTGAAATAAGGGGATAGAAATGACTAGACTTCGAATAGCTTCTATTAATATCTGTGGATTAAATGACCCCCGAAAAAGAAGGAGTAATGGAAGACCTGAAAACTCTTAGGGCGGACATTTACTGCCTACAAGGGAACCGCAGAATTTTAGGATCACTTGGTATGAGAATGGTAGTGTGTTCAGAACAAGATGTGAAAACTAAGGGGGTGGCAATATTGGATCGGAGTAATAGATTCAAATTTGCTATACAGAAGGCTGACAGGAATGGAAGATGGGCCATTGTATAATGCTTCTATGGTAAAGGATGTTTTACTTTATGCTCTGTATATGGGGCAGTAACCGACGATCCAGTAGTAATGGATCCTTTAGCTATGGAATTAACTGGTTGGCCTGCCCCGTATATTCTATGTGGGGATTTCAATTTTAATGGCTCATGGGATGGATTACAGGATTTATTAGCGCCCGTAGTTAAGAAATATCAGGAACGAAAGCCACACGTATTTAAGGCAATGGTTGGTATTAAGAAGGAGCTAGGATTGGTAGATGCCTGGATTAGGCTATACGACTCAGATCCTGGGTACACCTATTTCCCTGCCCCTCATACAAAATTGGCTCTACTAGATTTTTTCTTGGTATCCCCTGAATTGTTAACGCATGCTAGTATGGAATTATTCCCACGGATCATGTCAGATCATAACCCATTTGTACTTGATCTGGAGCTAGATGGTCTGGAGTATAAAGCCAGGAGGTGGACCTTTGAAAGAGGGCTCCTTAAGGATTCTGAATATTGTGAATATATGAAGAACTGGATAGCCGAATTCTTAGAAAACAATCTGGGGTCTGCCCCTACAGAGATAGTCTGGGATGCCTTGAAAGCAGGAGTATGGGGGAAAACTCTGAGTTTTACCCTTAAGAAACAAAAAAGCATCCAAGGCAGAGTAAGGGATTTGCATATGAAACTCAGAGATGCAGAAAGACATCTGATTACAATTATAGAAAAGGGGAGGATATAAACAAAATTCAGGAGCGAATTGCTATAGCAAGGGCAGCAATAAACGAGGTCACTGCACAAAGAATAGCGGAAAAAATATCTTGCACAATGCTCTGAAGGATATGAGTTTGGAGAAAGAACCAGGCATCTGCTGGCGGTAAGGGCAAGGCATAAAGCATAAATGGAATCAGGAAGGTGTTTCAGAGAAACTATACGGAGCTTTATAGCGATACATCTGGATCTTCAGGTACAGAGATGCAAGAATTTTTAAGTTCCATTAGGTTTAACAAGGTAACAGAGGAGGATCATTCACAATTGGAGGGACAGATTGATAGTCTAGAAATAGATAAGGCATTAAGTGAACTCGCCACTGGGAAAGCCTCTGGACCTGATGTGATCCCCTCAGAGTTCTATAAAATCTTTAAAACATTGCTATTTCCTCTGATGATAGAGTTATTTATTCAGGTACAGAATGGTGGAGAAATCTCGCCATCATGGGGAATGGCCAACATAGTAGTTTTTTTGAAGAAAGGGAAGGCTCCACAGAGCTCGGCTTCTCACCGGCCGATTACATTAATCAATAGCGATGCTAAAATCTATTAAAAAATACTAGCTGTTCAATTATCCTTGGTGATCAAGAAATTGGTAACACCTAGACAACATGGGTTCGTCCCGGGAAGAGACACAATTGAACATATTCGAAGAGTTACTACGCTCTTCGATGCAACAGAAGTTGCGGAGGAGCCCTTGGCTGTCGCACTGTTAGATGCCGAGAAAGCATTTGATCGGGTTAATTGGAAATATCTCTGGCAGGTTATGGAGAACTATGGCTTTGGGGAGAAGTTCATTCTGGCAATCAAAGTTATTTACAGGTCGCCGGGAGTGAGAATACAGTTAATGGGAGGGCAGTCTGAATGTATCCAAGTAGGGCGCGGCACTAGACAGGGATGCCCATGCTCCCCGCTGTTGTTTGCTATATATATAGATCCTCTGCTTAGACAGCTCAAAGGAAATAGTAAGATCTCACCGGTGTGTAGGCATGGAGGGGATACAAAAGTTCTAGCGTATGCGGATGATATAGCCATAGTAACCTCTAACCCGGACTTAGCGTTGAAAGAAATTGAAGAGGTGTCGAGTAAATTTGGAATGTTCTCTGGGTATCTGCTAAATAGAACTAAAAGACAGCTACTGGTTAACCAATATACGAATTCTCAGGACAATCGGAGGGTGGATCATGCGGTCTACTTGAGTATTGCTATTACACCAAGAATAGGAGAAATCATCAACCTGAACTTAGGCTCAATACTTGTAAAGACCAAAAATGATATGCATAGATGGAACAATTTGCATATGACTATAATGGGGAGGTGCAATATGGTTAAAATGATTCTCCTCCCAAAACTATTGTATATTTTCTGTGCCATACCATTAAACTTTACAAACTCTCGGTTTAAGGATATGGAGCGGGTAGTCATGAGATTTATTTGGGCATACTGCAAGTGCAGAAAAGCGGGTCAATTTATGTCTTTGCCTCGGGAAAAGGGGGGTGGTCCCTACCGAATACGAAATTATACCAAACGGCAGCAGCTTTTCAATATATGCGCCCGCTATGGGGGGGAAGGGTAGGGGAGAACGAGGTGGATGACGGTCCCAATATCTATGAGCTGCTCATGGGATCGGCTGCTAATGGATGTCTATTAACCTTCAATGAACCTGGGTACTATAAGAAAGCTAGATACAAGGTATTGGACGTGGCTTATAAACACTGGCAGTCATGGCGCATAAAGAATGGGCTTGGAAGATTTAATTATTATACAATAATCAAGAACAACCCGTCGCTTCCCGAAATATTTAAGGATATCCGTATGGTAAAATGGGCCTCTCGAGGCATAGAGAGGTTAGGAGACTTCTATGATGATCTTGGAGTGAAGGTGTTTAGGAGTCTTCAAGAACAATATGGTCTAGAACAAAGGGATTTCTTCAAATATTTACAGATACAAGATCTTTTGGGTAAAAAAAACAGGGGGGGCACAGGGATTCAGAAAGAATCTGTTGTTAAAGGGTATTTTGGGGGAATCTAATATGCCTATTAAATTACTTTACTCAGCATTGATGGCAGAACAACCTGATGATTTAGGGAAGCATAGTGAGAGGTGGAAGGACAAATTGGTGGATGGAGGTATTAATTTCTTCAAATCACTTGAACTGGGACATATTATGTTACTTTCTTCCTCTCTACAAGCACAACACTATAAGACCATGTTTGATCTGTGCTATACACCGGCTCATCTTGTCAAATGGGGGGGCTCACGAGGGACAAACTGTCCAAGGTGTGGGGCGCATGGAGCAGATATTGTTCATATGTTTGCCACGTGTGGGGAACTGACGGTACTGAGAGATGGTATGCAACTTGTGCTAAAAGAAATACTGGGATATGAGGTGGTCCTTACCCCCGAGATAATGGTCTTAGGGGTTGCGGAGGAAATGAGGGGACGACATAGGGCGCTTATCTTTCTGGCCAGGGAGGTCTATCGATTATGTATCTCCTCTGCATGGCTGAAACCACATCCACCGACATGGCAGCAGTGGATGGGCACGTTATTGTCTGTGTATCATTTTGGAGATCGCACTGTATGACCGTATGGGGAGATCGGCCAGAAAAAAAGGGAAAGTAATTTGGGGACAATTCCAGAACTGGCTTCTGGCCCATGAATGAAGGTTCAATCTAAAGTTCTGTTCTGATGAAAAAGGAGTAACTTGCCTCCTTCCAGGCTAATGGGAATATGTAATCATCTTTTGAATCTTATGTTACGGGTAAAATGATGTATGAATGTAACTATTTCTCTTTCTTTTCCAATAAAAAAAAAGAATAATAAAAAAAAAAAAAAGAAATCACTGCTCTCCTAAAAAAAAACAAAGCCGACCCGGAGGTCCTCTCCAACTATCGCCCCATCTCCCTCCTCCCTTTCCCTGCCAAGGTGGCCGAGAAATTAGTCAACGCCCGCCTATCCCACTTTCTCAAGGAAAACAACACTCTTGACCCCTCACAATCCGGGTTCCGCAAGAACCACAGCACGGAAACCGCCCTCATCGCATGTACTGACGACATCAGGACCAGAGTCGACAAAGGCGAGACCGTCGCACTCATCCTCCTAGACCCCTCCACAGCCTTTGACACTGTTTGTCACCAGACACTCTGCACACGCCTCCACAACACAGGAATTCACCACAAAGCTTTAGACTGGCTCACCTTCTTCCTCACCGACCGGACACAAAGAGTCTGCCTTCCACCCTTCCACTCCACCACCACCAAAATCATCTGCAGAGTCCCTCAAGGGTCCCCACTCAGCCCCACACTCTTCAACGTTTACATTATCCCCCTAGCCAACATCTTCCAACCACACGGAATCACTATCCTCTCCTACGCAGATGACACCCAACTCATCCTCTCCCTCACCCGCAACCCCACCACCGCCAAAACCAACCTACACGCTGCTCCCCTCGACACCTTCAACTGGATGACAACCAACCACCTCAAGCTTAACTCCAACAAAACCGAAATCATCATCTTCGGCCCCAACAAAACCATATGGGATGACTCCTGGTGGCCCACAGCCCTAGGCCCCGCACCCACCCCCGCAAACCACTCACGCAATCTCTGCATCATCCTGGACCCCTCCCTCTCCATGACACAGCAAATCAATGCACTAACCTCCTCCTGCTTCCACACTCCGCACACTGAAAAAATCCTTTAAATGGATTCCCCCAGAGACCAGGAAGACAGTCACCCATGCACTCATCAGCAGCAGATTAGACTACGGTAACGCCCTCTACGCCGGCACCATACTCAAACTCAAACGCAAACTCCAGAGAATCCAGAACACAGCTGCACGCCTCGTCCTTGGCCTCCCCCACCACGAACGATTCTCACCGCACCACAAATCCCTTCACTGGCTCCCCACAGACAAGAGAATCACTTTCAAGATCCTCATCCACGCACACAAATTCCTCCACAACACCGGCCCCACCTACCTCAACGAAAGAGTGAACCTCCACACTCCCACCCGCAACCTCCGATCAGCACTAGCTACAGTCCCCCGCATCCAACGAACCACCACAGGAGGCAGGGCCTTCTCTTACCTCACCCCCATAACCTGGAACTCCCTCTCCACCAACCTCCACAAAACCCAAGACCGCCTGCTCTTCAGAAAAAACCTCAAGACATGGCTGTTCGATCAGTAACTCCCCCCTTCACCACCCCCCCACAAGCACCTTGAGACCCTCACCGGTGAGTAGCGCGCTTTATAAATTGTTTTTGATTGATTGATTTGATTGATACAATTTGATGACTAGCTAAAGGTTTACTGCATGGTAACACTGAGTGGTATACGAACAAGTAGTATAGTGTGAAAGTTTACAAAAAGTCGAGTCACTCAAGGCTCTGGATTGTGACCCGGAGAGATATAATGGACCTAATGTGTGCATGAGTAACATATGACCTACACAAAAAAAGGGGCGATCATATAGACCCAGTACTCATCTTAATACCATATGGCACACACAAGGCTCACTTTGTATGCAAACTTTCACTATACTGTACCTCAGTGCATAGGTGTTTCCAAAAAATTTGAAAACCCCTCCAGGCTTGATGAGTGAAGCCAGTGGCGTCAAGGAGCAAACTGTCTCTCAAGTATAGAGCAAGAGTCTTGAGTTCAAAAGACGATACAGAGTTACTGCATCAACACTGATGCTGGCAACTAAACTAAACAGCAGGCTGAAAGACTAGACCACTGCACAATGGCCACCATCCTATTTATTTTTAGTAAGGAAACTAAGAGACTCATTAGAGTTCATAGCGAAAGTAGAGAAATCAGTGCTAATTTCAAGTCAAAATCTGGAATTTTTAGGATTTGTGGTGGATACTGTGAGAAGTGAGTTACAGATTCAGTGAAAAAATAAGGAAGATAAGTGAGAGGAGGTGAAGAATGTGATGAAGAAAGAAAACATAAAGTTGAGGGATTTGGCATGTGTGATCAGCCTAGTTTCATCCTCAAAACAAACTGTATTTACAGGTCCTTTACACTACAGAATATTACAATGACCAAAGAAAGCTGATTAGCAAAATGATTATGGTATGGGGATAGAACTGGAATGAGTATGGAAGCAAAGGAGGAGTTAAAATAATGGATGGAAAACTTTGATGCTTGGAATGTTCAAGCAATATTTAGAACAAAACCAGATTTTACTCTGGAAACAGATGCCATCATGTCTGGATGGGGAGCGGTGTGTTCTGGACACGAGACAGGTGGGGCCCAATTTAAAAAAAGTCACTGATTCACAAATGTCAACTTAGACCAAAAGTCTAAGATTACACCAAAAGTCATACTTGTAGTAAAGTTAGACTTTTGATTTAACTTTAGACTTTGGTCTGAGTTTAGAGCAAAAGTCATAAACTTAGACCAAAAGTCTAACTTTACCACAGATAAAGTTAGGGCCTGATTCACAAAGGTAAAATTAGATCAAAAGTCTAACTTAACACAAAACGTTCAAGTTCAGACTTCAAGTCTCACTTTACTCATAGTAAAGTTAGACTTTTGGGGCCAGATCTAAGTATGTTTGGGTTTGCGACTCGCAAATTGCGAGTCTGAGCGACTCGCAATTTGCGAGTCACAAACCCATATGCAGGATGGTGTTCCTGACATCATCTGCGAATCGCAAGGGGGTCGCAAAGACCCACCTCATTAATATTAATGAGGTGGGTCACAATTTGCGACCGCCTTCCGATTCGCAGCACTCACAGGGATGGTGGCCTGCTGGAGACAGCAGACCACCATGTCTGTGACTGCTTTCTAATAAAGCAGGTTTTTTTTGTATTGCAGCTCGTTTTCCTTAAAGGAAAACGAGTTGCAATACACTTGAAAAAATGAAACATTTTTGTTTCATTTTTTCAGAGCAGGCAGTGGTCCATAGGACCACTGCCTGCCCTGAAAACATGTTTTTAGGGCCATTCACAAAGGGGAAGGGGTCCCATGGGGATCCCTTCCCTTTTGCGAATGGGTTAGCACCCATTTTGATATGGGTGCTAACTGCGAATTGCTTTGCGACCACGTTCGCGGTCACAAAGCAATTCTACATCGTGATGCGAATCGCAAATAGGAAGGGGAACACCCCTTCCTATTTGCGAGTCGCATTCCCATTTTGTGAGTCGGTAACCAGGTTACCGACTCGCAAAATGGGAATGAGCATCGCAATGCGCGTTTTGCATGGCGCAAACAGCGAAATTTGCTGTTTGCACCATGCAAAACGCTTCCTACATCTGGCCCTTGGTGTAAGTTTAGGCTTTTGGCCTAAACTTAGACCGAAAGTCTAAACCTAAGCCAAAAGTCTAACTTTACAGGTCTAAACATAAACTTTTAGTTTAAAATTCGACTTTTGGTCTAACTTTACATTTGTGCATCGGGCCACTAGACTTTTGGTATAAACTTAGAGTTTAGGTCTAAGTTTACCTTTGTAAATCGGCCCTTAGACTTTAAGTCTAAACTTAGATTTTTGGTGTAAACCTAAAATGTTGGTCTAAGTTTACCTTTGTGAATCAGACCCGAGGAGTTTAGAGTAGCCTGGAAAGGGAGAAACATACCAATTGTTTGAAAATTAAAGCAGGATTGTTTAATCCAAGCATTTTCAAATAACAACTGCAAGGGGCCTCAGTACTGTTGAAAATGGACAAAGTAACTACAGTAACACATCAACAAATTAGTGGAAAACAGACCAATGAAATTAGCAGACAGTGCAGAAAATGTGGGATTTTTGCTTAGAGCGCAAAACTGGATTGAAAGCAGAGTATTTACCTGAGGTACACAACGTAGTTGCAGATTGTAATTAATGACATTTGCCAGATTTCAGTGATTAGAAGTTGCAGGAGAAGTATTTCAAGAAGGTTTAGAATTATATGGGCCAATTGGGGGTAGATCTGTTTGCTTCAAAATTGACATTTCTGCTGAGACATTATATCAGCTGGATACCAGATTCAGGTGTGATTGCAGTGGATGCATTCATGCAGGATTGGCCAAGGATGAAAGGGTATGTATTTCCACCATTTCCATGAGTCAGAGGGTGTTATTGCAGTGCAGGAAACTGAAATGTGAGATAGTGTTAGTGACTCTTTTTTTTTTTTTAAACTCAGGCTTGGTTTCCAAAGGTGCTGGAGATGGTTATGGAGATCCCTTATTTGACCAAGTCATGCAAGGGACTATTAAGAGGAGTGGAAGAAAGGGACCATCCTTTAGCAGAGTTGGGTTTGCTCAGACTCCTAGTTTGGAAGATTACAGAGAATTGGGAAGATTCACTTAACTTTTAGTTTCAGGGTTACTCAACCAATCTACACCTCTTTGAACCAAGAAAAGATACTGATGTGTATGGGGTGTTTGGTTACTTTGGTGTTTGGAAAGGGATTTGAACCCATGGAAGCTGATGAGGTAAAAGTGGCACATTTATTAGCAGAGTTATTTGGCAATGGATTATCTTACAGAACTCTCAATTGTTACAAATCAGTTGTAGCAGCAGGATATTTTAAATTCATTTCTGTTGGAAAGAGTCCATTAATTTGTATAGTTATGAAAGGGATTAGGCTAAAAGACCTCCAAAAATCAGATATCAGTAACTTTGGGATGTGCACTTAGTTTTAAGGTTGTTCCAGGAATGAACTAGTAATAACTATCTAGGGGTAAGAGAATTGTCATGGAAAATAGCAACATTGTTGTGTTTGATTTCTTTCAGAAGGGTGTCGAATGTTAGGCATTAGGGGTATCTGATAGATTTTTCAACCAACTGGGTATTATTCAGAATATGGGTGGGAACTAAGACAATGTCAACTTCTGTGTTTTATCCAAGTTTACATAATTCACCGAAATTGGCAAGTTTAGTGGTGCAATAGCACCTGCTCACAAGCAGCTTCGTGTTAGATGGGGCCCAGTCTAAATTAATATAATTATATTAGTTAGGAACTGTACCACTCCTCATTGGTAAAGTGAATATGTGTAATAAGTAATGTTTCACAGAACTTTATGTGTAAATTGTGTTTTAATTGTAACTGCAGATTAGAACTCAATACAGTGATTAAAACCACTGCTTTTTAAATATGTTTGTGAGCCCCAATCCAGATGTGAGTTCACTATTGATATAATGTGATTTCTTAGCATACTTTATGAAATAAGATATTTACATAACCCACTTCTTAATGAAGTTCATCCTCTGGGCTGCCAAACATCTGCTAGAAAGTAGGAGTATAGTTGCTCTGCTCCACCAGCTGGCAGGTCCAGGGGCCCGTTTTACAAGAATCTCCTGCTTGAGAAATGGGATGGGGTTTGAATCTCCATAGCCATGTTCTGCTTGCTAATTAAGGGTAAAGGTATGCCCAGAATTTGGCAACTGAGACCCTAGACTTCTGTCTCTGCTTCCAAGAAGTGGGTCCATTTGAAGAGTTTTGTAGGGAAATGTATGCCTGGGTGGGTGCAGATTGGCTCAGTGATTATTAGGTGAACGATATTCCTCAGTTTTGGTTTGAGCTGTCTGTTGCAATCCTAAGCAGAAAACGGCAGAGGGTTTAGATAGGCAGTGGACTGGTTTCTGTTTGGGACACTGAAGGATAGAAGGGTGATACAGCACTAATAGGATTCATAGATACCACAACAATCACGAAAAGCTCCACCTCCTTTCTGAAGTCCCTGCACAATCTCAGAAACTTGAGATGGAGTCTGAAAGAAGAGTGCCTGAACCAACAAAGCTGACAACTTTGAGGTGTTTGGGAATGGACTAGTCATGATTTGTACTCTTGATGTTTCGACTCTTTCTAGGACTGTTGACACCAGCTCCTTGATGCTCTAAAGCCAGTGGAGAGAGAACTTGCTAGGGACCCAGATCAAAACTTCCCCTAAACTTCTGTGGACTAGTACGGTTTTAGGTGCACAACAAGATGATGGACGGAGTACTGAAGCTTTTCACACACTCACCACAGTCACGGATATGGGTTACATCCATTGTTCTTTTGCTCAACATGGCACCCCAGTTTGGACCCAACCATATGCAAATCAGTCTTGACCATGCTCCCCATGGGAATAAACCAGTTCGATCTGCCAGGCCAAGTTTTCCCTGGACAGGAAACAAGCATTCTGGGAGTGGTTTTGGGGTATCACTCCTCATCAACCAGGCTAGTTTGAATACAGTGGTGTTGCGAGAAAAGGACACACGTCTGGACATAGCCTGGCCACTTAGGGCGGACATAAAAACACAACAAGATGAATGACGACGTGTTGAAACTGTTCAAACACTCACCCCAGTCACAGATCTGAGTTAAATCCATCGTTCTTTTGATTTAATTTTATCTGATTTAGGTTTTTGTAAAGTATACAAATGCCCTGGGGTGGATGAGTGAGAACATGAGGCAAACTGTCCCAGTAACTGCCAACAGTCCCTCTGCTGTTCCAGAGTCAGAGGAGGGGAGAGGTTCACACCCTCCACTGACCCATCCTGCTCTTTGGAAGACAGGAGATCAGAGAGAGGTTCACTCTCCTCTTCCACCCTATCATCCATGACCAAGAGCATGGTCAACTCAGACCTCTCAAAGTGCGGTCTGAGGTGGTTCATGTTGCAGACCCTCAAAGGAGTCTTAGGAGTCTGCATGTCCACCAGGTAGGTGACTTTACTCTGGCACTCCTTCACCTCAAATGGTCAAGACTAGCAGTCTTGTAGAGCACAGGGCTTACCGAAGCCATAACCCACACTTTCTGATCAGGCTGAAACTCAACCAGTGTGGTATTCTGGTCATACCAGCTTTTCATGTCCTTTTGGCTAGCTTCCAGAATCTCCTGGGTGAGTTTCCAGAAGCCGGTTATCTGTTTCCTGAAGGCTAGCATATAATTGAATACATCCATGTTTGACGTATTAGGAGCTTGCCCCAGCACTCCTTCACCAGACTGAGAGACCCTTTCACAGGCTGCCCATATAGAAGCTCAAAAAGGCTGAAGCCAACCCACTTCAGTGATACCTCCCTGTAGACAAACAACAGGAATGGTAACAGGACGTCCCACTTACACCTCCTGGGTTCTGAGAGACCCATAATCATGCCTTTCACTGTATGGTTCAACCTTTCAACCAACCCACTGTTTTAGGGGTGGTAAGGCATGGTGAACTTGTAGGTAACACCACACGCCTTCCACATGGCCTTCATGTACAACAATATGAAACTAGTACCCTGGTCAGATACCACCTCCTTGGGGAAACCCACACAGGTGAAGATCCCCTTAAGTTTCCTGGCCACAGTGGACACAGTCACTGTCCTGAGAGGGATAGCTTCCGGGTACCGAGTGGTATAGTCCACCAAGACTAGGATAAACCTTTTGCTCATGGTTTTCTTATGATCCAGGGGCCCCTTAATGTCAATGCCCACCCACTCAAGAAGGGTGCTCACAATGGGAAACGATTGCAGAGGAACCTTGCACCTCTTCCCAGATTGCCTCTCACCTGGCAGGTTTGACAGGTCCAGCAGAACGCATCTGATTTCTTCCTTATATGGGGCTATAGGAATGAGTGACAAGCCAGTCATCGGTCTTGCCCTGCCCCAAATGTCCTGCCAGTGGCACATCATGAGTCAGACCCAGTAAGAAAGCTCAGAAACACTGGGGTACCTTCAGCACAAGGATTGCACCAGGCTCAGCAACCTTAGGCTTGCTATACATGAGATCACTCTCCCAGTATATCAGGAAAGATCCGGAGGTGTCACCAGATGCCTGGGCCTAGGCCTGTTTCCAAAGATCCTCAAGAGTGGGACAGTCATTCTGCACTGCGCAGAACTCCTCCCTGGGGGGACTCCTTCCTGCTGCCAATGGGTCAGCTCAGGTTCAGTGCCTTCTTTCCCTTTAGTTTCAGGGGCATCCCCCTCAGGTTCAGCCTCCTCCCGGACCATGCCTCCTCCCGGAATCTCAGGATTAGATTTCCTGCACCACTTCCCCCTCCTCCTGGCAAGCACCTGGGCCACTGTTTCTGGCTCCAGGCCCTTCTGATCACCCTTTCTGGTGGCCATGGACCATGTGGTCAGGCACATCCACTCTGGTAATCTTAACATTTCCAAGTGTTACCTGAGCTCTCCCTCCTTCCAGGTATGCTCCAGGTCATACTCTAACAGACAGCCACCAGGCATGGTTTGACTTACAGCTACCCTCAAGGAAGCTGAGACCCCACACCCTCATTCAAAGGGAACCTGAGCTACTAGACATTAGCACTCTCTGTTGTCTACTGCTACAACCTGGTGGACCACATTAAGGATGACCTGCTCCTCAGACACCAGATGACTGCAGACAGTTGTCACACTGGCTTCTGTGTCTCTCTGAGCCTCCACCCTCCGCCCATTGATGGTCACCCACTGTCTGTACTTCTTAGTGTTGTCATGCATGAGGGTTCTCTGGACACCCCACCCTCACCCAGGCAGATGAGGGTTAACTCAGCTGGCCCCCCACCATGTATTAGAGCCAACTACTCCCCAAGTGCTACACTGGCCACCCCTAGTGTGTTCACACTGGTGGGGGGGCTGTGCCCACTTATGACACTTGGGAATTCCCCTGAAATGCACTTCCTGATTACAGGCAAAACACATTAGGGTTCCCTTCCCTGTTGGCTTTCCTGATGGGAACAAACTTTTCTTCTCAACAAGGGGTTGGGAATCCTTACCCTGGGAACTAGTTTGGGGCCCTTTTGAAAATGCCTTACTTTTATCTTTGTCCCCCCCTAGCTCTTCTGCTGGGGACCCTGCCCACCCTGGGCTGAATCTCCCACATGCAATTTCTTTTGGAACCTGGTGCTGAGCCAGCGGTCTGCCTCCTTGGCAAGCTTCCTGGGGTCAGTATGCTTGCTTTTAATCATGTGCTGGCACAGATCTGGAAAATAATGACTAGACAAGTGCTTCATGCAAACAAATTGTACAGCCCCTGATAGTCTCTTCACCCATCCCAATTGCCCTCCAACCAACCATCCAGTGCTGTGAAAAATAAATCCACATACTCCACCCAAATTTGAGAAACAGGTTTAGTACTTTTCCTAAACTTTACCCAATAACTTTCTGGGGTTAGACCAAACCTACTGGTTAGGGCTTCTTTCATGGTGGGATACCTCATCTGATCTCTGGATCTAATGCTACCAAGGTGTCCCTCCCCTTCACTGAGAAATACATCCACATGTCTGCCCCCTAATCTCTCTCAGGAACACTGTTCATTCTCAATGTCACCTCATACCCCCTGAACCACTGCTCTATGTCATCCCCCACAACAGAATCCTTCCCCGCATCCTTGGGTATATGTACCTTTCCCTCAGGCCGCACTGTAGAACTGCTGCCACTATCTGTGCTGGACCTGCTTTTTAGATTCAGCTCCTTCAAGCGCAGCTCTTAAGCTAAAATCATTTCCTTCTCCTCCAAGGCAGTTTGCTCCTACTCTGTCTCTCTTTTGAGCCTGGCTAGTTCCAACTGGAGCTCCCTTTCATGCTCCTGCTTGAGCTTCTCTAGCTCCACTTGGAGCCTCCTAACCTCCTGCCTGTCTTCCAACTCCTCTGGGGTCAGACCTCTTGGGAAAATAGTACTGCTTGCCCTGGAAGGTGTCTTCCTCCTAGACAGACCCTGATTATCCACAAAATCACCATATAGGCACTGCTCCTGTCTCTCCACAATAACATTCTCCTCTGCTGTGTGCTCACCAGCATCTTTTGCTGCCAACCAGGTCCTCAGCGCCTTTTGCAGCTCCTCCTTTCTAGTTAGACCTTTAAAAGGAGATTTGAGCTCCTTGCAGAACTTTTTGAGCTGAGGCACTAAATAGGTCTCCAACCTCTCCTGCTCAAACACCAAATCTGCAATAACTGCTAATGGTTTCCCAGACTGAGACATGATTGTGGATGTAGACTCAAAAGTTGCAAAGTTCCAAGAAGGCAAAACAAATGAAGGGAAAAACAGTATGTTGGGGTGTAATGGTCTGCGATATGGAAGTAGTGTACACCGATCACCAATCACTGAATGTACAAATTCAAGTCCTATCCCACCACTGCCACCAATATGATAAATGGGGTCTCTAGTTGGTAGTGGTTTGCACCCTGTCCAAGTAGGGACCTTCACTCTAGTCAGGGTAAGGAAGTCACACAGCTAAGATAACACCTGCTCACCCCCTTGGTAGCTTGGCTCAAGCAGTTAGGCTTATCTCAGAGACAATGTGCAAAGTATTTGTACACACACACACACACACACACACACACACACAGTAACACAGTGAAAACACCATAAAAGTATTCCACACCAGTTTAGAAAAATAGCCAATATTTATCTCAGTAAAACAGGACCAAAATGACAAAAATCCAACATACACAAGTAAAGAAACAAATTTAAGATTAAGGTGGTCATTTTGAGTCCTGTGGTGTAGGACCGCCCCAACTGTGGCATTGCGGACCACCGACAGGGTGGCGGTGCGGACCGGGTATTATGAGTGCGGCGGTGTACCTTGAGCAATACAGGTACTTCACCACTTGCACTGCTAGTGTGGTACGACGCCACAACCGGCGGTGGTCATCTTCAGGCCGGAGGAAAGGCCCATACCACCCACCGTACTACGAATCACCACACCGCCATGATTTCCGGGGAGGAACCACTGCCACACAAAGCCTGGCGTAAAGGAACCATATAAAAGGAAGCACTCACCGTAGGGACACAGACAAGGCCGACGATGACATGGAGCGTGAACTCGAGATCTTCCAAGTGCTAATCCTTGCGATTCATCTTCAGGACCATGACCGCCAACAGAGACGACAACGGTAAGTACATGCTCCTAGCACACAAGGGAGGGAAGGGGACAATTACACACCACACACATCCCCTACACTGACTACCATGCCCACATACATGCACACCAACCCCCATTCACACACACCCCTCCACACAACACCATAACACACACACACACACACGCCACACATAGGCCAAACAAGGTATACATTCCGTACAGAAATATACTTACCTGACACATGCAGAGAAATAAATCAATGGATGCACAAACCTGTGTACATGACCCTCCCATATCAAAACGCAGGACGACGGAATATCATTGCACCAACATGCCTAATGGCCAGATTTATTTAATGATAATGATAACTAATAATAAACTATGTACAAACAAAGCCATGGGCCAGTCTCATAGTAAATGTCTGATTGTGCCAATAAGGCAAATACTTGACTCCTACCACGACCATGGCCTCCACAGGGCAGGGGCATCAGTGGTGCAGGCAGGTACCTCAGGTGACTGGGGCAGAGGGTGGTTGGGATTGGGGGCTCAGGTTTGGAAGGGGAGGACATGGGCTTAGGAGTCAGAGGGGGTGGGTGTTTGGACTTGCCCTTGGAAGGAGTTGGAGTGGTCTTGGACCGGGGGTGGGAGTGGGATCAGGCCTCTTACAAATTATTTTCCTCACTGGGGAAGGGGCAGGGGAGCGGGAAGGGAGGACTGAGGTAGAGCATGAAGGAGAAGGACTGGATTTGGGGAGGCCACTGGAACGTTTGGGGACAAGACGGGGTGGGCCTGTGGGTTCAAATAGATCTACATGGGCAAGGACTAACTTTTCAGGTGCAGTTAGAGGGGCTTTGGAGATGGGTATGGGAGTAGAGGTTGAGGGAGTGGTTGTAGGTGGTGTGGGTTTGCTGTGAGTGAATGCAGGTGCATGCTTAGTCTACTTATGTCTGGTTGATGCATGTTGAGTGGATGTGTGTGAGCGTGTGTGTGTTTTGGGAGGGGGTAAAAAGAGTGGGAGAAGACAGGCAGCTAGTGTGGATGGATGTTGTGGTGGTGTCTGTTGGTGTGGTGAGTGTGCTGCAAATGTCTGTGACGGTTGTTGTGGTGAGTGCGATTGTGGTGTCTGGGGTGCATGAGTGGATGACTGCTTTTGTGTTGACTGTGCTAATGGGGGCAGGAGCAGTGACTGAGGGTGCAGTGCATGTGGATTTGAGTGGTGAGGTGACAGACAGGGAGGAGGGGGTGGAGGACAGAGTGGGGGATGTGGATGTTATTGTGTTTGCAGTTTTATGTGTAGTGTGTGCATGGTTGTTGTGGGTCGTGTCGTGCATGTGTTTCTCATTGTGTTTCCTATGTGTTGTCTTGGGTGCATGTTTGTCTGCATGTGCGCTTGGGATGGGTGATGGAAGAGGGGTGCTGGAAGGGACAGAGGTGGTGGGAGGGGGAGGGAAAAACCATGGACACTGGCTGCCGTCAAAGAGGAGGCAAGAGCCTAAAAAGATCTCTGTAGGCCAGACATGGCACCGTGAATGCCTTTCAGGTAGGCATTGCATTGCTGCTTCTGGGATGCCAGCCCCCGGATGGCATTCGCGAAGGTTGTCTGCCCTACAGAGATGGATTTCAGGATGTCAATAGCCTCCTCAGTGAGGGCCGCAGGGCTGACTGGGGCAGGGGTGCCTGCGGTGAAGGAGACACCCACCCTCCTGGGTGAGCGGGCACTGGCAACTCAGAGGGGAGCTACTGGGAGGGCTGTGCTGGTACAGGGGTGGCGGAAGATGACAAAGATTAGGTTGTCCCAGAAGGGTCCGCCATCACCAGGGAGGAGGTATCAGAGTCACTACCAGCAGTGGTAGTCACATCCCCCATGGTGCTCCCCTCACCCTCCAACCCACTGGTCCCCTTGGCATCAGTGGTCTCTGCCTCCTGGATCCCATGGGCTGCAGTATCCCCACTCCCTGGTGCCCCTTCTCCTTCACCTGTGATGCTAATGCACACAAGGAGACAAGATGACAGAGGGTAGGGCGGAAAAAGATAGGGATGCAGGCTGTCAATAACTATACATATATAATGTAGGCACAAATGCAGTCATTCACATCCCAAAACCTATCCCTCACCATTACCAACTCCACAAAGCAAAGCACCAATGTTAGGAAATCCAGTTCCCACACTACACTGACATACTGACACTGTACTGGCCAACCACTTCATCATCCAGTCCCTACATCCCCATCTAGGCAGACAGTGGCAATCTGGGAGTGATCCAGTTCCACTGCAATGTGACAAATTGAAGAGGTAGTACATCAGATCCACAGGCCTACCAATAGGACCCGTTACATGGCCACTTTCCCACCCATTCCCAGGTTACTGCACAATCCCATTGACTTAGGGGGCCAGCTGCATGCCCACCCCTGTCTATGAACCTGAAACTACCTCCTACCCACCCTATTGCACTCAGCTACACTGTACAAAAAGCAATCAGAATAGTGGTGGTACTCAACCCCTAATGGCTGCTGTGCTGCCTTCAAGGGCCCATCCAACTCCGGATTGGCCACCACCAGAATGAGGCCCATTAGGGGGGGCAGGGTCCGATGTGCACCCCTTCCTCGTTGGGAGGCTGTCCCCAGCTGGGCCTCTGCAGTCTTCTGGGCCCAGCGTCTCAGGTCCTCCCACCGCTTCCTGCAGTGGGTGCTCTGCCGGCTGTAGACCCCCAGGATCCACACTTCCTTGGCAATGGCTCACCACATCCCCTTCTTCTGATGGGTGCTAGCCTGATGAAGAGACACATTGAAGAAAATTACTGTAGGTTTAGCTGCCACATTAACACTTAGGATACAACACTACTTGTGTCCGTACCTCTGACAATGACTCCCAATCATGCCCCTACACACATACGAACTGTCACAATACACCTATCCATTGGGGCATCCAACAGTCACATTCACATGCATTCGCTGCATTGGCACACACTCCTAGGGCACTATAATGCCGCTCACCTGTTCCTCTGGTCGCCCATACAGCTTGGTATACAGGGGTAGGACCCTATCCACAAGCTTCTCCAACTCATCCGAGGTGAAGGCCAAGGCCCGTTCCCCTGAAGCATGTGCCATTACTTCAACTAGAGGCAGGACACAGCAGCACACGCAGTGAGTAGTGGCCATCTCGAGGTGCAGGAGTCAAGGGGCAAGGGCTACACAAAATGGCAGTGATGACCGTGGTGGCGTGCACCGTCACCACCGGCAGTGATCATGATTGGCCCCTGTACCCCATAGACACGAATGTCAACCAATGGGGAGTTGCACGGTGGTTCGGACCATCTACCGCCATGAGGACTAACGCCAGCGGAATTATGTCACTTCCAACTGTCCTCCACATGTAGGACAGGTGGCTGCCATATTAAGAGGTTAACTTGTGGATATACAGTACAGGGATAGTGTTAATGGCGGCATACTGAAACCTATGAGTGTCCAAATGGTGAAATTACACATGCCATGACCAATATGATGGTAGCACGTATACCTACAGGTGTACATGTCCCTGGCACACCAATCTCTACACATGTCATATATGTGGACAATGGCTGCCCTCAACATTTAACAGTAACATGTGTGCAGAGTTGTGTATGAATGTATGTGATACCTGTATTGAGACAGCTGACCTCTACACATCATTGTGTTTTGCTCCTCCATAGCCATCGACCCATGTGGAGAGGGAGGGCTACACCAGTGTACAGACCCCTTGTTGACCTGGCTACCATGGAAGAGCGCCACATTATCATCAGCTATCGGCTGAACTGTGCCACAGTTAGTGAGCTGTGTTCCCAATTGGAGTCTGATTTCCTGCCTTCCAAACGAAGTTACATAACATTTCCACAAAGGGCAGATTTTACCACTGTTAAGTCTGATTTTTATGCTATAGCCAACATCCCTCATGTGATTGGTGCCATAGATGGGACACATATTGCTCCTAAACCCCTCAGAGCCACTGAGCAAGTGTGCCGGAATTGCAAAAACTTCCATTCTATAAACGTGCAGGTGGTGTGTCTTACAGATCAATACATTTCACTGGTGGCAGCAAGATTCCCTGGATCAGTCCATGATGCCTACATTTTGAGGAACAGCAGTGTCCTGTAACTCATGGCACAACTACAGGAAGGGGGAGCCTGGCTAGTAGGGGAATGTGTATGTGACAGATAAGCAGTGCTACCTGACTTTCTCATGTTTGGCATTGTACAACTGTTTGTCATGTGCTATTTTCCTCCCCTCTTCCCAGGTGATTCTGGCTATCCTAACATGCAGTGGCTTCTGACACCAGTGAGAAATCCCAGGAGAGGGGGGGGAGAACTGGTACAATGATGCCCATTGTCATACTAGGAGAGTTATTGAGAGGACCTTTGGGGTCCTGAAGGCCAGATTCAGGTTCCTGCATATGTCCGGAGGATCCCTGTGCTACTTCCCAAACAAGGTGTGTCAGATCATAGTAGCCTTCTGTATGCTGCACAATTTGGCTCTCAGGAGACATGTTCCACTACTGGAAGGGGAGGATGGAGCACTGCCATCCGTGCGACCCCAAGGGATAGAGGACAGTGATGGAGAAGGAGAGGGGGAAGATGTGGACTCCAAGAATCAGCTGATTCAGCTCTACTTCCAATGAGTCTCAGGTAAATGTTGTACTGTGAATATGACTACACTGGACAGGATTTCAGTTGCTGGTGGACATTGTACTTACACTGTGGCGTGTGGGCAGGAGTGTGTGTATGTCAGATTTTGTGGGGGCCCACTGTTGGCCATCTGCTGAATGATATTCAGACTGCTTACTGTTGTTTTACACTGCAACAATTGCTACATGAGACAGTATGTATTATTTTACAATGTATTTATGACAAGGGTTTTGTGAGGAGGTATAATGTATATAGTTTCTATGGATACAATACTTGTGGTCGAGCAAAGGGTGACAGTAATATTCACTTACTAAAATGTCTGGACAGTACGGTTGTTGATATATTTCATTTTCCACTACCCTTTGTACCTGATTATGTTGGACAAAGTGTAATTTAACAGATTTGAGTAGCGAGTAGGGCACAATTGTGAGTGTTACTACATATCTTCTAACATCAGATGCTGCAATGGGCTGTGTGTTTATTTTGTACTACATATCTGGCTTATGTTGTATGACTATAGTGCAGTAAATAAGTATTACAAGTCTGTTGCTGACAGGTGTTGTCAGCAACCTACCCCTTTGCTGTGGCTACATCATGGAGGAAAAGGTGATGTTTGTGGACACTAGTGGCCAAAGCTGTGACAATAACTTACTATACCCCTCTCTGAACATTGGATCCCTGCAACATTTCCCTGCATATGTAAATATTTGATAATGAATGATACTTTACAATTGCATACATTTTGAATAAATGACATCTATTGGTGTGATCAAACAGTGTTTATTAAAGGAGTGTGACAAAAGGGATGAGACAGTGCAAGGGAGTAGGCAGATGGTGAACGATATACTCAGTTTGATGTCCACAGCTGCTGGTAGCACAGGTGCAGAGTCCATGGGGCCACAGGTAAATGGAGATATGGCAGTGGATAGTCAACAAAGTGGCACAGTGGCACACAAGGGAGACAGTTCAGGGCAGAGTCCCTTCCTGGTGGTGAGCTTGATCTTGGCTACGGTGTCACTGGGATGTCTGTGAGGGGGTTCCTGGTCTACAAGGGAAGGGGTGCTGGTGGCCTGTGAGTCCTCCATTCCACTAGCTGCTGCTGATGTTGAGGGCTGGGCTGTATCCTGGCTAGTGGAAGGGGCCTGCTGGTGGGTGGAGGACTCAGGCATTATGTTGGGCATCCTCAGCCTGCAATGGAGGCCATGCTGGCATTCAGTTGTTTCCATTGCTTTATGGCCTCCTGCTGGTGTGCCACCTGCAGCCTCTGGTTCTTCTGCAACATGGCCAGGATCTGGCCCATCCTGGGAGTGGTGGTATGCCCCCAGAACCTTTTGGGCATATGAGTCCCTCATTGAACTACCCCCCTGGGTGACTAATACCCTCCCAGTGGCCCTAGCCCCCTGTGCCTGTGTCCCCAGCACACGTCACCCAGTCCCACTTGCACTGAGACCTCCATTGTCCTGCCTGGCAGTGGGTGGTGACTTCGGTCCCTGTACAGGTGGGCAGACAGTCAGTGGCCTGAAGACACTGGTGTGGGGGCACTGGACCATAGCTGATGGTGGTGGCTGAGTGGTGGGGGTCAATGGTGTCCTGTGTGGGACTTCTGGAGGGTGACTGTCCAGGGCTGTGGGATGGGACAGGGTAGTCATCTGGGTCCAGACATCCAGCTGGTCTGTTGTCACTGGAGCCTTCTTCTGCTGGTGAGGTGGCACTTCTTGGTACCTCCGGCCGGGCAGCACGGGCAGTGGGACCTGTGTGGAAGTAAAAATATTGTTTTGTGACTCCTACAATGTATGGTCATTGTGGCTAGTGGATGATGGTGTTGTAGTAGTGCTTGAGGGGATGTGGCATTGACACTACTGTCCCTCTGTATCATAGATGTGGTATATGTGTTAATGTAATGGTTGTTGCAATTGGCATGTACATCTCCTGTCTTCTGAACCCTATCCTGTCATTGCCATATCCCTTCCAGCACTTGCCACTTGTTTGGTGTGCTTACATCCCCAATAATCTGCATTCAGGGGCCCTAAGGGATGGGTGTCATGCATTGTTAGTTGAGGTATTGGTTGTGGGTAATGTAGTGTAGCCTTCATTACATGCCAGGGATGGTCATTGTGCATACAGGGATGGTTTAGGGGTTAGTGGGGAGATGTGGGCATGCAGGGGATATGGGTATGGGTGTATGGGGGATGTGTATAGGATAGGGTGTATAGTGGTAGTGACCGGGGTAGGGTGAGACATGCATTATAGACGTAGCAAAGGGTAGGGGAGTATAGATGACTTACCAGAGTCCAGTCCTCCAGTGAGTGAAGTGAGGCCCTCACGGTGTAGAGTGTGTGTATGTGTCTCAGGTGTGAGGGTTTCGTAATGTCCTATGTGTGCAGTTGTTTTTGGTGGGTGTCATTATTGACAGTGTCGGTCCGTACTGTCAATGGTGGACCGCCATTGACTGACTGCGGTGATGATTTATGGTTTATAATTTGGTGGGCGGTCTGCTGTTGGCATGCTGACCTCCAGCTTTCCGCCATCATTGGCCCTGGCGGTTTCAAGATTTTTTTTTTTTTGGCGGGCTGTGTTTTTCTACTCAGAATACGACGGTATTGTTACCGCCGCCACCAGAGGTCTTTTGGCGGGCGCCAGCATAGCGGTCAGCAGTAATTACTGCCAGACTCATAATGATTGCCTAAATATTAGTATAGCACCTAGAAATGCAATAGCTTCAACTAGGTCTATCATGGCATCTTGACAGAGTCGATCCCAACAGTCTGACGCCGCTTGTGAGGGAGTGTGGGCCGGTCATGGAGTTGCACGGACCTTGGGTTAAGTACCTTGGAAACGATGAGAAAACAAAGATGCTGCACGGAGTCGGGGAGGTGAGGAGTCACTGGAGCCGACACGGCATTGGTTCCTTACTGCTACTGGGGAGGTGAGGCATTGATGCCTTACTGCTATGCAGGGGAGGTGAGGCGTCAATTCCTGATGGTTGCAGGGGAGGTGATGCATCATCTGTGGCAAGTCAGTTGGATTCTGATCACAAGGTGGGTCGAATCTACCTAGCAGGTCAAGATGTGAAGCGTCGACTTTGGGGTGTCACAATCACACCGTGGGGCCACAGGTGTCAGGTGTCACAGACATCGGTGACATAGCAGTAAGGACTTACGCTGTGGCAAGGCTTTGGAGGTGCTGTGGCAGCGTGGGGCCTGAGTTGCAGGTCGCGGTCATTGCCCTTCAAGGGGACCACGGTTCTGGTTTAGGCAGAGGTGCTGAGTCAGAGAGCGGCACCGGTTCCAAAGTCGTTCAGGAGTCAATGTGCTTAGTTTCTTTTTAGTTGCACCTGAGCTCACTTTTGAGGACCCAGGGACTGGATTTGGCACCACTTGGCAAGTCAGGACTCTCAGCAAGAGAGCCCAGGCACAGCCAGGTGGAGACTTTGATGATCTTGAGACTTCTTAATAGGACTCAAGCTTAGTTCAAGCCCTTGGAGAACCTTGGAAAGCAGAATGAAGAAAGCAAAGTCCAGGTATTTCACTCCCAGGACAGAAGCAACAAGCAGCATGCCAGAACCGCACTTTAGGGGGTTGGAGATGGATTTGTGTAAGTATCGGCACAGCCCTGTTCAGGTGCAAGTGTCAGCTCCTCCCACCACTCTAGCTGAGGAAGACCCATCAGCCTGGTGATGGGCCATCAGGATATGCAGGGCACGCCTCAGCTCCCTTTGTGTGGCTGTCTAGAGTGAATGCACAACAGCCCAACTGTCATCCTGACCCAGATGTGTATTCAGCAGACAGGCAGAGGAACAGAATGGTTAACCAAGAAAATGGCCACTTTCTAAAAATGGCATTTTCAAACCTACAATTTAAAAACCAACTTCACCAAAAGATGAACTTTGATGTCAGAGACCCCAAACATCAAATCTCTATCTGCTCCAAATGGGAAATTGCACTTAAAAGATATTCCAAGGTAATCCCCATGTTACACTATGGGAGAGATAGGCCTTGCCATAGGGAAAACTGATTTTAGCAGTATTTCACTATCAGGACATGTAAAGCACACTGATACATGTCCTACCTTTTAAATGCACTGCATCCTGCCCATGGGCCTGCCTTGGTCCTACCTTAGGGGTGACTTACATATAGTAAAAGGGAAGGTCTGGGCCTGGTCGACAAGGCAGTTTAAAACTGCATACATGGGCACTGCAATGGTAGTCCTGAGACATGTTTATAGGGCTTCTCATGTGGGTGCACAATCAGTGCTGCAGGCCCACTGGTAGCAATTGATTTTCAGGCCATGGGCACACATAGTGCACTTTACTAGGGACTTACTAGTAATTTAATTATGCCAAGTATGTCACTAATACAACTTAGACAGGGAGCACTGGCACTTTAGCACTATCCAGCAGAGGTAAAGTGCCCAGAGTCCCAAAGCCAGCAAAAATTAAATTCAACGCAGGATCAAAAACAGGATGTCAGAAGCAAAAGGACAGGGGAAACCATGCCAAGAGCTGACAGGGCTAACACAGGGCCACACTGGTATAGGTCGGTTGGTGTGAAGCTGTGCAAGTATTGGTGGACAGTGCCATTGGTTGAGAACATCGAAAGAGAGGATTGTGGGACTGAAATCACTTCCTGATTCAAATGAAAAGTTATTGGGGGTTATTACAACTTTGGAGGAGGTGTTAATCCGTCCCAAAAGTGACGGTAAAGTGACGGATATACCACTAGCCGTATCACGAGTTCCATAGGATATAATGGACTCGTAATACGTCTGGTGGTATATCCGTCACTTTACCGTCACTTTTGGGACGGATTAACACCTCCTCCAAAGTTGTAATAAACTCCATTGTGTGTTACTGGTTTTGATAGAAAATTAATTTCTTTAAAGCATTGAAAGGTGCATTGAGGGGACCATATGAAAGGTATAAAAAACCCACCCTAAGGTACTCAATGTCATTATGTAGCATATGAAAAAGGGCTCTTTATGCATGTTGGTGGCTTGAGCAATGGTGCAAAATAATAGAGACAGAAAGTGCATTAGCATTTGAGAATCTGAGGCGAGATGAGTATGAGATGAAACTGCCACAGAGATCTGCACAATTTAAAGCCCTTAATATTTGGGAACATATAGCACTTCAGAAACTGAAAAACAAGTATGAGAATAAAATGCAGACAGCCTTAGAGACAAATTGCTGAGGCAAGATGGGATGATCAGCAGAAAGCTTGAAGAACAGAAATTATTGAGCGAACTAGATTTTATCCCGCTATTTCTAGTGAAGAAAGAGAAAACCCTCAACCAAATAGTAAGAGATAGATGGAAAAAGAGAACAGTCAACAGGTACTGAAAAGAAAAAGAGTGAGGCTTCTGAGAGGGATTTGGGTGATGAATTTTTAAATCCGATTTTGTTAAATCATCTGCCTCTGTACCATTCTGAAAAGTGAAACTGCACAAGATATAACCCCTAATGTGCCGACTACTCCAGTTGCACAAACCCTAAATCAGATAGTGGCAGATACATTTGCAAATTCAGTGACACAGATTGCTGGTGTGAATCAACCAGTTCAGAGTTTTGGTGCAGTTCAGCCTGTGTAAAGTCCAAATGTGATTCAGATTGTACCAAATTTTTATACAAATCAGTCACTACAGACACCTTATGTGAATCAGCCTGCACAGAATTTTGACCCGAATCAGTCTACACAAAATTTTACTCCAAGTCAACCTGTGCAAATGATCAGTCCAAATCAATCCATAAAAAAATGTCACTCCGATTCAAACAGGAGGAAGTCTCAGTACTACCATGTCAGGGCAGACTGTGGGAATGACAATTCCTCAAAACCAGACAAATTATTTTGGTCCAGATGCTTTAGCTGTTCCTGTACCTATAGGTCAAGTCGTTCCTTTGTAAGCTCCAGGTATGTCTGTAAGTAATGCACACTCATTAAATGTCTGAATGTTCCCGATACTCCAGTTACATCTCATGGGGTGACACCAAACAGTGTGCAGAGATTGGTATACTCAAATAAGTTAGGAATAAACTGTAAACTTCGCACTTGTATAGCGACTTCTCACCCGTTAGGGTCTCAAGGCGCTGTACACATACTGCTGTGGAACCCCTCCTGGTTTTTCCCTGTGAGGCGCCCACCTCTGGACAGCCCCAGGGTGAAGCCAGGCATCCAAGCGCTGTGAGGGCCGCTGTGGAGATTAAGCAAGCTATTGCCCAGAGTTACAGAGTGGGACCCATTAATTAGATTAGGCACGAGGCAAGAATTATCTGGTCCAAGGGAATTGAGCCCAAGACCCGCCGAGGTGGGAATTGAACCCTTATCCCAGGCCAGATCTCTGTATCAGGGTCTGCTGCTCTAACCATTGTGCCACACTTCTCCAGAATAGAGGAAATTAATTCTCTTCAATACCATTAACCCCTATCCGGATTTCAGATCCAACTTTAATGACAACCCAGACAGGTTTTGTTCCTGATGAGAGGTTTCCTCAGAGATCTCCTCTTATTTTGTTCCCAGATCATAGCAGATGTCCAATGTTAACTATAATAGCCCACAAGGAAGAATTCTGCTTAACACACCACAAAACATGTCTACTGCAAGTACCCTGAATCAGCAAGTTGCAGGACTATCAAGAGCAGAAATGCAGCAAAATATTTCAGTGGCTTTGCAAGGTTTCACTGCCCAGCAATTAAATGATTGGCAAGTTAATTTGAGTCCTGCAGGTGCAATAGGTGTAACAAACTGCAATGGGAGAACAGAAGATATCCCAGAGAGAGATAGATCACTGAATGTGTCCCAATTGAAATTAGAATTAAATGAAATTACATAAGGTACTTTTGACACAGCCCAATTAGAGGCTTACACAGAGGACGCACTGTGGTTTGTGTGGAAAGACGTTACCCAACGTGCAGGACAGGCTTATGAAAGGTTAGCTGAAGAGGCTAAGAAATATGATGTGGATTTGTAAAAATCAAACCCCCTAAAGAGAAGTTACAAATTGGAATTTGTAAACAAGGATCTATTAAATATGAGACCTCCTGGAATGAGATTGCAGATTAGAGAATTAACCATATACATTCTTAAATGGGGAGTGATAGATAAGTGGGAAGGTAGATGGGCGAAGAAAATATATCAGAAGAAAACCAAACTATATGTGCCTCCGACAAGAGCACATCAAGCTGAGTCTAAAGTGGAAATTCTTCCCATGGGAGAGATTCTAGGTGGAGGTTATGTTCAAGTACCCTGGAGTAGAAGTGACATACTGTTGTTCACAAATGATTTCCTGAACTTGAGAGAGAAACCAGTAGAATGGTATAAACAGACTGAAAGGTTTATGAAACTTTCAAAAAGCCTGTGGGAGGATTTGAATAAGTTGTTTGATTTCCAAGTGACTTGTTGACTGAATGCAAAGTTTCTGCTGATTGGCCTGAAAGTGAGCCTCCAAGAGATCTGGTAACAGGTGCACATCTGAAGAGGTGATGAAAAAGGTTTACATGGTAACTGAGTTCTTGAAAGACAAAGTGGCCCCAAGGACATTGTCTGGGTGAAAACTGACGTAACGACTCAGGAATCGAAGGAGTCGATTTTTTCCTTTTATGAAAGATTGTTGCAGGCTTTCAAACATTACAGTGGCACAGAAATTATAGGATATATGGGTCATTTCGTGTTCAGATTTGTGCAAGAACTGAAGCCATAGATAAGTGAAATGACACAGCAGCATTTGATTTGTTGGCAGAACAAACCAGTAGATGAAATCCTGCATTACGCAAAAGAATTGCAGTGATGAATGTGAATTGAAACAGAAAAAACTGAAGGAGAAGGTCATGGTTATACAATTGAAAGCTGTCGAGAAAGCTACTCAAAGTCCACAGGTGGTGGTAAACACTGATGGTATGCAAGGAGTGCAATAGCAGGAAGATAATGTTTTTCAGCCGGGGTAGGTAGAGGACATGGTGTTCAGGTAGATCAGTATGGAGGTGTTGTTGATGTCCAGACTTTAAAGATAACTAATCTCTGCCATGCATGCAGAAATTTGGCCTATTGGAAGCAGGAGTGTCCTCTTAATGTGAATAATGATCGGATGCAAAATGGAAATATGAAACAGTCACAAGGTAATAATCAGGTTAAAATACAGTGAGTTCAAACACCCCGAATGCAAAATGTGAATGTACCACAAGGCCAGCAGATGCAGATACCACAAGCTCCAATGGCTCAACAGCAGACAGTTGTTCCCAGACAGAATTTAAATCAGCCTGCCAATCTAGGCTCAAATTTTTGACAACACAGTACCCCTTGATAAATCTGGGAGATGAGGATTTTTCAGAAATTATTTATTTGGATTGCCCCGATGATGACGATTGCATGCTAGGTGCTTTCCTTAAGAGTAGATCAGTGTGGTCCCTATGTAGATGCTGATGTCATGGTTCACCATGTGTCATTTCTGGTTAACACCAAGGCTACACGACCCTCTGTAGGAACAGCAGAAGTACCATATTTACCCCTTTCAAGAAGGAGAGTCCAGGATGTAGAAGACGCAAATACACAATTGTCCAACTCAGTAATGGAATCTGTTCCCGTAAAAATAGGTTCCTTTGAAAATGAGCATCTGTTCGTAGTGTGTAATTCAAGTCCTATGAGCTTGTTAGGTTGTGATCTGTTGTGTAAGCTAAACTTTTCCAATAGTTGCACACCCGAGGAATTGTGATCTTGACAAATGATGAAGAAATACCCTCTAAAATTGTAAGACAGTATCTGAGCGTCACATTGTACTCAATGCTGACATGTAATGATTTGTCTGAGGATCTGATACACACTGTGTAACCTGAAGAATGGGCCTTTTCAAGGAAAGAGATAGGACTCATTAAAGAAGCTGATCCTGTAAAAATAGCAGTAAAGTTAAATGCAGTGTATCCCAACATTCCCCAATATAACATGACCCCCGAGACAATAACAGGAATTACTCCCATGATAAACTGTGTGATTGAACAGGGTGTTCTAAAAGAGATGACGAGAAGTCCACATGGGTATATTGAGAGCCCCTCAATTTTTAACCAGATCTTGAAAAAGAATATGGAGTCCCTTAAATGTCTTACCATTCATTCTTGGTCCAATGTCTTGATGACCTGTTAGTGGCACCAAGCACTCAAGAAACCTATAGCAGAGGCATAAGTGCTCTATTGAATCATTTAGGAGAGAATGGACATAAACTTTTCCTGACAAAATTACAGAAATAAGTTCTGTATCTAGGTCACCACATTGAAAAAGGTGCAAGGAATATGTCATAAGAAAGAAAGAATCTCAGCAATTTTGAAAATGAATCCCCCTACCACACAGAAAGAAGTCAGAATTTTTCTGGCAATGGTTGGATGCTTTCATCAGTGGATTCCAAACATTTCCCTTTTGGCCAAGCCTTCACAGAGGCTAACTCACAAAGATGTGACTGATCCAGTACCATTGGATGACAACTGCAAAAAGGCCTTCAGAGAGCTGAGAGAAAATCTCTGTTGTGTCCCTGCTCTGGGAATGCCTCATTATAATAAATGTTCTTCTTTATACTGCTGTGAGAGGAAGGGATACACACTCTCAGTTTTGACTCAGTTGCACGGAGGTGCAAACAAGCCTGTGGCTTATTTTTCTGCCACACTTGATTCTGTGGCTTCAGCTTTGCCTGGTTGTTAAAATGCACTTGCAGATGTGAGCATCAGCACTGAATAGTGCAAAAGCATAGTCATCATCATCATCTTTATTGCATGATTACTTCAAATCATTGCAAAATACACATAATATAGCAAGTTGTTGTGGTAACTCATGATATGTTTAGGGAAAGAAACAGTCTTGCAATATCAGACATCAGCTAGTAATTCAACAAGTAAGCCACTGTTGAATAGTATTAACAGTTCTTAACTGGTAAAACCTGTAAAATTAGAACCCCTTTATAAATATAAAGCTTAAAAGATGGGAAGTACAAAAAAGATGCTAAAACTTGATGAGATCCTGGTGTTGTACTCATACAATAAAATATTAATGTATAACTATTAAAAATAGTTAAAAATTGAATCAGATGGACGTGCAACTTTCGTTTAATTTTGCTTGCAGCTGCAAAATGAATTTCGCAAATATGGCCAGTTCTGCTGGCTCACTTGAAGTCAATACCAAAGTTCTAGCCTCGGAACAAGATCTTATACCGTAGCGAAGGAAGAGAGGTCTTAGTAAAGTGCGGTGGGCATTCAACAGTACCGGGCAGCAGCATAATAAATGGATGAATGTCTCTGTTTTATAGCTGCAAAGCCTGCAACTGTTCATGTTGGTGAGACAGCGCCATTTTGGATTCAGTTTCTTTATTTTTAGGACGAGCAAAAGCAATCTGTGTCAATCAGGCCTTCCTAATTGTGCAAGCTAGATAGGGCTGTACTGTGTGTCATTCTTATGGGATGCCGCCACCGCTCTTTTCACTGAAGTGTTGCTCAGTTTTCCCAGGTCAAATTGCATAGGAGAGTGTTTTTATCTGCCTTTTCAAGACTGCCTTGATGGATGTTTGTGACTGTGCCAGTTTTATCAATTCTGCTTGAGTGATTTAAGGGATAGTTAGTGCTGTGGTTAAGTATTGTGACCAGGGGTTTGTCTTTATTTAAAAAATATGGCGAAGAGCTGATTTCAGAGTATTATTTGGTGCCATAATTATTTTGTGGTAGTACTTCAAGAAAGCCCCCTTATGCGCCCAAATTTGACCTTCCAGGCCAAATTCTAACCTTATGAGGTTGCTCCTTAAATATTGTGGAAGCTTGAACACTCTTTTACAGATTTTCACTTGGAACTTTTCTGTCAGCGTGGTAAGGTGGCCTGGATAGGCCTCGTGCCCATAGTTTAATGCTGGAAGAAAAGAAGCTTTAAGAACTTGAAAAATTAGTCTGGCGGTCAGGCTTTCCATGAGGTTGTTTAGCTGGCATATTCTAGTTGTTATGAAGTCGGCTTGTGCCTTTATATGGTGATGGTGAACTTTGGGCTTTCCCTTTGCCGATAACCAAAACGCTCAGGTAGTTGTAGGTGTCTGTCCTGCTGATGATAAGTGGCCCCATTTTCCAGTGGGAGTGCCGATGTTTCAATGACACGCCAAAAATGATTACTTTAGTTTTTGAGGGATTCGCCGTCATTTTGTTTACAACGTTGTAGCTATGTAAAGCAGTTAGCACTTTTTGTAGGCCAGTTTTAGAGTGGTCCAACAACATGATGTCATCTGCATATTGCAGGAGCGTAAGTCTGAGGTTCCCAATTTTTGGTGGGATCAGGTTTGCATATTTTAATGCCTGTGACATGTCTGCTGTGTAAAGGTTGAATAAAAGGGGCGCTAGCACACACCCTTGTTTTAACCTGTTGGTGGTGGGGACCTTCTTGCTAATAGTAGAACTCGACAGCTTGACTCTTACCCAGGTTGATGTGTAAAGTAGAATTATTGCCCTTAATAATTTGCTTGGAACTCCCCAATTCTGGAGCTTTCTCCATAGCAGGTTCCGATCCACTGCATCAAAGGCTGCAGAATAGTCTACAAAGCAAGCAAATAGTGGAGGGGTTGTTTTAGTGTTGTTATAGCGGTTGCCTCGTGTATCAGAAAAGAGAGAGTCACTACATTATCTATGGTCGCAGATTTTGCCCGGAAGCCAGTTTGGCAGAGGGGTACTACCCCAGTGTCCTTTACCCAGTTTTGTAATTCATCCAGGAGGACTGAGGCAAAGCCTTTTGCTTCAATGTCTAATAGGCCAATAAGACGGTAGTTGGCTGGGTCGTGCCTATTCCCCTTTTTATAAATTGGATGCAGTATGGAGCCTCTTCAGGCTGGGGGTATTTCCTCTGATTCTAGGCAAGAGCAATAGAGTGCCGAAAGAACCGGGGACCAAAGCTCTTTGTCTTCTTTGAAGATTTGTGCAGGGATGCCATTTGGACCGGGGGCCCCTGACGATCTCATGCGTTGCAAGATGGCAGAAATTTCTCTTGGAGAAGGTGCAAGCTTTTTAATGTACCTCCATAAATCAGCATGATTGTGTTTTTTATCAAGGAGTATATATGAGCAGCCTCATTTTCCGCATGTTTATGTCTTAATGACCAAATCAGCTGCTTGTGTTGTTTAATGCTGTGCCCGTAGCTTAATGGCTAACGCCATTTTTTCCACAGCATTCCTGGTTTTATTATGTTGTGCTGTCAGTCTGCCAAGTCTCCGACTGCTTTCCATTATGGAGTGTTGAGGGAGAGTTTTAATGGAACTCTATTGTGAGATGTTAAGTGATCCTGCTTGTTGCAAAAGGTTATTAGTGATATCTGACAAGTTAACCCAGAGTGTGTCACCTGCCATTGTCAGCATAATGGGGCCACTTAGTGTCATCCATGAGCTACATAGCTGAGATGCCACTGGTCCCCATTTTATCCGCCTAATTAGTTGTAATTCTTCCTCTCCTTGTGAGGTTCCTATTAGCTTTTGTATTTCCATGCATCTTGTACCCGTTTTGATGTTTGCTATGAATGGAAGATGATCGCTGGAGTTTACTTGTAAAATTTCGAGGAAACCAGGTGCTTGATGACTTCCTCTGAGGCGAAGATATAGTCCAAAGTACTTTTGCTCGGAAAAGTTTTAGGAAATGACTGTGCATGAAAGCTTGTGTTTTTAGAGTGCTGAAAGGAAGAAAGGCTATGCTTGCTAAGGAAATTGTGGCAGTGTTGAGTAGCCAGGCATACTAGTTGTTCGGGGATTGACCTTTCTCCCAGGAGCCTAAGGTTAAAGTCCCTGCAGATTATAAGATTGTACCCAGTGTGGTCACAGAGTACTCCATCCAGAGTGGCTACTAAGTGGGACCTATTTTCTGCTCTGGCTTGACCGAATGTATGAAAATAAAGATTACCTATTAGGGACTTTAGCTTTTGGCGTTTTGATGTTAAAGTTTCCAGCCTAATTACCTGTAGCAATTAATTTTGTATGGGAACCACACGGACTTTGAAGTCAAGATTGCCATTCAGATATATTGAGAGGCCGCCAGAGGGTCTGACGAATATATTTCTTTTTATTACAACTTTTGTATTTCTTGGAAGCCCGGGGTTGCCAGAGGCGAGATTAGCCATGTTTCTTGTAGGCATATTATGTCAGCTTTTTTTTTAGAAGCAGTTGTGTCTATCATGCTTCAGTAGTCTAGTCAGGCCTGCCACATTCCACGAGACAAGTGTCAGATGGCACTGCAGCATCCCTGCATTGTTGTTGTTCTTAGGTATATTGCTGGTTCTTACGATGGGAGATCATGGAGCTCCTGTTGATACTGGTTTCAGTTTCTCTGGCTAGAAACACTTTTATAGTGTGGGTTGTCGGAGCTGGATAGGTGCAGAGTATGGAAAGATTGGTATGCTGTCCAGCTGCTTTGGAATAGCCTATCCCTTTTAGAATACTGTTGGTTCTGTTTTTTTGCTGCTGTAGTCCACTGGATTCTTTCCTAAACGGAGTGGGATATTTGACCTGGCCAGTCATCTCTACTTTTATGCTGCATTCCTCCAGGATCAGCTTGTTTGCCAATATCCGATCGGGGGGCTTAAAGTTATTATAGTTGATTCCCGGTGATTGTTGTATTCGGGTAGCACCTTAAATGCCACCCTTGAAATATTATCAGAGGTTATAGTAATCGTTTCTGGTAATGCCTTGGATAGCCTCAACAGGTTTGAGCGGTTTAGGATGTCATGGCTCCCTTCTGAGCAATATTGGGGTGTAAGAGCTAGTTCAGCAGTGGATGCTCTGTTCCTCGGAGCATTTCATCCTTGGGTCTCACCTTCGTGAATTTTTGGTTCTCCCAGTGTGCTTCCTGTTATATCAGATTGTAATGAATTATTAGAACTTTGCGGTTTGGGTTTATAAAGTGAAATGTCAGTATTCAGAGAATCGGAAGAATCAGAATTATCGTTTTTGGAGTAAAATGTCGATCTGATCAAGGGTAAATGGTGATCATGCTCAGTTATTGTTGTACTCATTCTGCCGCTGTTGTGTTTGCAGCTCCGAGTCAGTAGCTGTGTGGGCTGGTTATCTGCCAACTGTCCGATGTCGTGAGGCTCCTGGTTTTCCTGCTTGGTCATCCTGCCCTTGAAAATAGGATATACGCTTGGTTCGTCGGACGATACTGTCCTAAATTCCATGTTTTGCTGTGACTGTAATGAGGACTTGTTTGTTTTAGTCTTTGCCTTTTTTTGTCTCTTTTTGGCTCTCTTCAATAGCACTTTTGTCTAGTGTGTCACTATGCTGTTCAGATCATTGGGTGCGTCTGCATTTCTCCATGCCTCTGCATCAGTGCCACTTTGGGACGGCGTGAGAAATGTTTGCAAAGTATGGGTCTCATCAGTTTGTAAGTTCTCCCTTGCAGTTGAAGGGTTAGGCTGATTAGGATGATTATCCTGCCAGGGCACAGGGGCCAGAGATGCAATAGTAGTTGGGGATGTTTGCACCTCTTTAGTTAATGCATCAATTGATGCTTTCATTGGAACCTGATTTGCTGATTTAGCTTGAGCTCTGTATAGCGCTGGTGATCATGGAAGTCAGAACTTCTGGTAGGGATGATCATTTATCCACGATCAACATGCAGGGGCATGCTCTTACAGATGTAGTATTACTCAATACTATGGAGTCAATGCTTAACCCTCGTTGTTCCAAGGCTGTGAATTTTGATTCAAGTTTATTAATAGATTTGGCTAATGCGTATATGAGGTCTAATTACATTTCAAGCTTATCCAATTGCCAGGTGAGCCCATTTATTGTGGCTGTCAAAGTGGTATTGATCGATGCCAGCAGGTCGGACTGGTCTGTATCCATTTGAAATTCCAAGATGCTTGCTCTTTTCTGTGCGCTTGGTAAATCCATCTGGCTTGAGCTATAAGGGGAGTAGTGCTGATTGTCAAATGAGTCACTGTGCTTCCTTTCATTACTGGGCCTCTGCCTGCCTTCTAGCACAATAAAGGATTCGTACTTGGAGGCAGACTGTCCTGCCTGTCCTGGGATGAAAAGTTGTCTTTTCTGGTTGACAGGTATTTCCCTGGGGGGTTTGTGAGGGTTGTGCAGTGCAGGGTGCAGGGGTACAAGTATTATGTTCCTGTATTTTTTGGGCTGGCTGGAGGGCTGCATCTTTTGAAATGCTGAGCAAGGAGGCAATACTGCAGCCATGTTTGATTTCATTCTCATAGCATGTGTAGTCCGCAATTGCAGTTGGTATGTTATCTGTAGTACTGTTGGACGATATTACGATGATTGTGCCGTCCCTAAGCTGGGCCGACCCATTATATGACAGAACTTGAGGTTCTATGCACTGTTTGGCCACTACCTTGGTGCAAAGAATACTCCAGAAAGGGGGCTGGCCTTCAGCTAAAGTGAAGCAGTTTGGTGCCCTGTTAAAATAATCTAGGACTGATCTTTGAGCTGTTCTTTTAACTGACCTCCCCTGTTTTGTTGTTATTGCCTTGATGCTGTTCCTGTTAGGGTGCCTTTCTTTTGGTGAATGGTGATTTTGCGCCGGGCTGGAGGGTATCTTTATTTTGAGGTGGTTAGGTAGTTCCTTTTTGCATAGTTTCTGGTCTGCGGGCAGCTGCTGCAGCCAGGATGCTGGGGGCCCCCATGGCTGTGGACTTATTGGATGTAGGACCCCTGGGGTTTTCGAGTCCCCCTACCACCAGCCTTTTCCTGGCGGTTTAAACCGCCAGGTAAAGGCTGGCAGTACGGTGAGTCGCGGGGCCCCTGGGGGCCCCTGCACTGAGTTGTGGGGCCCCTGGGGGCCCCTGCACTGCTCATGCCACTGGCATGGGCAGTGCAGGGGCCCCCTGACAGGGCCCCATGCGGCTTTTCAGCAGACAGTGAAAAGCGCGACGGGTGCAACTGCACCCGTTGCACGGCCGCAACACCGCCGGCTCCATTTGGAGCCGGCTCCCATGTTGCAGCCCACATCCCCGCCGGCCCAGCGGGGATGTCAAAATGGGCACCGCCGGAGTGCGGCCGCATTGGCGGCCGCACGGCAGTTACAACTTGGCGGGCGGCGGTTGCCGCCCGCCAATGTTGTAATGAGGCCCATAATGTTTAAGCTCGGTGTTATCAGCCGCAGTTTTTCTGGGAAATCTTTCAATATATTACTTGCAGCAACATCTGCCTAGGAAGGCAATATTCCATGTGATGCTTCTCAAAAGATAAACAGCAACATTGCAAATGATACAATTTCTGTGGAATCTGTTGTGCTCCCTCCTGCGCCAGGCTGTTCCATATGCCTCTATGCCAAGTCATGCTCCTGTGCCAGTATTCTCCGCTCTCTCTCTGTTGAGACAGCTCGCATAACAATCAGTTTCTGTCAAATCCTCAATGTTTTTCTACCCCACTCCATGGACATATTGTGAACCTGAACCAAGACCCAACTTCTCATTAGTGTGCGTTTGACTCGTCATGAACAAGTCATCCTTGATGCTCCTAATATTACATTGAAGAGATGTACTGTGTAATATCCTGAAAACTTGTTGCCTGCCCATGTTGAAAATGCTAATGATTGTACTGATGAGATTGAGCATGACTGTCTCGATGTTACTGAACTATGCACCAAGCCAAAACCTGACATTCAAGATATTCCCTTGACTGAAAATATGAATGTCATATTTGTTGCTAGCTCCTGTTTAAGAGACAGAGATGGAACACTGGGAGCTGGTTATGTGGTTTGCACAGTCTCAGGAGTGATCATAGCTTCCTGGCCTCAATGAGTTTTTCCTGCCCAAGTAGCTGAATTAGTTGCTTCTACTAGAGCATGCTCTGTTTTTGAACAGCTGAAAGTGACAGTTTTCACTGATAGTCAATATGGCATTGGTTTTGTTCATGTCTTTGGACAGTTATGGTCCCAGAGAGGCGTTAAGACTTCTTCTCGGTCACCAATTAGGTCTATAATTTGTTGAATGCACTACAATTGCCCGCAAAAACTGCAGTCGTGAAATGTGCTGCACACCGAAAGTCCACTGATTATGTAACTTCAGGAAATTTGTATTCAGATGAAGTGGCAAGATATTGTGCCCTGAGCTGCACTTCCTTTAATGGAGAGTGGAACGATGAATCAAGTGATGAGACAAGTCGAAATTTCCTATTAACTGATGCTGATACATGGAAAGAAGTTAAAAGATTGAAGGGAGAAGTGGCAGAAGAGGAACAGCAGAGCTGAGATAGAGAAGGTTGTATCAAAAGTGATGAACATGATATTTGGGTTTCAAGTGATGGAAGAGCTGTATAGCCAAATAGTTTGTTACCACCCATGGCTAGACATTATCATGGTCAGGCTCATACAGGTTGTGACACAATGATTAGGACATTTAGGATGATTCAAATTGACAGCTGAAGCCATGTGTCACATGCCAGCAGATGAATGTAGGGAAACACACAGCAGTCACACTGAGTCACATAGGCAGATCAGGAAAACCCTTCAACAGAATACAGTTAGACCTTGTTGAATTACCTATACGCAATGGACTGAAATATATTTTGGTTGTTGTGTGCATTGTCTCTCGTTGGGTTAAAGCTTACCCGACAAGGTGGATTGACAGTCTCACAGTAGCAATGCTGTTACTAAGTGAGCTGATCCCTAGATTCAGATTCACACTTCAACACTAAGGTCCTCAAATTATTATGCGCGGCAATACAAGTAGAGAAAGGATTACGTTGCAGTTACAGCCCTGAGGCTTCTGGATTGGTAAAGCAATTTAACAGCACTCTGGAGTCCAGACTGGCAAAAGTATGTGCATCCACCACTTTGAAGTGGCCAAATTAATTTCCTCTTGCTCTGCTGAATATGTCAAGTACCCCGAACAGAAAGACTGGTTTGTGGCTTTAAGAGATATTCATGAGGAGAGCCATGAGATTTGCCAGCTGTGCCTGTGAATGCGCTTGTGAACATTACAGATGACTTGATACTGAATTATTGCAAAGGCCTATCTGACGTGGTTCATTGTGTGTCTCATCAGGTTAGAGAAACTACCGTACAACCGCAGCAGGAGCTCTGCTATGACCTGTGTCCAGGTGACTGCGTCATGGTCAAGAAACACGTAAGGAAATTCTGCTTGGAACAACATTGAAAAGGGCCCACCAGGTAGTGATGGTCACTACCACAGCTGTGAAGCGCACTCGTCTCTGTAACTGGGTGCATGGGAGCCACACTCGCAAAGTTCCTGATACCCTAGATAATACAGCACCTGTTCCTGAAGGGTCGATTACAGTGAATGAGAGGTATCAGGTTAGTCAAGCTGTTGGGGCTGGATAAGTGGTTGCTACAGCACAATTTCGGTCTGAGGGGGTTCTGAGCGAGTCAACAACACTAGTTGGTACAGAAGAGTTGAGAAAAAATCCTTTGGCTTCTGAAAGCTCAGATGCTGACGAAGGACTAAATGATGTATTGAGAAAATCTATATCCAGAGACAATTGGCCAAGTAAGCAAACAGTGCCAGCTCTACAAGTGCCTCCCACAATTGCTGAAGAGATTGAGGATTCAAGTCAAAGTGACAGTGATGATGAGGGTTGAATAAGTTGGAGATTAAAATAAGGAGGCTACCCAGTCAAAAATATTCAGCACCTGAATGGACATGCTTTGCAGCAAATGAATGGGGGAAGAAATGTGCTACCTTTTGCTTTAACAATTTAAATACAGTTCAACATTCTTGAGTTTGTGATTACAGTGGAGCTGAACTTGGAAATCTCATTGCCACGTGATGTACTGAGTCATTATATCCTGAAAGTGATTATTAGTGATTATGAGGTGTGCTTTTATTAGAGACATTTGAACTTTTATTAGAAGCTTTGGAAGTTTTACTAGAGAAACACTGGATGATATTTTAAGAAGATCAATGAACGTTTTGTGAAATGATTTGAACCTTTTTGCCAAGGAGACTTTTTTATATTTGCTTTGCTAAAAAAAAAAGGACTGAAAGAGACTTCATATTTTACAGCAGCATTTGCATTTTTTTATTTTTGGTTGTTATTTTTATTCTTGGTCTGAAAATAGAGAATGCATAGTATAGTAGAAATACAAAGAGTATGCTTAGGTACATATTGTTAGAAATGGGGTCTTTGTTGGCAATCAGGTTACCCCCTGTCCAAGCAAGGACCCTCACTCTAGTCAGGGCAAAGGAGAAACACACCTGGTCACCTGGTTAACCCCCACTTACCCTCTTGGTAGCTTGGCAAGAGCAGGCAGGCTTAACTCAGAAGCAATGTGTAATGTATTTGTAGCAACATACATAGTAATACAGTGAAAACACTACAAAAGTGACACCACACCAGTTTACAAAAATATGTCATATTTATCTAAATCAAACAAGACCGAAATGACAAAAATCCAACATACACAATTCAAAATATGAATTTTCAAAAGAATAAGAGTCTTACTCCATAGAAAACAAGGGAAACATTGATTTTACACAAAGTACCTGGTTTGCGTCGAAAATAAAGCTGGATGGGTGAACGTGCATCAGAAAAGTCCGTGATAAGTCAATTCCTTACTCGCAAGTGAGGCTGTGCATTGTTTCTTTTCCGATCGGGTCGGCAATGCATTGTTTTTCTCCCTCGCAAGAGAGCGATGCGTTGATTTCCAGACAGGGCACCTCGGATCCGCTCAGGTTCACAATGACTTCGATGCCCAGAGACGATGCGTGAGAAATCCGGTCACACAGTGTTAGAAAACCACGCTGCGTGGGGTTTGCGTCATTATCAGCAGCCGTAAGTGGGTGTTGCATCCTTTCTCCAGCCGCGAAGCACTGATCTCCAAGCTGTGATGCAGGTGGAGAGTTGATTTTTGCCACAAAGTGGGTGGCGCATCGTTTTTCAGCCACATTGCAAGTGGTGCGTTGAAAGTTTTCCTGCACGGTGTTCTGTGTGTGGATTTCAGTCCTTGTTCTGCCAACTTCACCTCTCAAGAGCGCAGGGTTTGGATAGGACTCCACTTGGCAGGGCAGGAGTCTCAGCAGACAGTCCAGGTCCTGGCAGAGGAAGTCTTTGATAGCCCTGAGACTTCAAAACAGGAGGCAAGCTCAGTTCAAGCCCTTGGAGATTCTTCACAAGCAGGAATGCACAACAAAGTCCAGTCTTTGTCCCCTTTTACAGGCAGAAGCAGCAACTGCGGGATAGCCCAACAAAGCACAGTCACAGGCAGGGGCAGCACTTTTCCTCAGCTCTTCAGCTCTTCTCCTTGGCAGAGGTCCCTCTTGATCCCAGAAGTAATTGAAAAGTCTGTGGTTTTGGGTCCACTACTTATACCCCTTTCTGCCTTTGAAGTAGGCAAACTTCAAAGGAAAGCCTCTGTTGTCCACAAGATCTTGCCTTGCCCAGGCCAGGTCCCAGACACACACCAGGAGGTTGAAGACTGCATTTTGTGAGGGTAGGCACAGTCCATTCAGGAGTAAGTGACCACTCCTCCTTCCACTCTAGCTCAGATGGCCCATCAGGATATGCAGGCTACTCCCCAGCTCCCTTTGTGTGACTGTCTAGAGGGGATTCACAAACAGCCCAACTGTCACTCTGACCCAGACAGGGAATCCACAAACAGGCAAAGTCATGGAATGTTTTAAGAAGGAAAATGCCCACTTCTAAAAGTGGCATTTTCAAACTGACAATTCAAAAACCAACCTTACCAAAAGATGTATTTTCAAATTGTGAGTTTAGAGACACCAATCTCCACATTTCTATCTGCTCCCACAGAGAATCTTCACTTAAACCTCATTTAAACGCAGCCCCCGTCTTAACCTATGAGAGAGATAGGCCTTGCAACAGTGAAAAACTAATTTGACAGTATTTCACTGATAGGACATGTAAAACACATCAGTACATGTCTCATCTTTAACATACACTGCACCCTGCCCATGGGGCTCCCTAGGGCCTACCATAGGGGTGCCTTACATGTATAAAAGGGGAAGGTTAGGCCTTGCAACTGGGTACACTTGCCAGGTCAAACTTGCAGTTTAAAACTGAACACACAAACACTGCAGTGGCAAGTCTGAGCCATGTTTACAGGGCTACTCGGGTGGGTGGCACAACCAGTGCTGCAGGCCCACTGGGAGCATTTGGTTTACAGGCCCTGGACACCTCTAGAGCACTTTACTAGGGACTTACTACTAAATTAAAAATGCAAATCATGAATTAACCAATCACACAAATATTTTACACAGGGAGCACTTGCACTTTAGCACCTGTCAGCAGTGGTAAAGTGCCCAAAGTACCAAAAACAGCAAAAACAGAGTCCAGCACACAGTCAAAGCAGAGGAAAAAAAGACAGGGGAGACCACACCAAGGATGCCAGATGTAACACATATGTGTAGGGTTATTAGTTGCAACAGTTATCTTGATCATATTAGGGCTCATTGTTACCCACACCTCGCAGTTCAGAGAAGATCAGATCAACAATTGCTCCACATCTTTCAAGCCCAATAGTGAATCAAATGTTTTTGCTTAGTGAGAGCTTCACACACAGATGGATCAAAAAGGTGATTTGTCTGCAAATGTCTTTTACAACCTACTTTATGAATAAGTAGCTATGATGGAGGTTAGAGAATGTTATGTTTGTGCCTGTTAGCCATCATCAGTTAGTGAAGGAATCATTTATCATATTACCCACTTATCCTTTGAAATTTCCTGTAGCCTGTTGCTAATGCTTTTATATCATCAGGAGTATTTTCAGTATTAGTACCACAAATATTATTTGGTTTCCTCGATTGTCCCAATCATGAAACATTTGAGCAACGTTGATAAAGCGAAGAACATTGATACAGTGGGAGGTTTCTTTGAACCTACATTGACATTTGGGCCAATTTTTCCAACAGAAACAACCTGGCCTGTATTCTTACCCCCGTAGAGCAGTAATTCATTGGACAAGTTGAAGACAGGAGAAGAGAAGGGAAAGCTAAAGTAGAAAATCAAATAGTGTTACCAAGTTGGGAAAAAGAAGGAGCTCAGTTGTCAGCTGGAAATCAAGGATTCTTAGCATTAGATTGGCAACATGTAGAGAAATTATGTGTATATAGACCCACAGGGATGTGGAATTCTTATTGCCTGACGCCCGGGACATCTTGCTTGGGGTCAAGGGCAACAAGATTTTATGTTTACTTTGTCCTTGGGACAAGTAGACCCAACCCTCTGCAGCACAAACCCTTTGGCTGCCTGTTTACAGAGAGTGGAACTCTCTGCAGTTGAGGTAATGTGTTTCCAAAAGATAATGCTGTTCGAACTTGTATTTATGGTTCATTATTTGAAAACCTTCAGTATTAGGGTGAGTGCTGTAAATAAATGTTTTAATGTCACACTTCACTACTGACGTTGGTTCAAGTACAAAAAAAAAAAAACGTGTATACACATGTTTGAAAAGTTTAGGCTATGAGGCTAAGTATAATGCTCCCAGAATGCTCTCTGATTATATGCAAATGAAGTGTCATTTAGTAAAATGTTTTGATGCATGCTAGTATTTCCCAAAAATATTTCTAATGGAAAATCAGTGTAACCATTTTCAACACGATTATGGGAAGCATGAAAATAAACAAACACTGACAAAGCCAACTGATCTGACATATTTTTATAAGTCTTTTAGTTTCATCAATGCGTGTCTTGTTTTGACATGGCTTTTGTAACACTTTATTGTTGTGGGAGCTACCAGGTCCTCAACATTGTAACAAACACTGGCAAAAACCCCCCAAAACGTTTTTGAACTGTAAAAGCACATGTTGCCACCAGTGGCATAACAAAGGCCCCGCAGCCGCCCTCCAGGGGGCCCCTTCAGCACAGCACCTGCCCTGAGTGAGTCTGGAGAGGGGGCTCCTCCATGTTCTTTGCAAAGGGGCACCCTCCATTTTCATTACGTCACTGATTGCCATTGAAGTTCCTGACACTGAACAAAACTACTTTGTGTGCCAATATGCTCCTTGTGGAAGAGAAGAATGCGATCACTCACAGTAAAGCCAGCTGAAAGAGAGAGAAATAGAAGTTTAATAAAAACAAAATGTCTTTGTTAACACCAGACCTAATTAGGGACCAAGACCCACATGTAGGTAGCTTTTTGCATGTCGCAAACAGCGACTTTCGCTGTTTGCAACGTGCAAAAAGCACATTGCGATGCACAAACCCAGTTTTGCGATTCGGTAACCTGGTTACCGAATCGCAAAACGGGTTTGTGACTCGCAATTAGGAAAGGGTGTTCCCTTCCTAATTGCGACTCGCAGTGCAATGTAGGATTGTTTTGCGAATGCGGGCGCAAACCAATCTCAGTTTGCACCCATTTCAAATGGGTGCTAACACTTTCACAAAAGGGAAGGGGTCCCTCTGGGACCCCTTCCCCATTGTGAATGTCACTGTAAAAAAAATTACAGAGCAGGCAGTGGTCCCGTGGACCACTGCCTGCTCTGAAAAAATGAAACGAAAACGTTTCATTTTTCGTTTTTGTAATGCATCTCGTTTTCCTTTAAGGAAAACGGGCTGCATTACAAAAAAAAAACTGCTTTATTGAAAAGCAGTCACAGACATGGTGGTCTGCTGTCTCCAGCAGGCCACCATCCCTGTGAGGCCGCCATTCGCAAGGGGGTCGCAAATTGCGACCCACCTCATGATTATTCATGAGGTGAGCATTTGCGAAGCCCTTGCGAATCACAGATGGTGTCAGGGACACCATCCTACATTCGGATTTGCGACTCGCAATTTGCGGGTCACAAATCTGAACCTACCTACATGTGGCCCCAAATTCTTAAAGAAAGTCACAAAAGTGCACCCATGGTATATGTCGTACCCCTCTAAAATATTTGTGAACTGTATTTTAGCATGGGTAAATACGCATGTGTAGATTTGCTCATGTGAAAATCTATTGAGCATTTGCAAGTTCATTTTCCCTCCAGCCACTTTCTTCCCAACCCTGGAAGAAGTTCTAATTCTGCCATTGTCAGGAGTAAATGTCCAACCTTTCTTATTATGGGAAAATATTAGAGAGAAGCTGGTGAAAATCTTTAAAACATGCAGGTTAGTAGGTTTGCAGACTCAAAGGCATTCCAGCCCTGGAACTATTGCTTACTGCTTCCTCCAGCCCCAGTATGCAGATCTGCAGAAAGGTGGAAAAATAAGGAAATTGCTACAGTAGGGATTGAAACTGCTAGTATTCAAGCCCTACTATGGTAGTAGCCCTGGCATAATCAGAGAGGCTATTATCAGAGCTCTTACATAATGAGATTGCTGCTATAATTTGGCGCCACACTACATGGCACCAAAGGGACAAGTAGATCTTTTTACAGGACAAGTAGATTTGAGAAGCAACCTGTCCCGTGGACAAGTAGATATTTTAATAAATTCCACACCCCTGGACCCAAATCAAAGACTGACACAGTTTTTGTAGGGACTAGTTAATGTAGAAATGTGTTTTGCTTAAAAATGTATGGACATTAATGTTAGCTGGACAAGACCCCGCCATACCAGATGTTTAATGTAATGTGTGGGAAAAATCCCTATTACCAGCAGCCAAAGGGATGGTATGCGCATGTTATCTAGGAGTACCTTTTCCAAAGATTTATCCTGTGGAGTATTTCAATGATCCAGTTTGGGATGAAAAGTCAAGCACCAGAGTTAAGAGAGGTGCCAGTGCTTCAGAAGTAGTGGGTGATATTTTGGTGCCATATTTTCATCAGTAGGTGCTATTCTAATGATCACAATAAGTTATTGACAATAGTAGATAACCCCAGACACTGCAGGAGACCTTTTGTTAGTAGACAGAGAAATAGTTGCCCTACAATTGATGATTTTACAAAATATTCTTGTGTTAGGCATTTTGCTCGCAAAAGGGGGCAGAATTTGCATATTGTTACAAATTCAACAGTGCTGCACCTATATTCATGATAATAGTAAGGAGTTGAGAAAGTATATTTTGAACATAACAGAACTGAAAAAAGACCTGATGGAGTTAGAAGCGACAGGTGCCTAGGAAGCAATTGGAAAGTGGTTTGGGAGCTTAGGAAAGGGACTTGTTGGAACCATATTGAGGTCTATATTAATTATAGCCCTGAGTTCTTTAGTTGTAGTTGGTTTTTATAAGCTGATCAAGAAGCTGAAAGAAGTCACAGCAAGGAGAGGAGAAAGACAAAAGGAGGTTGAGATGGAGACTAAATGATGCCTTTATTACAGTTACATCAAGCAGTTGGAGGAGTCCAGAAGATCTTTCCTGGATCGACCTCGGATGTTTTGAGCTGTCTCATTGAAAATGAGAGCTGAAGTTTTATGTGATGGCTCGATTCACCATCAGAGGAGGGACTAACTTAGGAGAAATTGTAATACTATCCTCATATCACAGTGATCATCCATATGTGACAGTTTATGTATTATGTTAATCAAAGCACTAATAGTGTTGTTGTAAAGTGGTGCCACATTAAAGTGCTTTCACTGACGGTTAACAGTTGAAAGGCATGTGGGATGGCTTTGTGAGTTTATGTTTATCAGATAAATGTATTTCCAGCTCATAGTTTACCATGTTAATTAACAGTTTGCATGAAAATTATAATAGATTTTGTTAGACTTTTCATCCTTGGCGTGGTCTCCCTTAACTTTTTGCCTCTGTTCCCCAGGTTACTGATGTGTGCTGGACTCTGATTTTGCTGTTTTTATTACTCTGGGCACTTTACCACTGCTAACCAGTGCTAAAGTGCAAGTGCTCCTTTTTAAAATGTGTATGTAATTGGTTCTCCATGATTGGCATATTTCTTTTACTGTTAAGTCCCTAGTAAAGTGCCCTAGAGGTGCCCAGGGCCCGTAAATCAAATGTTACTAGTGGGCCTGCAGCACTGGTTGTGCCACCCACACAAGTAACCCTGTAATCATGTCTCAGACCTGCCACTGCAGTGTCTGTGTGTGTAAATGTGCACTGTCAATTCGACTTGGCAAGTGTGCCCACTTGCCAGGCCTAAACCTTCCCTTTTCTTAAATGTAAGGCACCCCTAAGGTAGGCCTTAGGTAGCCCCAAGGGCAGGGTGCAGTGTATGGTTAAGGTAGGACATATAGTAATGTGTTTTATATGTCCTGACAGTGAAATATTGCTAAATTCGTTTTTCACTGTTGCAAGCCCTGACCCTCTCATAGGTTAACATGGGGGCTACCTTTAAATCTGATTAAAGTGAAGATTCCCTTTGGGAGCGGATGGACATGTGGAGTTTGGGGTCTCTGAGCTCACAATTTAAAAATACATCTTTTAGTAAAGTTGATTTTAAGATTGTGTGTTTGAAAATGCCACTTTTAGAAAGTGAGCATTTTCTTGCTTATACCATTTCTGTGACTCTGCCTGTTTGTGGATTCCCTGTCTGGGTCAGTTTGACAGTTGGGCTGGTTGCACCACACACTAGACAGTGACACAAAGGGAGCTAGGGTGTAGCCCGCATATCCTGATGAGCCATCTGTGCTAGGAGGGAGGGGAGGAGTGGTCACTCGCACCTGAAAGGGCTGTGCCTGTCCTCACATAATGCAGTCTCCGACCCCCTGGTGAGTGTCTGGGGCCTGGCCTGGGCAAGGCAGGATTTCACATTCAAAAGAGACTTTACTTTGAAGTAGGCCTACTTCAAAGGAGAAATTGGGTATAAGAAGGGCACCCAAAACCACAGACTTTAGAAACACTTCTGGAACCAAGAGGAACCTCTGCCTGGAGAAGAGCTGAATAGCTGAGGAAGAAGTGCTGTGACTGTGCATTGTGGAGCTTTCCTGCAGTGCTGCTTCTGCCAGAGTAAGAGGGCAAAGACTGGACTTTGTGTGCTATCCATCTTGTGAAGAAATCTCCAAGGGCTTGATTTAGAGCTTGCCTCCTGTTGTTTGAAGTCTCAGGGACAGCAAAGACTTCTCTCTGCCAGCACTGGAGTCTCTGGAGAGACTCCTGCTCTGACAAGTGGTGCCCTATCCAGTCCCTGGGCCCTTGAAAGGAAAGCTGGTGGAAATCCAAGGAAATCGACTTCAGACGACTCCGGACCGACGCCGCTGCTCAATCCGGGGCCGCCGCCTGCACCCGACGGCGTGACCTTCGCTGGAACGCAACGCTCTTTGCAGGCCCAACGCCACAGCAGCCCCGCTGAAGTCTGCGACTCCGTGGAAGTCGCCGCACCACGTCGTGACCGACGCCGCTCGAAGTGCGCGGATTCAACGCTTCGCACAGACGCCGCGATCCCCGACTTCGCGCATTGACTTGTTTTCACTCTTCACCAAAGGTACTGTACTTGGGGTTCTACGCGACTCCGTGTCCGGCGCCGCTGGTGTCGGCTTGTTGGGAACGACTCCATCACGACACCGTGTTAACACCTCATCGAAGCATTTTTGTTTCTAAGCGCTATTTTTGAGTTTAATATTTAAAAATTCATAACTTGACTTGTGTATGTCGGATTTTTGTTGTTTTGGTATTGTTTTATTTAGATAAATATTCCTTATTTTTCTAAACTGGTGTTGTGTCATTTTGTAGTGTTTTCATTAAGTTACTGTGTGTGTTGGTACAAATACTTTACACCTAGCACTCTGAAGTTAAGCCTACTGCTCTGCCAAGCTACCAAGGGGGTAAGCAGGGGTTAGCTGAGGTTGATTCTCGTTTACCCTGACTAGAGTGAGGGTCCTTGCTTGAACAGGGGGTAACCTGACTGTCAACCAAAGACCCCATTTCTAACATTGGTGATCAGCGGTTGGGATATGGACTTGTATTTGTACTTGAGATACAGTGATTAAGTGTACACTATTATTTTGAGTGCAGACCACTACGTGACCACATACTGCTTGTCTTGAGATTTTTGCTTTTTCTCTTTTTGTGGATTTTTCCCTACGTCCACTTTGTTTTTCTTCGCTGATCTTTGATTGACTTTGAACTTCATTAGGGAACTTGTTTCTGCATTTGGAACTTTGCACTCTTTTAACCTTTCATCATGTCTCAACTTGGAGATGCTTCAGTTGAAGCTGTTTTTGACCTGAAGCAATTGGATAGTTATAACAAGGCTCAGCTAAAACAGTTTTGTAAAAATGTTGGTTGTCCCATTAAGAGCTCTTCCAAGAAGGATGAGCTGAAAAAGGCGCTGAGGGCCTGGCTGACAACTAGAAGCACTGGAGGGCACACTGAGGATGAGGAGGAGGATGAGGATGAGGAGGGAGGGCAATCAATACATAATGGTATAGTGGGGGACCTGTTATTCCCAGGGAAAGAGTCTCTAGGGCAGGTAGCAGTGTATCCTCCAAAGGTCTGACGCCTGAAGAATTGCAGGACAGACAGGCAGAGAGGGCATACCAATTGGAGCTGCAGAAGCTCAATCTGGAGAAAGAAAGAGATGAGAGAAGAGCAGTCCTTGAGGAAAGGAAGATGCAGCTGGCTCATGAGCTTAACTTAAAGGAGTTAGATGAGAGAAGCCAGTCCAGTAGGGATGGTGGCAGCAATCCTACAGTGCAGCCTGAGAGAAGGGTACACATCCCAAAAGACCTTGTGAGGGATTATAAGAGGGAGGATGATATCTACTTGTGGTTCAAGGGTTATGAGTCAGCTCTCCACATGAACCTGGTCCCAGAAGCTCATTGGGGGGCAGCCCTGTGGAAGCATTTTGAGGCAGAGGGGAGGGACACACTGACAGCCTTAGGGGATGCTCAGAGTCTCACCTACCCTGTCATGAAGGAGGCTTTACTCACCAGGTATGGTCTCACCCCTGAGCAGTACAAGAAGTTTAGATCCTACAAGAGAAAGGAATCCCAAACATGGTTGGAATGTGTTGATTCTTTTTGCAGGTCACTGGATGGTTGGGTGAAGGGCAGTAAGGTAAACACGTATGAGGGGCTTTACAATTTAATTGCTTGGGAGCACTTGTATAGTTTATGTTTTCCAGAGCTGCGCCAGCACCTCATTGACAGCAAGCTGACTGACCCCAGGAAGCTTGTACAGGAAGCAGACCGCTGGGAGAGCAACAGGGTCCAAAAGAGGTACGGGCGAGACCACGCCAAGGGTGGGCAGGGTCCCTCTCAGAAGAAAGGGGGGGTAAGGGTAAACAGGGGGAGTTCTCTAAAGGGCCCCAAACTGATCCCCAGGGAAAGGATTCCCAACCTCCCAGTGAAAAGAAGCTGTGGTTATCCAAAGGGAAGCCACCGGTAGGTGGTCCCCCACGTAAGTGCTATTCATGTGACCAGATTGGTCATGTGAGGGGGGACTCCAAATATACACCGGCACCCACTGGTGCGCAATCCCAGGGTTTGGCCAGTGTAGCGCTTGGGAAGGAGTTGGTTCCAGGTGGGTGGGAGCCAGCAGAAATTACCCTTGTCTCACTAGGGGACAGTGAGACGGTCCAGAGAAACCTAGTGCCTGATAACACTAAGAAGTACAGGCAATTGGTGACCATCAATGGACAGAGGGTGGAGGCTCTGAGAGACACAGGAGCCAGTGTGACTACAGTGAGGAGTCACCTGGTGTCTGAAGAGCAGATTGATCCCTGGGTACTTCACCAAGTAGTTGCGGTAGACAACTCTGAGCGCCTCTGCAGAGTGGCGCAGGTTCCCTTTGAATGGTGGGGGTCTCAGGTTCCTGGAAAGTAGCTGTGAGTCCAACCATGCCTGTTGATTGTTTGCTAGGCAACGACCTGGAGGATTACCCTTGGAAGGAGGTGGAACACAGGTCTCACTTGGAGATGTTGGGTCTGCCTGGGTGGGTATGCGTATCCACCCGGTCTATGGCAGCCAATCAGGGTAGTCAAGAGCCCCTGGAGCCTTTAACAGTGGCCCAGGGGACCGCCAAGAAGAGGAAGGGCAGGGGGTGCGGGAAACCGTCCCCAGAGGTTCCCACGGTCCGGGAGGAGGCAGAGCCTGAGGGTGACGCCCCGGAACCTACAGGGGAGCAGTTGGCTGAACTGGGGGAGGTCCCTGAGCTGTCACAGTGGCAGCAGGAGGGGGTCCCACCAGGGAAGCATTCTGCACATCGCAGCAGGAGTGCCCTACTCTTGAGGGGCTGCGGCAGCAGGCTGCAGCCCAGGCGGCTGGCGAGGCGCCAGGTACTCACCTGATATATTGGGAGGATGGCCTCCTGTATAGTGAGCCTAAGGTTCCTGAGCCTGGGTCAGCTCGTATGCTGGTGGTACCCCAGTGCTTCAGGGCCTTCCTACTGGGTTTGGCTCATGATGTGCCTTTGGCAGGACATCTAGGGCAGGACAAGACCTATAAGAGGCTTGTCTCCCACTTTTACTGGCCCTTGATGCACAAGCAGTCAGCTGCTTATTGTAGGTCTTGTCAGATTTGTCAGGCAAGTGGCAAGAGTGGGGGGAAATGCAAAGCTCCCCTCCAACCTTTACCTATAGTCAGTACCCCCTTTGAACGGGTAGGAATTGACATTGTGGGGCCTCTGGACCCCAAGACAGCCATGGGCAACAGGTTCATCCTGGTCTTGGTGGACCATGCCACACGGTACCCAGAAGCCATTCCTCTAAGGACGGTCACTGCCCCAGTGGTGGGACGTGCCTTGATGGGAGTTTTTACCCGCATGGGGTTCCCCAAGGAAGTGGTATCTGATAGAGGTACAAACTTCATATCCACTTATATGAAGTCTCTGTGGAAGGTGTGTGGGGTAACCTACAAGTTCACCACACCTTACCACCCCCAAAGTAATGGTCTGGTTGAGAGATTCAACCGCACCTTGAAAGGCATGATTCAGGGCCTGTCAGAGCCCTTGAGGCATAAGTGGGACATCCTCTTGCCATGCCTTCTGTTCGCTTACAGGGCGGTGCCTCAAAAGGGACTTGGCTTTAGCCCCTTTGAGCTCATCTATGGCCACCCTGTGAGGGGACCGCTCAGTCTGGTGAAGGAGGCTTTGGAGAAAGCTCCTAGTAAACCACCCCAGGATGTATTTAGCTACATGCTGGCACTAAGAAACCAGACTGCCCGCTTCAGGAGTCTCGCTCAGGAGAACCTGGAAGCAAGCCAGGAGGATATGAAACGGTGGTACGACCAGAATGCCGCTCTGGTTGAGTTTCAGCCTGGACAAAAAGTGTGGGTCATGGCACCAGTGGAGCCTAGGGCTCTCCAAGATAAGTGGACTGGGCCTTCTGAGGTGGTGGAAAGAAAGAGCGAGGTCACCTATCTGGTAGACTTACAATACCACAGGAACCCTTTGAGGGTCCTACATGTCAACTGCCTCAAACCACACTTTGAGCGAACTGAGCTATCCATGTTCCTAGCGACAGATGACGGGGTGGAGGAAGAGAGTGAGCCTCTTCTTGACCTCCTGCCTACAGGAGAGACAGATGGGTCTGTGGAGGGAGTGATCCTCTCCCCCTCCCTGACTGAGGAACAGCAGAGGGACTGTCGCCATGTGTTGGGACAGTTCGCCTCGCTGTTTTCCCTGATCCCAGGAGTCACACACCTGTGCACACATGATGTGGACACTGGGGACAGTACACCTGTTAAACATAAGGTTTACAGGGTGACTGACAGGGTCAGGGCTTGCATTAAGGAGGAAGTCTCCAAAATGTTAACCCTAGGGGTTATTGAGCACTCCAGCAGTCCTTGGGCCAGCCCAGTGGTATTGGTCCCAAAGGCTGCTGCTCCTGGTGCCACTCCGGAACTAAGGTTCTGTGTGGACTATCGGGGTCTCAATGCGGTCAGCAAGACTGACGCACACCCCATCCCCCGAGCTGATGAGCTCATTGATCGGTTAGGAGCTGCCAAGTACCTCAGTACGTTTGATTTAACATCTGGGTACTGGCAGATTGCCTTAACTGAGGGGGCAAAGGAGAGGTCAGCATTCTCTACCACAGATGGGCACTTCCACTTCAAAGTGATTCCCTTTGGGATGAAGAATGCCCCTGCCACCTTTCAGAGGTTGGTCAACCAGGTGTTGGCAGGACTGGATGAGTTCAGTGCCGCCTACCTGGATGACATTCCTGTGTTTAGTTCCACATGGGAGGAACGCCTGCAACACCGCTGGAAAGTGTTGGAGGCCCTGCAGAAGGCAGGCCTCACTATTAAGGCGAGCAAGTGCAAAATAGGGCAGGGTTATGTGGTGTACTTAGGACACCAAGTGGGGAGTGGCCAGGTGGCACCCCTACAGCCTAAGATTGACACGATTCTGGCTTGGGAGCCTCCCAAGACCCAGACTGAAGTGAGAGCCTTTTTAGGTCTCACAGGATATTACAGGAGGTTTGTTAAGGGGTATGGTACCATTGTTACCCCCTTAACTGAGTTGACTTCTAAGAAGCAACCCAGGAAAGTGATCTGGACAGAGGCTTGCCAGAACGCTTTTGATGCCCTGAAGGCTGCCATGTGCACAGCACCTATGCTGAAGGCACCTGACTACTCCAAGGAGTTTGCTGTGCAAACAGACGCCTCAGAGCATGGTATTGGAGCAGTACTCTCACAGCTTAATGAAGAGGGCCTAGATCAACCTGTAGCCTTCATTAGCAGGAGGTTACTACCCAGGGAACGTAGGTGGAGTGCCATAGAACGCGAAGCGTTTGCTGTGGTCTGAGCACTGAAGAAGCTAAGACCCTACTTGTTTGGGACTCACTTCCGAGTTCACACCGACCACAGGCCCCTCAGGTGGTTAATGCAGATGAGGGGTGAGAATCCAAAACTGTTGAGGTGGTCCATTTCCCTACAGGGGATGGACTTTACGGTGGAACATCGTCCTGGTACAGAACACGCCAATGCTGATGGTCTGTCCAGATTCTTCCGCCTTAGTGATAAGAACTCTCATGAGGTTGGGTAGTTGCTCCCCACTTTTAGCTGGGGGGGACACGTGTTAGACTTTTCATCCTTGGCGTGGTCTCCCTTAACTTTTTGCCTCTGTTCCCCAGGTTATTGATGTGTGCTGGACTCGGATTTTGCTGTTTTTATTACCCTGGGCACTTTACCACTGCTAACCAGTGCTAAAGTGCAAGTGCTCCTGTTTAAAATGTGTATGTAATTGGTTCTCCATGATTGGCATATTTCTTTTACTGTTAAGTCCCTAGTAAAGTGCCCTAGAGGTGCCCAGGGCCTGTAAATCAAATGTTACTAGTGGGCCTGCAGCACTGGTTGTGCCACCCACACAAGTAACCCTGTAATCATGTCTCAGACCTGCCACTGCAGTGTCTGTGTGTGTAAATGTGCACTGTCAATTCGACTTGGCAAGTGTGCCCACTTGCCAGGCCTAAACCTTCCCTTTTCTTAAATGTAAGGCACCCCTAAGGTAGGCCTTAGGTAGCCCCAAGGGCAGGGTGCAGTGTATGGTTAAGGTAGGACATATAGTAATGTGTTTTATATGTCCTGACAGTGAAATATTGCTAAATTAGTTTTTCACTGTTGCAAGGCCTGTCCCTCTCATAGGTTAACATGGGGGCTACCTTTAAATCTGATTAAAGTGTAGAATCCCTTTGGGAGCAGATGGACATGTGGAGTTTGGGGTCTCTGAGCTCACAATTTAAAAATACAACTTTTAGTAAAGTTGATTTTAAGATTGTGCGTTTAAAAATGCCACTTTTAGAAAGTGAGCATTTTCTTGCTTATACCATTTCTGTGACTCTGCCTGTTTGTGGATTCCCTGTCTGGGTCAGTTTGACAGTTGGGCTGGTTGCACCTCACATTAGACAGTGACACAAAGGGAGCTGGGGTGTAGCCCGCATATCCTGATGAGCCATCTGTGCTAGGAGGGAGGGGAGGAGTGGTCAATCGCACCTGAAAGGGCTGTGCCTGTCCTCACACAATGCAGTCTCCGACCCCCTGTTGAGTGTCTGGGGCCTGGCCTGGGCAAGGCAGGATTTCATATTCAAAAGAGACTTTACCTTTAAGTAGGCCTACTTCAAAGGAGAAATTGGGTATAAGAAGGGCACCCAAAACCACAGACTTTAGAAACACTTCTGGAACCAAGAGGAACCTCTGCCTGGAGAAGAGCTGAATGGCTGAGGAAGAAGTGCTGCCCTGCCTGTGACTGTGCATTGTGGAGCTTTCCTGCAGTGCTGCTTCTGCCAGAGTAAGAGGGCAAAGACTGGACTTTGTGTGCCTTCCATCTTGTGAAGAAATCTCCAAGGGCTTGATTTAGAGCTTGCCTCCTGTTGTTTGAAGTCTCAGGGACAGCAAAGACTTCTCTCTGCCAGCACCTGGAGTCTCTGGAGAGACTCCTGCTCTGACAAGTGGTGCCCTATCCAGTCCCTGGGCCCTTGAAAGGAAAGCTGGTGGAAATCCAAGGAAATCGACTTCGGACGACTCCGGACCGCCGCCGCTGCTGAATCCGGGGCCGCCGCCTGCACCCGACGCCGTGAACTTCGCTGGAACGCGACGCTCTTCGCAGGCCCGACACCGCTGCAGCCCCACTGAAGTCTGCAACTCCGTGGAAGTCGCCGCACCACGTCGTGACTGACGCCGCTCTAAGTGCGCGGATTCAACGCTTCGCACAGATGCCGCGATCCCCGACTTCACGCATCGACTTGTTTTCACTCTTCACCAAAGGTACTGTACTTGGGGGTCTACGCGACTCCGTGTCCGGCGCCGCTGGTGTCGGCTTGTTGGGAACGACTCCGTCACTACGCCGTGTTAACACCTCATCGAAGCATTTTTTTTCTAAGTGCTATTTTTGAGTTGAGTTTAATCTTTAAAAATTCATAACTTGACTTGTGTATGTCGGATTTTTGTCGTTTTGGTCTTGTTTTGTTTAGATAAATATTCCCTATTTTTCTAAACTGGTGTTGTGTCATTTTGTAGTGTTTTCATTAAGTTATTGTGTGTGTTGGTACAAATACTTTACACCTAGCACTCTGAAGTTAAGCCTACTGCTCTGCCAAGTTACTAAGGAGGTAAGCAGGGGTTAGCTGAGGGTGATTCTCTTTTACCCTGACTAGAGTGAGGGTCCTTGCTTGAACAGGGGGTAACCTGACTGTCAACCAAAGACCCCATTTCTAACAGATTTCATATAAGAAATATTTATAAAGTGACATGCAATGTAGAGAATGCAGTTATACATTATAGTTACATGAAAGGATTAACAGATTTTTTTCATTTTTAATTTATTGTAACATGAACAAACCTGGTCGCTTATTACTATTGAGTTTATAGGTTAGAATGCTAAGTGTATAATAAATGCATAAATGAATGTGCTGCTTTAATTCACTTGCATTAGCCTAAGTGAGGCCTACAAGGCTCCACTTCTTGATTGTGCAGAAAATGATAAGACATTTTTGCTAATGTGTATTTTCCTTTCAGACATTGTTCTCATGAGAAAGCTAGCTTGAAAATATACATTCTATTGTTTTATGCATAGTAGGCTTGGGAACTAAACCTTTAACATGGTACCTTCAGGAACTGGGGAATAAATATGAATACAATTGTTTCAATTCACATTGATGAGCTAAGATGGAAGCCGTTTCACATGAAGAACCTGAGAACTTTTACTGATGTTACAGTCTGAATCGTATGACTGTTTGCCATTGGACATTTTCATCTTTTGAGTCATATGGAGTGATGGATGGATGAATCATATCCTAAGGACTTATAGACAAGTTAAATATACCAACTAGGAGTATGCCAATTTGTCCGCATTCAAAGGGAGAGCACAAGCATTTTACTACTACTTAGCAGAAGTAAAATGCACAGACTTCTAAAGTGAGCAAAAGAGATAGGGCAAAAATCTGGGGGACATAAAACAAATCTTGGGCATTTCCTACAGATAGAGATTTATTAGAACCAAATTATCAATAAGACATCGATGTAGCATGGGCTTTCCTGTACTTGCATTGTTGTGAGCTCCTGCACCCCTCAGAAGATACTCACCAAAACTTAGGAAACAATTCTTCAGGATACATGACCAATAAACCTCTTCTTGTCACCCCAGAGAGACTTTCTCTCCAGACCAAACTGGGAGTGGGAGATGCATAAGGTGGAAGCTAGACCTGGGGCCAAACAGTGAGATTCGGAGATGAGAAACTCAAGTTAGAAAATGCTGACAATGAGATGAAAGAAAAGGAGATAAAACATCCACTGAGGGAGCAAAAATAACACAGTAACACGAGCTTTCAAGACTAGAGCTAGAAAAGTCAACTGAAATTCCAGCACCATTTACCAGTTCTATCTCCCCACAATCTGCCATCACTAGATCCTCATCTGCTGTGGCCAGTGAGAATATGTGCAAAAACAGCAAGGTGTCCTTGTCTTTTCTGGTTTCACCCTCCTTACTCCACACTCATGCTACAGCCCAATTGGGCTACAGCCTGATTGGCACAGCGGTAATCTTCATGCCAGTCACATTGGGCATTCAGGGTCACTGACTTCACTCCACACAATGGCTGCGACCGGATTGGCACAGCAGCATTCTTTACTGCAGCCCAACCTGGCACACGGGTCACCAACTTCTCTCTGCACACAGGCTAGGGCTCAATCAAAATGACAGTTATTCTGACCACAGCTAACTTCATGGGGGCCTCGTCTGGCATACAGTGTCATCGACTTGAACCTGCACATGGGCGACAATCAATAGGTGCAACAGCCATCTTCTCACACCTTGCTATAGGGTCAACTCACCAGGTTCTCTCGCTGGACCTCACTCTGTCCAGCGCTCCCCTCATCCTCACAGGGCACACTGGTCTAGGCAAGCACTGGTGCTCCTGGCTCTATGGGCAGGTGGTCTTGGATTCCCTGGGTGATGTCCCTTCACCCAACAGGGAGTCTATCAGGCCTTGGTACTAGTTGTTGTCATAGACAGAAGACTTGCAGAGATTCTCCTCAACACAACCTGACTGGCTGCTTGGCGGTTGCCAATCTAGGGGGCCTCCCGCTCCTGTTCATATAGTCCATTTACAGATACCAAATGTGATTTAGGGTATTGAGTTTGTCAAGTTTTTTTTTGAGGGCCTGTTTCCTTTTGAAGTGGTCTCTCCTCTGCCTTGCTTTACCTCTAGAAAACAGTCTGTCGCAGCAAGAGCAACTCCAAATTCTGATAGTCCCACAATATAGGCCATGGGAGTGGCTTGAGGGTTCACTGGTGAATGTCAGCCACAGTGATATGTTTACCAAAAGGTTGCCCCAAGCCCTACTCTTTATGATTCTCTTATCAACCTCATCTCCTTCCTAGATGTGCACAGGCCCCTTTTCAGCGAACTCTCTCTGAATCAAAGAGCACTTTTTTAAATATGCAGGAGAGCATGGCCCTTCTTCATTCAGTGTGTGTTCTAACTAGCTCAGAAGTACAGAAATCCACAAACTTGATTGGGGGGGTTTCTCTACTTCCTCATGTTCCTCCAGTCAGTCCTGGGTCTCCCAAAATCTTTCATGTAGTGTACCATTCACAGGCACACAAAGACCCAGCACATGCATACAACACACAAATGCTGCACAGCGCAACATACTAATATGATGAAGGCCATGAGTAAGTTAAGCACACAGCTGCGGAACTTTACATGAGTGAGCCTGTAGGCCTCAGTGACACATATAAAAGGCCTGTTCATGCCATCATTACCAGGGGCGGGTGAAAAATTCCGCTCCGTCAGCGTAGTTCCAGCAAAACTCTGCCACCAGCCACATGGGGACGTTTTTTCTCGTGCACGGCTCGCTAACATTAAGTTGAGAAGTTCAAGCGAGAATTTTCGCCTCCTAGCACAATTGTTTGGTGCTAGATCACTTCCCAGCAAAATTTCTCAACACTGGCACTCGCGGCAGGCTGCAACTGTTCGTGTTGACAAAGCTTCCACTCAAGTAGAAAATGTACTCGAGCAGCTGAAAGAAGCAGCACCCTCTGGTGCGCCACGTTATGAGGTTCACGCTGATTTTACAACACAGAAGAATCTCCTGGTGCTAAAAATCAGCATGAGCAGCATGACGTTTCTGAAATCCTCACATTTGCCGAACTCCATGGAATCTCACTGACTTTTTATGTAACTACGTGGAATTCCACGGAATGAAACTCCACGAGTTCTGCACAGGCCTAATCACTACAAGGTATCGCTTGTGCTACTCTTGGCAAAGTTAGTAGCCTTCCACTATTATGATGGTAGGTAGCGCTATAGGCACCCCTTCTGGTCCATGAAGACTGCAATTCGTAAGACAGGCCTATGTCATGGCACACACGCATGATCCGTGTTCGCCCATTACAACAAAACTCAGCACCTGGGATCCAGATACACTTGCAGTTGGGGCACTCAGGACAGGGGTACACATCTGTCACCATGCGAGGGACTTTTCCATCCCAACTGTTATATTTTCATTGTATTGATAAAGCACATCTTCACCAAAAGGTTTCTTGGTGCTAGCCAAAGGAGGTAGATCTTGCAATAGCACAAATAGCCAGAATGATTAAAAAAAATAATCACGGTAAACAACTGTGAATAATTACAAATGTAACTTGGGTCAGCATGCACAGGCTTGTAAGAAGAGCCAGGTCTTCGTGCTTTTCTGAACTGGGGCAGATACATTGTGGATCTAGGCAAAAAATTAAAGGAATTCGACAAAGATTGTAGGCATAGTGGAAAGGTATGGGTGGGAAGGAATGAATGAATGAATTTATATGCTTAAGTATTGCAGTGGAAAAGAAAACCATGTGGACATGACATACGGCGTGTTTGGGACATTCTAGAAGTCCAATGTGCTTCCGCTGCTCAGGACCTTCTAGGGTGCCTACACTATATTTTCATTATCTGGAGTTTCTCTCCAAGTTAAAGCGGACATAACCTCTGGATGGGTTGACTACCTAGATGTTTCTTATACTCGGAAGAAGTCAGAGTAGAGACCTGCACAGTTTTCTCTGTACTTTTGCCTCCCTGTTCAACGCACTTCTGCTAGAGCCAAGTCCCGCCAGCGAAGGGGGCCTGGAGAGTTAACCCTGTGGAGGATCTAGGGCCGGCCTCAGCCTGGTGGCGCCCTGTGCAACAATGTTTGTTGGCGCCCCCACATGACCACCTCTGCCACAAATGGCCTCACTGCCCCCCTCTAACAGTGCTCCTTAAAACTCCGATCTCTCTCCAGGCAGAACATTAATCACCAGAGTTATCTTGACATTTGTATTGTTTCCTGAAAATTGGTGGAGGCAGGCTGCAGCCGGTGCTTTTAAAATCATAATATACCTGCAAACACAGCGCCCCCGCCCGACGTCAGCGCCTGGTGCAGAGCGGGAGGACATGGGTGTCAAGGTGCCAGAGGAGGGTCCGGCACAGTGGGTGCCGAGAGACGCCCGCCATGTGGAGGAGACGTTGAAGAAGGGCTGAAAACACAGCGCTGCAGCCCCTCTAGCTCCTCACAAACCATGCAGCGCTTTCAAACACAAACAAACTTTGAACTTGGCGCGTGTTTGGATGCAGGAAGCCGGGTCCTGGGACGCGCTTCGGCGTAATCTCTGCTCGTCTGGTGCAAACCGGGGCGCCATGGATTAGAGTCCAGAGGAAGCTGTGAGGTCTGGGCCGGGGGCGGGGGGAGGGGCACTTAATACCTGATCTACAGTTTGACTCGGCAGATTAATTGGACGGGCAATAACTGAAAACGGGGTGCTTTACAAAGCCAGCTGCGAGACCCCAAGCACTGGAGCAGATGGATAGGAGAGCTAAAGACCCTTGCATATGGCGCCCATCGACTCCCCTACTTCTGGGGCAGACGCTGAGGTGCGGTGACCGTTACACCAGGGCGTGACGTCACCGCCCACGTGTATATGCAGTGCAGTTAAATATTGCATCTGCGAGCACGTGTACAAAGACAGTAATATATTAGTATTCACCTTGTTCTGATTAACATTAGCAATATTGTTGCGGCCCTGTCACGTGGAGTGCGCAGCCCAAGTTCAAATGATGCTGGGGTGTGAACTGCAGGTGTCGCTATTAACTAGCTCGGGCGCCCCTTATTGTGTGGAGCCAGGAGAACGGGGGCCCGAGATGGGCCTGCTGTAACCCACCTGGAGGTACACTGCTGTGTCAAGAGCGGCACACAGCTCGCTGAGCAACACTACGTGCACAAACACGTACATACATGTATGCATCGAAGAATGTGGACTGCAGATATTATACATACAAACACGTGCACACAGTTCACTACATATGTAACGTACAATAAATATATAAACATATACATTCCCGTGAAAATAAGTGGAACCAAATAACACGTTTTTTTAGAGCAACTATTTATTACATATTCACGCGATTGTAATGTGTTACAAAGGTCGAATTCGCTGTTCTTACCACATTACTGTAAAACTCACATGCGAAACCCATAATGGCCTAATAAAGTGCATGTTACAATGACTTTGTACGCGGGAGCGGCTCTGATAAATGGAGCCGCTTCACAATGTAACCCTTAAACCCTAGTTTTGGTTAAATATTTTTTTTAACAAACGCGTGTGAAAAAATGCTGAGGCATAAACCATGTATGCATGTGTTAAGTGTGTGATTTTGTAATATTAAATATATTGTCATTGAATGAGGGAAATTGCTTCACGGCTCATTCCAGACTTCACCGCTTCTGGGTCACACCCCCTAGTACTGAACAACGATAACAAACACACGCATTACACCTGAACATCCATCCATCCATGCATCCATCTAGATATACACACACACATATAACTAGTGGTGTACAGATAGAATGCGAACTACATGTTCCTAAAATATATGGACAAAGGTATGCGAAAGCAAACATCGGTGCACAAGTGTGTACATGCGTGAGATATACATATATATCTGTGTGTGTATATATATATATATACACATAAATGTATACACACACACACACATATATATATATATTATCAGCAATTGTTTTTCATTTACTTTAAAGGCCTCCATGTGTGTTTATACATACTTCAGCATTTTCACTTCAGTGGGTGTGGTGTTTATGCTTAAACACGGCATTCAAAAATACACTAATACTTCATTGGCATAAAAAATATTCCGTTTTGAGGCATGTGCTGAAAATAGTTAAAAACAAAATTGATGTTTGAAACAGCAGTAGAAGTATGCCGATTGTTTGGAGCTAGAAATAAAAATTAAAAAAATCTGTAGCATTATTGAAAACGTTACTATTTGTGGTAAGCTTTTAGTGACTTCCTATTTTGATGTATTAATAGTGGGTGCTACGCAGACCATCGTTCACGTCCCCGCATGAAATCCGCACAACTCTGAAACAAAGGGATGCTCTCTGCGCTGAACAGACTTTGTGTCCACTGCGGGCACGGCTTGGGAAGGGGGCAGCCGAGATTGGGTGCAGGGCAGCCGGGAACCTTCCACGTGATCCAGAGACAACGAGGGACACAAAGTGCTTGGGTGTGGTCCGACAGTTCGGTGTGCCCGCACAGTATAGCTTCGAGCGATGAAAAGAAATCATCGCCGCGTTAAATAGCGCCTGGGGCGGTAATGCTGGAAAACCCCAGCATTCATCCATCACTAGGTGAGGTGTCATCTCCAAAGCCACAGCCCTGAATAACACTGGTGCGCATCATCCCGCACCTAAGTGGCAAAACCCTCTATCACTATTAACAGCGCAGCGCGGGAGGTTGGACGTACAAGAAGGGACCGCGGAGTCAGTCAGACCACAACCACCCGCTCGCAGGTACTCGAAGAGCAGACATGTTGAACAGTACAGTCCAGCAGATAACGCCTGCTTATTACCGTCGCTCGGTGATAAGCACGCTCTTGCTTCGGATCTCCGTATCAATTCATTAGCTTTCTTGGCATCTGCATTAAAAAATTGTAAAACCACGATTTCTAACAACGGCTGCTTAAAGTGCACAAGTCTCTTGCTTTCCGTGTTTTATTTTTTTCTTTTCTGTTCCAATCTTTGAATTCCAGTCTTTGTTTCATCATCTGGTAATCCCAACCTTCGTTTCATCTTTTATTTCATTCGTTTCCCTTTAGTCCGCTCAGATTTCTTTCGTTTTCCCTCGGTTTCGTTCTTGTTTTAGTTCTTTCTTTTTACCCTTCCTTTTTTTCCTTGTTTCCAATTAGTGTCATTTCTTCCGTTTCATCAATATCTCATTCTTCTAATGTTTTTTTCTCTTAGTCTGTATCTCGAATTTCCAGTCTTCTGTATCATTTTTTATTGCTCTCGCCCATATCGAATTCCTTTCCGGATTTATTTATGTTTCGTTTTCACTTTTGATTTATCACGTCCAAGTCGTTTTTTCCGTTTCCTTTCCTCCATCCCTCTTTTATTCAATCCGTTTTCTTTGTCACATTGGCCTTCCAGCCATCGCACATCTCTCCTTCTTCCGCCCCGATCCCGCGCACTCCTTGGCCGAACCTGCCCAGAAGCCTCCAACACTCAGCAAGTGCCCTCCGCCGGGGCCCGAGCACGAGTGAATAAGCTCACATTTCCCCTTTACAGAAAGCAGTTCAGGTCCGCTCGTGCGCCTTTGTGCGCTGGCACAAAGGGGGTGAAAGTCTGCTTGACAGGTCCTCTCTGGCTGCGTGAACCACCCCGACAAATCCGCCGAGCCTGGACCGCTTTCACAGAAAAAACACACCACGCCTGTTCGCCCGAGGCGCAGCATTAAGACGCATTCCTTTCTTAAACACTTTTAAAGCGAAACCAATCATGTGTCAATTAACTGGGAGTTACACTCTCGTATTACTCTCCGCTACGTTATCAATTGTTGGGAAAAAAAACATTTTTGGACAGCACAATAGGATTGAGAGCGTGTGAAAAGACTCCTGTGGCATCCAAAGAGCCAGTTCAGCCCACAGATAAGCAGGCAATCGCCCAAAGCACTATACTGCGTAAGGTACATACTTTCCAATATATGGAATTTAATTGCTGCAGTCCAATATCGGTAGATATATCACAGCACAGTTTCTTCGATTCCGAAAAATCAATACCCCGTACTGGAAATATGTCATTAAAAATATGTTATAGTTAAATAAGTACAATTTGGAAATTCACTTTATTCACCTAACATGCAATTGACGGGGGCCGAAGGGACAAGGTGGAACTCGTTGCGAAATAAAAGATTTACTAATGTCGATTTCAGAATAAAACGAGCACATCAAATCGTCTGTTAGAAGTAATCGCCGATAGATGTTTTCTGCCATCTCTTACAAAAAGAATGGAAACCTTATTTAAAAAGGGAAAACGAAACGAAAATGCCGCTAATGCGGCCATAAACACAGAGAGCAGGGTGCCTGAAATGTAAAAAATAATCGTAAATCGAAAGAAAATAGCATATTTCGCCGTAATCCCACTTCTAAATCTCGCTTGTTCTTTCCGTGTGACTCTGTGCGTCGGAATATGCAGCAACAAGAAAAATGCAAAATAAATATCCGGGTCTGTTAAAATTGCCATTTGCAGGGATTATTCCCATGTAAGGATGAAGAAGGCACAGTGGCGTTTGGGGAAAAAGCGGATAAAAATGTTGAAAGGCTGGTGAGTCCCTTATTAGGCGAAGATACAATATTTATTCCGTGTCTCCTGGGATGCTGCGTTTCCGTCCATTGTCCTCCCCGTTCTCCGTGCTGATGCCTAATTTTCAAAACTTCGGTATTGCCAAGGGACCTACGACATCAGCCGAAGAAATATCCTGCAAGTACAAAATCGGATCGAGGGAGCAGCCCGTTTGCAGAGGGGAGACATCGTTTCCTGCAGAATTTTTTTTCTTCCAAGGAGTACGAGGAAGGGACACGGAGAGGCACCGGGCGCCCGCGCGCATTTCCGTTAAAATATAACAAGTTTGGATTTTAGGGCGGATTGGCTGCAGCGGGAAGAAGAAACTGGTTTTAAGGGAGAAGGAGATTTAAAAAAAACAATGTCCACCACCTTCCCCGGACTCGTTCACGACACAGAGGTACTTTTTTTCGGGCTCTGTTCTTTTATTTCGCGTATTTTTAATCCTCAGAAACCGTTATGTTTTAATTATAATCCGTCTGGTTGTGTTGTTTGGTTGAAGATCTGGGGGTGGTTCGTTGGGACATCTGTCGCCGGCGGCGGTCACCCCTGGCTGTACAACAGTTGCTTGGAGGAAAGATTATATCATATTTTGTGTATGTTGTGAGCAGAGGACGGGAGCATGTGATGCTATGGGGCGCACGGATGGGGTTTTATAACGCGGCATCTGGTACCCTGACGGCTGGCTGCCTTTCCAGCCAAAGACACGGAATTGAGGGGTCCTACCGTTGTGATAAATTGATTTATCGAAAGTGCGATATGTGCTGCCAAGCAGTCTTCGAGGCTACTGAAACTAAAAGCTGTAGACAGGCTTCGTGATTTGTTTGCAGTCGTTCGGAATTGGTCCTTGGACGTGCTTCCTTCAAGGAATATTTCCCTTAAATGTTTCCCCCCGAGGTGGTTGCTTTGAAAGGCTTTTTCTGGGACTCGTTTACAAAAGTATGTTACTCGGTTGCCTTAACTGTGTGTGTTTTTGAGACTTTGCTGAGTGTGTCTCCATTTTGTGTCAGAAAAACCCCGAGGCGTGCCTTGCAGGGTGCGGGGGCATACCGCAGCTGCTGCGGGGCGAGGAGAGACGGCTACTTCGGCCATTGACTGGCATGTCTTGGGAGACCTGGCGGATATGTGTATGTTGCTTCTGGCCGGTGCATGCGTCTCTTTGCCGCCGCCCCTCACTACACAAAAGCTTCCCCATGTCTGCATTGCTGGGACACCCCGGGAGATGACGTTCTAGGGGCCTTTTAGCTTGAATTTAAGGAAACGTGTTTACAGAGCCGTGTGTGGACGTATTTGTCTAGGTGCCTGCTTGCGCGTGGCATGCATAAGGTTGGCCTGGTGGCACAGGACGGGTGTATGTGCGACAGTCTTGCCTGGTTTATCCTGCGTGGCTAGTGATGTTTTGTTTTTACCTGGGTTTGTTATCCAAATCCCTTTTCGAAGATCACTGAACATGTGTACAGATGTGTGTGTGAGTTCCTGTAGTGTATCTCAGCCAAATGCATGGGTCCTCCTCGTGACATCGGCAGTGTGTGTCACTCTGTCATGTTTCAGACAGGTGCAAGCGCCTCATTGTGAGATATTCGTCTGTGGTGTGTTTCAGACAGGTTCATGAGATCATGTGATGTGTGTTGACTTTGCTTTGTGTTTTGGGCAGGTGCATTATTTCTCCCTGTGATTGGTGTGTCCCTTTGTAAATTTGTGTTGCCCAGTGAGGTGCATTTCAGAGATGTACTTTCGTTCTCCCTGTGTGTGTGTGTGTCTATGTGTGTGTGCATCACTGTGCTGCGCCCCAGACAGGTACATCAGTCCGGGTGGTGATTTGTGTATCTCTTTGTTGAGGGTGTCTCGCAAAGGCGCATGCGTCTTCCCGATGATGTGTGTGTGCGCGTGACTTTCCTGTGTCTCCCACAGGTGCATGCATCTTGGCTGTGGGGAGTGTGTGTCACTTTGTTGTGTCCCAGCCAGGTGCGTGGGTCCTTAGGATGTGTATGGTGAGTTTCAGACATTTTTACGCGTTGTCCTTGTGATGTGTATGCTTGTCATTTTGCTGTGTCTCAGACAGGTGCATGACTCAACTTTATGATGTGTGTGTATAATTTTGCTGTGTCTCAGACGGGTACATGCGTCTTCCTTATGATGTGTCTATGTGTCACTGCTGTATTTCATACCGGTGCATAAGTCCCCCTTGTGATGTGCTAGTGTGTCTTTTTGCCGTGTCTCATGCGCATGATTCTTCCTTGTGATGTGTGTCATTCTGCTGTATCTCAGACAGGTGCATGGCTCTACTCTGTGATTTGTGCGTGCCGTTGTGCTGTGTCTCAGACAGGTGCGAGAGACTCCCTTGTGATGCGCGGGTGTACCATTTTGCTGTGTCTCAGACAAGTGCATGACTCTACTCTGTGATTTGTGTGTGTCGTTGTGCTGTTTCTCAGACAGGTCCATGCTTCGTCCTTCTGGTATGCGTGTGGGTAATTTTGTTGTGTTTCATGTGCATGCATCCTCCCTGTGATGTGATGTGTGTGTGTGATTGTGTCACTTTGCTGTGCCTCGAACAGCTCGCCTCCTCGTCCCTCTCCATCCTCTCCTGCCTCCTCGTCAGGTCTGCCTTCCAGCAGCAGGACACGAACATCAGAGTCACGTTTGTTGGGTGCTAGAGGGCTTGGGATGCGCTGCCTTGTTCTAGGCGCTTTGTTGTGCCAGGGTTGCGGCGACGCGCAGGCCTCTTTTTAAGCTCCCTCTTGCTTCCCCCGCAGATACGTCACGACGGATCCAACAGCTACCGCCTGATGCAGCTGGGGTGCCTGGAGTCCGTGGCCAACTCCACCGTCGCCTACTCGTCCACCTCCCCCCTCGCCTACTCGGCGGCGGGCACCGAGTTCGCCTCGCCCTACTTCTCGGCCAACCACCAGTACACGCCGCTGCACCACCAGTCCTTCCACTACGAGTTCCAGCACGGCCACCCGGGGGTGAACCCCGAGGCCTACTCGCTGAACTCGCTGCACCACTCGCAGCAGTACTACCACCAGCAGATCCACCACGGCGAGCCCGACTTCCTGAACCTGCAGCATGCGCGCGCGCTCAAGTCCTCGTGCCTGGACGAGCAGCGGCGCGAGCTGGGCTGCCTGGAGGCCTACCGGCGCCACGACCTGTCCCTGGTCAGCCACGGCTCCCAGTACGGCATGCACCCGGACCAGAGGCTGCTGCCGGGGGGCGGCCTGGGGCTGGCCGCCTCCGGGGCCGACGAGCTGCAGGTAAAACTGGCGCAGAGGCCCCCCCACACCTGCGCTGCATGGCTTGGAGGCAGGGGGAGCGCGAGCATCCACAGGCTGAAACACGGGGAACAGTGCTAGGGGGTCTGTGGCACGGAAGTGACTCCGAGCACAAGGGGGCAAAGGGGCAGGGGGCCTGAGAAGAGGAGTCCACGAGCAGAAGTGAAGCAGAGCACAAGGGGAGAAATGAGGCGAAGTGTTAGATGGGGCAGTGAAACTGTGCAAGGGACTGGTGGCACATGAGTGTTTCAGCACAGGGGGGAGGTGAAACAAAGTGTAATGTGGGGGCAGTGAAACTGTGCAAGGGACAGTGGAACGGAGATCTCATGCAGAGGTGGAGCGGAGCACACGGGGGAAGTAAAACAAAGTGCAACAGCGTGCAGTGAGAAAGTACAGCAAAAGTGAAAAAAAGCGTGCACTCTCGGGGCAGTGAAACACCGCGAGGAGATGTTAAAGCGAGTGCACAAGCAAGCGATTGGAACGGACATCAGAGAGCACAAGTAGAGGAAGCAAATCGCGGAGCACATGCCAGGGCAATGAGGCAGAGTACAAGCAGTGGAAGTAAAAACACAGAACAAGCAGGGTAATGAAACAGGGAACAGAAGCAGGAGGAGTAAATCATAGAGTACAGGTATGGTTAGTGAAACAGAATACAAGTGTTGGCAGTGAAACCGAAGAGGCTGAACAGAGTGTGGGCCGTCAAACAGGGACCAAGCATTGACAGGTAACTGGTGTCCCAAGCTGCAGAAGTGAAAGGGAGTGCGTGGGCAGGTGTGGTGAAACAGAGAGCCCAGGCAGGGATAATAAAACAGGCAGTCGTGTATGGAGAGCTAAAGAAACAGCACAAGGAGAAGAAGTGAAATAGAGAGCTCGGTCAGAGGCGGCAACGAGAAGACCACAGGTGTTGAGAGAGCACCGATACAAGCAGTGAAGTAGAGGGCACGCACAGGGCAGTGAAAAAGAGGGCTCAGTCATGGGCAGTGCAATGAAAAGACTAAACCTGACACTGACATAGGGCACAAGTAGGAAGAGTGTAACAGATTAACAAGCAAGATCAGTGAAACACAAAACAAGCCAGGACAGTGAAACAGAATAGTCAGAGGTATCGAGAGAGAACTCAGGCACAGGCAGTTAAACAGATAGCAAAAAGGGTGAGTGTGAGTATAAAACACTGACAGATGAGAAACGCATGGCACAGGAAAGAGGCAGTGGGACACAAAGCACAGGAAGAGGAGGTGAGAGAGATTGCACGACAGAGGCAGTTGAACACAGAGCACTGACTTCTTTGGAGTGCATAAACAGCACAGGCAGTGAAAGTGAAGCACAACACAGGCAGGAAATGTAAAACACGGGCCACTTGCAGGGGCAGTGAGACACATGGCACAGGAAGGGGCAGAGGAAACACAGGGCACGGGAAGCGGAAGTGAAAAAGATTGCACGGGTAGAGGCAGTGGAGCAAAGGGAGAGGAAGTGGAATTCAGAGCACAGGAAGAGGAAGTGAAATAGATTGCACGGGTAGAGGCAATGGAGCAAAGGGAGAGGAAGTGGAATTCAGAGCACAGGAAGAGGAATTGAAATAGATTGCACGGGCAGGGGCAGTGGAGCACAGAGCACTGGAATAGATTGCACGGGCAGGGGCAGTGGAGCACAGAGCACTGGAAGAGGAAGTTAAACAGATTCGATAAAAGGGGCAGTGAAGCACTTCACACAGGCGGGCAGTGAAGCGGACAAGATAGGATGGTAGGCAGAACACAGCAAAGCAGGGGCAGTGAAACAGAGAACAGACGTAGGACATAGGGAGAAGAAGTGAAAGACTGCACAGGAATGGGCAGTGGAGCACGGGTAAGCGAAGGGAAAGATATTGCACAGGCGTGGTCAGTGAAACACTTGACACTGTCAGGGCAGCGCAGCAGGCAGGGAAGGCCTGTGAGGGTGAATTGTACAGACAGAGGACGGGAAACAGAAATGCCGCCGAGCTGAGGGGCAGGGTGGGACACAAACACACGCAGCCCACCAATCAGGTGAACACACTGTAGCGGGACGCGCCAGCTGCGGCACTTTATTTCACGCAAACGAATGTGCAGGCCCACGCTCTGCCTTTGTGAGGGGCACTCATAAAATAGATATATTTTCGGCCTGCCTAGTTTATTTAATTTTCAAGACAATAGCGCTAGTGCTTCACATGCCCGACTTATACATACGCGCAGTACCGAAATATGAGCATTGATAGTGTAAAATCAGGGACCTTCTGTCATTACGGATGGTCACATTACATTATTTGATGAACAAGGCCTCTTTCAACAAGTATCCTTTATTAATTAGTAGGCCATTCCCAGAAGGCTTAAAAACAAAATATCTGAAAATATAGGTAAATACCTACCATGTATCCATGATACATATTCAAGGACTATATGAACATGCATGCACAACCCCGTGAACAGAATTCCGTGTACATATACTTAGCGACACATATATGTAAACAATACACTGAAGTATGAAGGTGTTTACAGGTAAATGTGGTAAAGAAATATATATAACATGTACATATTCACATTAAAACGTACGTGTCTGTATACTCCAACCCGCATTTGTGTATACTCTATAGACAAATATACATATATAGGGATATTTAAAGAGCACCCATAAACGAGAAGCATGCATGTATAGTATACGCACCCATATGTGAAATATCTATCTAGCTATCTATCTATCTATCTACATATATGTGTGTGTATAAGCGTATGTATACACATATATATGTGTGTGTGCATATGTGCGAGAACAATATATAAACATTCACACACATGCATACATACATACATGAAATAAAGTGTGCATATATACTCACCCACGTGTTTGTATTTAATGTATATAAGCGCATGTGTTAACACACAAATACACATCCATAGACATATATTAATGAAGACCCACGCACATATCCCACAGAGGAATAAAATATCCCGCCCCCCCCCCCCCCTTAAAGAACACAAAGTTCTTCGCTTGTGTCTTGTTTAATCAAAAGGTGACAACCCCCTCTTTAAAATCGCTCTGAGAGTGTCAGAGCAGCGGGGCCGGGTGGAATCAGGTGCACTTGGGGTGCACGACGCCCCTGCGCCCGAGCACACCGGAAGGGCGCGAGATCAAAGGCGCCGCGCCGTAAACGTGACTTTCTAAACTCCAAGCCAGTGGCTTCTTCCAGTCGCTGCAGGCGCGCGGCTTCCCAAATTCACGTCTTCGGCGCCGACCCCTTATGTCGGCAAACCGGGAGAAAGGGGTAAAAGAGCCTGCCATTCAGGGCTCGGCTCAGCTCAACCGATTTACTCCCGCTTTCTCTGGCCACGTCTGCTCTTGATTTGTTTTGTGGCTGTACAAATTTCGTCCCATTGCCTGGCACAAAGCGGGGCATTTTTCAAAAGAGGGGATTAGGAAATTTGCAAGAGGCCGGACAAAGAGTAAATCCCGTGCAAAAGAGCACCGTAGTTTATCCAATTTACGACTTAGTGCCATTCAACTGGTCATTAATGCAATGTCATCCGACCAGACAACATGCTCGGCCGCTTGAAGGAGGAAAAGAAGGAGTTAAAGTCCGGGGACAAAGGAATTTGTAAACTGTGGCTCTGTAAATTATTTGTTTAATATTATATTGGCCTCCATTATAATTATGAACGAGGATAATAAAAATAATAGCAATAATGATAGTAATATCAATATTAACAGTAATAACAATAGCGACATTATTAAAACAAGCGTGAGAATAATAATAACTATTATTGTTATTATTATTGATATCATTATTATTACCTAGATGCTGATTTGAATCAAGAACTCTGAAATCTTTTCCTCACTTTCCCACTCGACTATGTTTTGTGTTTTCCAGTAAGTCAGTCCTGTATCAGTGTCTCCATTCCTTTACCTAGCAAGAAACTGTGAAAGTTTAGAAACATATTAAAAGTGCCTGCCTCTTCTTTTCTTCTTCTTCTTCTTATTAATATTATTACATTTGGGTGGGTGGCTCTGGTTAAGGCGTTTCTTCTCATTACATTTCAATGGCGCTGCACTTCCAAGCAGGACGCCACTTCACAGTCCTTCACATGTGCAGCTCGAGGCAGAGAGATTGGGCAAGTTGAGGTCGGAGCTCGGGCCTCTCGGATCCAGAGCCCGTGGCACTGCCCGCGGACAGTCCCCGAGGTGCACAGAGACTTACACCGCCGTGCGCCATCTTGGGTCTGGAAGGGGCCTACTCGTAGGTGGCTTACTGGCAGCACCCTGGATACTCCCGGGGCCGCCTCAGAATAGTTAGCGACGAAACTTGCCATTCCCGCCTCCTCTCCTCCCCGAAAAGTTCATCAGCATCCCCTCATTTCGAATGCACCGAATGTAAATGAGCCTCCCCCGAGCGGAATGCTAAGTGGGCGCCATTGGCGCGGAGGGCGCAGGAGTCAGAGGAACAGATGCAAGGAGTCTCGGGGCTGTGGCCTCATCTTTCAGCCCCCTAAAAAGATTTGCCATGGCCCACAAAGGGAACTGTCACACCTTTCCCCATCAGAGCCGTAATATATGCGACTTGGCCCACCCCTCCTGCCCGAGCCCGATAATCACTTTAGGGCCCGGCGCACAGAGGCAGCCGTGACTGGCCCTGAATGGGAGGGCTCCCCGTCCTCGTCTGCTTACGTTTTAACAAGGCCGAGCTGTTTATGTCAGGCTGGTTTCGTCGGGCGAGGGCCTGCTCTGCACGCCACCTTTCTTTGCGGCCTGGTAACGAAACCACCTGTTAGTGCGACCTCTACTGCCCCACATATGCATAATGGAGCTTGAATGTGAGGGCGTACAGCTCCACACAGCCGTGACACAAACACGTCCTGTAAGGTGCACAGAGTGAGCTGTCAGACACACGTGCAGACCTGTACGAGCACACACAGACACTTCCTCTGAGCTGCACACAGTGTGCTGTCAGCCATGTTTGCAGACCAGTGAGTACATACAGCCACGTCCTCTAAGGTGCACACCGTGTGCTGTCAGACACACGTGCAGACCTGTACGAGCACACACAGACACTTCCTCTGAGCTGCACATAGTGTGCTGTCAGCCATGTTTGCAGACCAGTGAGTACATACAGCCACGTCCTCTAAGGTGCACACCGTGTGCTGTCAGACACACGTGCAGACCTGTACGAGCACACACAGACACTTCCTCTGAGCTGCACACAGTGTGCTGTCAGCCATGTCTGCAGACCAGTGAGTACATACAGACACGCCAGGTGCACGCCGTGTCTGCAGACCAGTCAGTACATACAGCCACGTCCTCTAAGGTGCACACCGTGTGCTGTCAGACACATGTGCAGGCCTGTACGTGTACACAGACCCGTCCTCTGAGCTGCACACAGTGTCTGCAGACCAGTCAGTATATACAGACACTCCCTCTAAGGTGCACACCGTGTGCTGTCAGACGCATGTGCAGGCCCGTACCAGTACACAGAGACGTCCTCTGATGTGCACACAGAGCGCTGTCAGCCGTATGTGCAGGACTTTAGAGTGCACACACTCTACCCCATAGTACCACGCAATGCACATTCAGTCATGCCCCTGCCAATGAACAGTGCACACGGATATCTTGCAGCGTACAAATTTACTCTGCTTACCAAGGAACCTATATGCACATGGAAATTTACCTGCAGTGCACCCTCAGCAAACCATGGTGCGAATGCCTGGGGAATGTTCACGCATGTCCATTACACTCAATACGTTGTTCAAGTATCTGCAGTGTATCTTTAGCGCATACAGGCCTATATTTATACATTTTTTAGCGCCACATTTAAGCGGCGCAAACTTACAAATTACAATTGTATTTGGTAAGTTTGCGCCAAAATGCGTCGCAAATGCGGCGCTAAAAAAGTATAAATATGGGCCACAGTGTGCATGCGGCCAGACACAGCGTACATTTATAAAGCATGTTGTCCCTCTGCATCTCTGGCGGACATACACACTGCACAAACATCACTAGCGTACTTACAAACTGTAATCGTACACGGTGCATATGTAGTCAGACATATTACAGAGCCATAAAAACACACCTTTTTTGACTGCACACAACGCCCTTATGTGCCCTGTGATTACGTATGTTCACTTGGAATATTGCACACAATGCACATAGTTAATGACACAGTTAATTATGTAGCCACACAGTGCAGATTCATGTAGAACATCCCCACCTGTCTATTTCGCGCAATGCACATGATACATTGCAGGATGATCCATCAGTATAATATTATAATATGCAGCAAAATCCACATAGCAATGCATATTTCATTCAGATACCAGCTTCACGAGGGATGTATTAAAGTGCACCATACGGTAGCCTCTCTGTACGTATGTGCTGTAAATACAAATACCGTAAGAGACATTTTTAGTTCATCTAGTCCATAGTTTTATTAAACACATCAGAGTATGTAAAGGCAGGCATTGCAGGTATAGAGGACAGCAACTCATTTTTTCACCTGCGCGGAGTACACACACATAATGCACAGATATCCACACGCGCGTGCACGCACAGATATCCACGCGCGTGCGTGCGCGCACTGCTCGTGTGTGCACATGGACCCTATTGCAGCAGTATGAGTGATCGCTGGCACTTTCTCTCGGTTGCACACTTCAGCAGCTCGGAGAACGTGTTTACTGCACTCGTGTACGTGCGCAAGGCCTAGTTCAGACAACCAGCAGAGGCTCAGCAGATTAACACAGGACATTGTGTGACACTGTTCCACCTGCACACACGGTGTATACATACTCTGGGCTGGAACACGGTGGGAGAAACCATGCTATCCCCTGTGCAAGGGGGCATTATATCACGGGCATTTGTGACCAGAAATACACCTGGCCATTTATATAATGTTTATCTGCTCTAGGCGCTATGTATAAAGAATCCTTGATGTTTGTGTGTTTAAATACAGTGCCGTGGTACTACAACCACGAGCCTTAAAGCAATCCATCGACGGCGCAGTGCTTTCGGCGCAGGCTTGTCACAATAACCCGACCACGGCCACTGTTGTAACCTGTGCCTCTGTGTGCTTTTTGTTGCAGGGCTCGGTGGAGGCGCAGTGTGGCCTGGTCCTTAACGGGCAGGGCGGCGTCATCAGGAGAGGTAAGTCCGTTTTTGCGCCCCTTCGTCCAGACTTGCGCAGGTTTTAGCAGAAAGACAGGCGAGTCACCGGCTGTTGGGGGGCTCTGACTTTTAACAAAGACCCCGTGTTTTGTGCAGGATGAGAAAATATGTCGAAACTGCATCAGGAAACGGACACATTAGCAGATGTGACATTTATTCATCCATGTTATGATACAGAAATGTGTTCTACGCAACACACCCAAAGGGTATCGAAGCGCATAACAGACATGTACATGACAAATGCTTCCTGCCTCAGTCTCTCCGCGCTCTCCTCCCTCCACCCTCACTTCCTCAGTTGGTTCCTCCATTCCTTGTTTCTTCCTATCTGAACCTACTATAACTTCCTGTCTTCCTTGTTTAATTCGACATTTATTCGTCTGCGGTAAATTCCCTATTTCATTCATTCCTTCATCCCTCTCTCCATTCGTTCATCCATTACCTACCCTTCCTGTTCCACAACCACAAATCAATCGTTTTTATCATGAAACTTCAAATCTTTATTTGCCCAGTTAATTAAAACCATTGCAAAACTAAAACAGAAGGGTGTGGTCGACAGATTTACGGCAATTCATCCAAGTATTTGATTCATCTAAAAACATTAACTCTACACAATGTGCCGAGTTTTTCGAAAAAGTTGCTTTTACTAACGTATATTTATGGAGAATGGGAACAAAACTGTTAAGTAACATCGAAACTAGACATCGACCTCCGATGAAGTTTCTGCGTATAATATTCGGTTCTTTATTTTCTAAATAAGGCCGAGCTATTTTGTGTATGTTTTTCGTATTCCAACTAAAAGCTGAGAGTTCGCACGCTCAATAAAATCCACAAAGAGGCGGGGCCCGCAGTGTGCGCCGATCGGGATCATTCGAACATTGGCGACGGCGCCAGTCGTGACGCGTGTCTGCAGCCTCAGTAACAAATAATAATGTTAGGAACCAAACTACACAGACGGCCGTTCGTTTAGTGTATAATATTAAATTATATACAAATGTATCTATTGTACAATATTTTCAAATAATAGTCACCACCCCCTGAATTTATTAACACACTATGTGAAAAAACAATATTATATATATATGTGTATATCTCACTTGTCTTCCCATAATATCCATCGAGACGCTTTATTTGCTATTTACAAATACAAACAGCATTTTTAAGGCAGAAAGTGCACACAAAATGCGCGGACACGCATTTGCGTGGAACTATGTGTAAACTGCGCACTACGTGTGGACATTGCTATACCTCGCATATGAACTACGCGTATACATTTATATATTTGGAGAGCGAGTAAGAGTCCTATAGACAGAGGAGCTGGAAGGTGGTTAAACGCATCCTTACTTCGGAGCTGTGGGGGCTCCTGTCACACCGCTCCTCATTTTTGATTTGGGGCGCTCCTATTCTCCTGTCACACTTATCATCAGTTCGGAGCTGTGGGGCTCCTGTCCCACCTCTCACCGCTCCTCACTTGTGCTTTAAAGCGCTCCTATTCGCACCTTACACTGTTCCTCACTTCGGAGCTGTGGGGCTCCTGTAACACCTCACACCGCTCCTCCCTCGTGACTTGAGGGGCGCTCCTATTCGCCTCTCACACCGCTCCTTACCTAGGAGCTGTGGGGCTCCTATCACAGCTCTCACAGCTCCTCACTTGGGCTTTAAAGCGCTCCTATTCGCCTCTCACAGCGCTCCTTACCTCGGAGCTGTGGGACTCACTCACCGCTCCTCACTTCGGAGCTGTATAATGTGGCGGCCGCTGGCAGTGCGTGTCTGGGCCGGGTGTGGGGTGGCAGGAGGGGGCGCCACTGAAAACCGTTAGGATTAGAGCCGAAGAAGGGGGCGCCGGGTCATCCGAGGCTGGTGCAGATGGTACCGACGGGCAGCACCAGCCGCCCTAATCCCCTCTGCGCCAGGGCATCCCTTGCAGGGCACCGCGGCCCCTGTCCACGCAGCTGCCGGCTGTACCAGAGGCCTCCGCGCGCGCTGAATTGGGATCATCACATACTTCACTGCTACTACTCACATGGCGGCCACTCCTTACTGTAATACACCAACATGGACAGTAATAGTAATGATGCAAAGACAACAGCTGGTTAACAAATAAGGCGCCCAGGTCTAACATGTGTGCAGATGAATAGAGACAGAAACCTGTCTGTATTCATTTTTAAATATGGATACATGGAAAATAAGTATTTTTTTAATTGAATTTAAACATGATAGTAAAGATTGCTAGGCCAGTATCTCAGATTGAGAGATTAGGGAGTTTTAGGGAAGGGGGAAAGTTTCTGTTCCTTCAATTCCTTAACGTGTGCAAAAATAAAGATGTTGCAATAAATATCTCCTTTCTGCTAGTTGCTTTTCATCTAGAAAAACGGAGCGGAAACAAAAGCCAGATTTTGTATTTTAAAAGCAGCTGTAATTAAACTCCAGGTCCTGTCTATTCCCCTTGGATGCTGTTTATGGCAAAAGGTATTTTGGGTCAGGAATAGCGTGAGGCATAAGTGGCGTAAATCTTTCTAGTGTAATTATTACTAAATTACTTGTAATTATTCATAATTACATGAGAAGCATAATCCAGCATTTAACACTTCTTTCTGGATGCCAAATGCACCATCCCATCCAAAATGGTTCAGAGGATGCATTTTGTGATAAGAAAATTACACTAAGTGCTGCAGGAGACGAACAGCAATAGCCAGCAGCCTCTCTCGCTCTCTTAGGGGCATATTTATGAGAGGCTTGTGCCGCCCAAGCGTCACTTTTTTTGTTGGTCCAGCGATGCAAACCTCTCACCGATATCTATGAGGCCACACAAAGCCACTTTGCATGGCTTTGAATGGCCTCATAGATATGCAGTAAGACAAAGCAGCGCAAGTCACTGCGTTGCCTTACTCTGCGCCAGGGTGGCGTTCCATGGGCGTTGCAGTGACTTTTCCCATGCAACATCCAGGGATTTTGACAGTGCCCTAGATTTATTTAAACATGTAAACCTGGGGCAGCGCCAAAACCTTACGCCTCCCCAGAGCAGGCGTAACGAGGAGAAATATCTTAATTTCTCCTCATTTTTCCTTTTTGTCATGTGTGCTGAATTCTGCAGCATACATAGAACAAGCATTTGCAATGCAACGGGTCTCGCATTACGTCGAGTTAGAGCTAACCTAACTGGACTTTTCTTGCCACATTAAATGAAAAATAAAAAATGATTGAGCGATCGAAATAAAGAGAAAAAGTAGTCCAGAAACCATACGGAAAACATCGAGCCTCGTATGTTTCCAGTGGTTTACCGGTGCTCTCGAGGAGGGCTAAACACCTGAAAAGGCAAGACGCATGCATGCCTTTCACAAATGAAAACAAGCAGATTTTAAAAGGCAAGCCCACGAAAAAATGAAAGTGACTGACGTAACATGGGCGTGGTTAAAATCCCCCTAAAGAGAGATTAGAAGAGGGACGGAACGCTTTGCGCCCGCATGTAAAAAGGAAAACGCCTCTTCAGGATTGCTTTTGTGCAGGAAGGTGCCCTTTCCTGCACAAAAACAATCCTACATGCAATACAGGCACCCCTGCTCCATGATGCAAGAGTGCCTGCATTGGCGTTAGGCAGCTAATTGTGCATCAGCGCAGGAGGAAAGGACAGGAATGTACCGTATTTCATAAATACAGTGCATTCCTGCCCATTCATGTTGACATAGGGAAGCGCTGCAGGAAGACTTGCAGCGCTACCCTACGCCAATTCCCCATGGATATGGGCCTTAATTTGTTGTTCATGGGCTCCAGAAATAGGATTTCACCCCAAATTACTATTTCTCAAGCTGGAGTATTTGCAGAGTTTTGCATCACAACAGCAATGCATAATTACTGAAATTTCTCCAGCTTAACTGTAGTAGAAGAACCATTATTGTTATTTTTATTGCTGTCACTATCACCCCGGCTATAGTTTATAGTTTAGTTGTCATTGTGTGATTTAGCATGTCATTGAATCTAGCTATGAACATATACATTGTATACAATGCCACCTCTATATTTACTAGATTTATTGTTTAGTTCATAAGCACATTTTGCTTTGATGATCCCTCCAGCATCGCATGGCAGTCTGCACACAACTTCACAGAAACCTAGTTTACTTTTCTTTGATATGTGATTGAAAGTTTGGTTCAGATTCGTCTATAGGGGACACGGGTATAGGGGTTGGTGTACCAAAATGATTTCTCAGTGTTAACACCAAAATACTAACTTGGGATGAGATTCAGAAAAAAACACCCCAAATCAAATGACATGGAATTTTGAATATGCACCTAGGTCAGTTTCCTTTGTGTGCGCTTCCTCATTGGTTGTGAATCCATCCGTTTGTTTTCCTGTAATTTTAAAAAACGCACCTGCGAGGACAGAAAATAACCAGAAACCTGAAGGCATCCAAAACTTTACACTTTTATGCATGGCCGTCGAATCTGATTGACTATTGGGAGCCCAGTCTTTTGCTCTGTCTGCCATTTTGTGATACTTCGCAATGATCACGGAGTGTTTTGAAGTCTGTGGACACCATTTTCGAAAATATGTTTCTGGGGCACGGAGGGCAGAGCTGTCACACCCTAACCCATGTAGGACTTGGGGTCAGGGTACATGAGACATGGTGACAAAATACTGTTAATGGCTGTGCCCAGAGCGTATGTGGATAGGAAACTTCACACAGGCCATTGCCAAAGGGTCTGTTGATTACTTACTGAGGTTTTAGGAAACTGGCAGGGAGTGGCGAACAACCATGTAAAGTAGCCACTGTGGACTGACAGGACACGACAGGACAGGAGACGTCCAAAGACCACACACAATCACCAGGACCTTCTGGGTAGAGCAAAACTCGGTTGGCACTAGGGCCTGGTTCCTGAGCAGTGGGTATTAACAAACTGCAATACCTGAAATCAGTACCAAGTGGACAAAGCCAGTATTCACACTCTAAGAAATGGGACTGGGAGTACCGTCCCTAATTAAGCATGCTATCTGAAAGAACTGCTGAAAAATTGGGTTACAGAAAATATTGATTAGAAACATTTCAAAATTATATTAAAAAAGGAATGCCACATAAAATCAAAATCAGCTTATGGGGCATTATTGCTAAAATATAAAACCAAACAGCTGAAATTCACCAATTAAGATGAGCCGTGAAATCAGAAACAACCTTAAGGCACTACTCCTGACTACACATGACATGACGAATGCCAAAGCAAGTGGGCTTGGGGAAAGGGGTATCGGATGAACCTTGGGGAAATGTGTCTGAGGCATGAGTAGTAACGTGTTACGAGATTTGTGTGATATTTATCTTCAATGTTATTTAAGTTTTTCAAAGGTTTTTCAGTAATCTAAATAAGGTTTGAAATGCTCTAATTGATGATGCTCAGGGCCCTGCCCCCAGTTTTTACTGGGCACAAACTTCAGCACTGTTTAGTCAGTAATCGTCATAGGATGTGGCCTTTCAGCCGCTGGTCACACAATTGAGTACGACAGCTGGTATTTAAAGCAGAACGTTGCCGTTGGCAACCTCCAGCGGGCAGGAGCCTGTACCAATAGATGTATCCAGCAGGCTGTGGGCACAGGTAGTGGCCATTGACAATGTCCTGCAGTCAGTCTTCAACCCCTAGTAACTGCTGCCCACGCCCCTGAGTATGTCTATCGGTATTTAGCAGCAAGGCCAAGCCCTACGCCCGGATACACACCCCCAGGACATCTTTGGCTTAACATGCACTTGGGCTTAGTGGACACTGGCATCAAGACCACACCCTGTGAACATTTTCCTTCCTTAGTTACTAACTGATCGTGTTACTAGAGGCAAAGGCTTTTGTGTTGTTGTTGACCATACCTGAGCCCAATACTACGGTAATCAGTGGGCACCATCTCTGACATGCCCAGTGGGTACTGTGCATGCACTGTGTCCCCCTGTACTTCTGGTACCACTAGGCACTGTTTATTGATGTACCCAGGAGGCAATGGACAAAAGAAATGGCCTTTGTCAATGCATGCATGCAGACAGTCATCCTGGTACCCAGTGGACATGGCATAGGTTCATTGTCAGCAGGTATTGAACACAGGACCTGGTCTTCTACTCATGGTGTCGGATGTGCCTACCAAGTACTGGATGTGGGCTTCACCCATGTCCTGCCCATATCCCCAGAGCTCACTGAACAATGGGGACAGAGCTGGCCTTGGAAAATACCTGTAAGTAGTCACTCTTTCCAGAGTTGTCTGGGCATGGCCCCCAGTCAAAGATTTTCTGTCCTTTATTACTAGCAATTATTAGTGCTAAAGTTAGAAGGCAACATTTGGCACTTTCCTTCCCCTTTGCTAATGTCCAGTCCAATTTCTATTATGAGACGTAAAGATACATATTTTGTTTCTGACAGAATTTTGGAAGGTTTTTCGTACAGGGCCAAAGGTAACACACTTTAAAGTAAAATGTCTCCATCTGTATAACAGTATGTACAAGTCCTAACTAGCACCAGGGACAGGCAAGTTGAATGTATGTGTGCAGTGCATACTGGTATCAGTGCAGAGATAAGTCAAGTTCAGGGTAGGTTCTGAGTGTGCTTTAGGGTTAAGACTAGAAATACGGTGAGTGTTATAGAGAGCCATTGTTGACTACTCACCTTAGATTTGCTTCTTAAGGAAAAAAAACATATTGTCTGTGGGATCCTTTAGCTTTATGTAGTCAGATTTTCTGTTTTTTTAATCTCTTGGAAGATTGGTCCCTGATGGTGGCACGTGCCACTCTGCTTCCTTGCCCCTGTGGACCTCAAATCTTCTTACACAACTGTCTGTAGTCAGCAGACAACATATGTCTTCATAAAATGTTGGACAGAGCAAATGTAAAGTTGTCCAAGAAGGTAATAAGAGGTTAATCATGTGCAGAGGTTTATCTTCCCTAAATCATTCTTCACAATGAAAGTGAGACAAATATAGTTAGAATGAATTTAATTGGGAGAAAGGTCTACCCTCTACTGAAGGACCCATAAATTAATCACATACGTTTCTCATCCAAGAGCTTCTTCTGAAATGAGAGCCAAACATCTTAGTGAAAACAATGGGAAATCCTCACTTCCTAGAAGTGGCATACCTTATCACCGTGACCCTCTTCTCCGTGGCCTATACTTGGTGTTCCTACAGAAAAGTCAGTGGCTCGTTTCAGAGTAGGTTCTTTGATAAGAAACCTGGGTTGTTATTTTATGACCACTTGGGAAAATGGCAACCACCACCCAACAGAATTAATTCTGACTATGTCTGGTTTCTAATCACTGTGAGGAAAGAGCAAATGTCCACCTTCAGACTTCCAGGCACATTCCAGGTCCGTACATAAAATCAAGTCTGCAAACATGTGGGCTCCAGGCTCTTTCCTGTTCTGATATCTATACATTGTCTTTTTAAACAACAACAACAACAACAACAACACTACTCAATAAATTTACACCAACAATAGGAAAACATGCTCAAGAGGCTGGGCACTTTCCATATTAGGTGTCATTCAATCCAGCTGCTTTTTTATAGCTCACACCCTTGCCAATCTACACAAACCTTTAAAGTATCATAGAAAACTAGAAAAACATTTTTATTAAGGTTTATGCAGAATTATCAAATGATGTCAAAGTTATCAGCAAAAACAAACAGATTTTCTTATGGACTACATGACAAAACCATAATTAAGGAGTTATTGGGTAATAGGCAAATAAGAGAAGTACAATAAAATACATCAGCCCTCCCATTTTTTCAGTCCAAACGGAGAAGCATTCCTTGTTTTATTACTTAAAACTCTCCTCGCACACCACTGTGTGACAAGCTTCATTGTCAAGTTCAAGTCCAGTCATCTACTACAACCAGCAAGCTCAACACTTTCCCTTCACAGATGGGAAGAGGAGCTCTTTGGTTTATAATTTGTAGGATCCATTTTTTAATATATTAAAATAATCTTCAGGCCCCTAATAAAACCTCTATTTACTTGGGGGGCTTTAAACTGCGTTGAAAACATACGGCGATGTGAGTGGAGAAAGATGTAACTTCAACCTCTAAATGGAGCGACAACTTTCACCTGGATCCTAAAGTGCCCCTAAGGTACAACCGGCTTTCTTCAGGACCATGAAGGGTCCCAATATTTAGGTTCTCTTGGAGCCCTATGCTCTTACACACTTGTACATGTGTTCCGAATCTATCAATCACACACATACAAACCAACACTTTGGTAGACTTCACTCCAGTAATTCCCGGAGTCTGTTACCTGTAAAAAACAAGGGGACAACATAAATATATCTTTACTCAAAAACAGACTGATTTGGCGAACCATGTACTACTGCACACTCGGGGACAGATTTAAGAGCCCCTAGCGCCTTTTTGTGCTACATTAGTGCCATTTTTTATGCTAATGTGGCCCAACGAGGCCAAAACTCCTGTTGGAGGAGGGGGGAGGAAATGGTGCAATTTCTTCTATCATTTTTCAGCACTTTTAAAGCCTGCTCAGAGAAGGTATTGAAAGGAGTCACACCATTGTTTACAGTGGGCCTCAATGGGCTTTGCAGAATTAGCATCATAATTTTTTACATTATTCCTGAAGAGCTACGAACTAGTGTAAAAAAATTCTGACGCTAGTTGCCTAACTACTGCCATGGTGCACCATATCTTAGACATGGCACACACAAGGTGGCATTTGAAGGGCGCTGAGTGGCTCAAGAAAAGTGGCGCTGCACAACTCTGGCCCTCTGTTTCTTGCATTCTAGGTGCATAGTCTGGTCATTCTGGGTTAATAAGTCTTGGAGCACTATGCCACCACCTCCCTATGTTAAATTTAATCTCCAGAACGTCATGCCATAGAAATGTTAAAAGTTGTGCGTGTTCTCTTAAAAACTTGTTGTAGTATGAGCATATTTTTTATGGTTTGTGCCGAATTTTCAAACAATGCCATTTATAAGCAAAAAAACTTTCTTTGCTCAAGAACAAAATGACAAACCCATATTTAAAAAGATGCTATTTTGTATCTACTGTAGGTGTACGTATTTATAAGCCACTTGAGTGAAAACGAAAGTGTCAAATAATGATGTTCTAAGAAAAATAGCTGAAAAATTGAAATCTTATCGTGTTTTCTTCCTGTAGCTTAACTAACACGAGAAATCACTGCTTACTGCATCACACTTTCAATTTTCTTACATTTAAAAAACGGTCTCATCCGCTCAAAGTTTATTTCAAGCGAGTTTCCTTTGGATGAGTAAGTTCTTTACAGCTTCTAGATATAAAAATCAGTAAAACATCCTTGCAGATCTACTGCAAACGTGACTTTCCACCTCTTAATGAACCTTGATTATTTTATTATCCTATCTCCAGTCTTGACATATTTGCGAGAAAGTGCTGGGTAGTAGCTTTAGGGCAGATCGAAATCTTGGGAGGGTTATATTTAGAGGCTTATGTACAAGCCACTATCACCACTGGAGTGTCCCTTTTTTTGACGCTTTGGCGGGGCAGTGTGCCTGCCCATATTTACAAGACCACGCAACGCCACCTGGCATGGGTTTTCATGGCCCTGTAAATGTGGTCCCCTTTTCTGTTGCTGTGGGTGTTCCCACACAACACCCTTGGGATCCTACGCATTTCCAGATTTACAAGGCAGGGAGTATGTCAGATTCCTACGCCATCCCCGGGGTGGCGTAAAAGTGGCGCAAGGAAGACAAATATCTCTATTTCTCCTCGTTTTTTCTTTCTGTGTGTGCTGCATGAGGAAAATGGCATTAATGATTTTTTATGTGCAGGAAGGTGTCCCTTCCTCCACATAAACAATCATCCCTGCAATGGTTCCTGCATTAATTCTAGGCTGCCAATTGTGCGCTAGTGCTGAGGAAAGTACATGGATGCTTCTAATTGCTGTAAATACGACGCATCCCTGCACTTTCCTAATTTCATGGCTTGGCGCTGCAAGATGGCTTGCGTTGCTAGGCTGCTTCATTATTTTGTAAATATGCCCCTTAGAGGCTATAATTTTGCAGTGAGAAATTTAATCTCTATATAGTGGTTACCAATATTTTTACTACAGGCAGCTTCTGATGTCAGAAAATGCCCAGAACTAGAAAAAGTCCTGACTGATTGTAATAACTTATTGCATGTGAGTAGTAATGGCATGTAGATGTACACATGCTGCTGCCAGTGTGAAGCTTTCCATAATCCATGGAAAGTACAGGGGATAAACACACATGTCATGCCACCTGCCAAAGTTTCTCATGAAGAAGATGCTGTATGTGATAGTGTTGTGCCTCTGAGAGAGTGGGGGTCACCACACAGAGCAGCAAAGCTGACTGCTGCAGACTCTTAGGGCGGAGGGGGCGCACAAGCAGGCTCAGCCACTATCTGCATGCCATTGGGGGAAATTAAGGTGAGGGAAACACTGATAGTATGGAATAACATACCCCAAACTGGGTATTTCAAAAGGATACTGTAAGTGACTAGATTTCCATGTCACTCTAAAGACATTCCACCTTCAGCCAAGTGCCTCTACATGGTAATGGAACGCCACGTGACTTGCAATATCCTTGTAATGTAGAGATATTAAATGCTCTACAGGACTTGATTGAACAATACAGCACCTGTAGAAAATACTCAAACAATCATTTGGAAATAAAGATTACATTATTAAACTTTATTATTATTGTTATTATTGTTATTATTATTATTATTATTATTATTATTATTAATGTTATTGTTATTACATGCCTGGGATATTATTTGTAGCTGCACACAACACGTTGTTTTAATATCTATTTGGAAAATATGATCCCTAAAACAGCATCCTACGTCTATTTGTAACGACAACTTGTTTTGTTCATATAACGCATCATGTGACACGTCTACCGTTTCTAAACAATGACAGTAGCAGATGCTACTATTACCCAGTTTGGGTTAATCAGTATACTGAGCCTCGGAAGGCTGAAATACTGACTCTGCCTTACCAGGATTTAAACATGTCAGCTTCAGATCAACACTTATGTCAGCAGCAAACATTCAACTAGCTGAGCTATACTGACAGCTATTCTTTCACATAACACGAAAGCAGGGCTGGCCCCTGTACCAGCAGCAACTAGGAAGAGCTGTAGAACAATGAAGAACAATGGCCCTGATATTCACTCTGGCTGACATTTCGAAAGTTTATATGTACATGGTGTATTTGACCGGGACACTTGCTGGAAGGCAATTGTATTCATGTTTTCATACTTAAGCAGCACTGGAGGACCACATTATGTGGCAGGTTTCACTAAATTATGTGACCCGGAAAAAAAAAAATTATGTGGCTTAGTTGGGCATATTTTGTAGCAGTGTTATTTCACTATTTTGTCACTTTAGGACACATTATTAGCATCTGGCTAACTTTTTCACATTTTTAATGGCAGTTAAACTCTTAACCACAGTAATCAAGAACTGTAACATTACAATTTATCTTTTCCGATAGACTGACCATGTGCGGCACTTCTTTCAGAATCTTTTAATCAATTTCCGCTACAAACAATAGGCCTGATTTACAAGGAATATGTGCCACCTCAGCATCATTTTGTTTTATGCCACGACGGCGTAGAACAGTCCCTCACCCCCACACAATATTTACAAACTGGTGCAATGTCACCATTGCACCAGTTTGTAAAGACTTGAGCCACATTATATCTGGCAGCATGGCAGCAGTTTTTTAATGGCTGCTCACAGCAGGCGTTGGTGATGCTGTGCTGTTGTCTATGGGGTCCCCTTAACACTGCTGGACTAGCATCAAAATGTTGACACTAGTCCAGCAATGTTAAGGTTTAGTACCACAACAGCATCAGAATTTCTGACGCTGTTGGGACACCTTGAGCCATGGCGCACTGTATTGTAAATACAGCACTCCCGTGGCATCGTTAGGGGGCACAGGGTGGTGCAAGAAAACTGGTGCATGGATCATGACGCACCGGTTTCTTGTAAACGAGCCCTATGTTTTTAGTTAAAACATGTAAATTACGCACCCTGGGGGGTATCCAGGCACTGTGCTGCAGGTATCTGTTGAAGAGCCAGGTCTTGAGTCCTTTCCTGAAGTGGTTCAGCGAGGGTGCAGTGCGGAGGTGGAGGGGGAGGGTGTTCCAGCATTTGGTGGTAAGGTGCGTGAAGGAGCATCCTCCAAAGTGGCTGCAGCAGATGCATGGTGTCTGTGCGGGGGCGAGGTGTGAGAAGCGGAGGTTTCTGGTCAGTAGGTGGAAAATCAGGCGGTGGTTCAGGTAGGCTAGTTCTTGGTTGTGGAGAGCTCTGTGGGCATGGGAGAGGAGCTTGAAATTGCATCTTTTCTGGATGGGAAGCAAGTGGAGGTCTTTTAGATGCTGGGTGATGTGTGCTTTCTTGGGAAGGTAGAAGATCGGTCTGGCTGCTGCATTATGGGTTGTCAGGAGTCTTTGTAATAGTTTGGTAGTGGTGCTTGTGTAGGGTGTGTTGCCATAGTCAAGCTAACTGGCGATGAGGGCTAGTGTCACTGATTTCCTAGTGCTGATGGGGAGCCATCTGAAGATCTTGCAGAGCATGCAGATCATGTGGAAGCAGGCTTAGGAGACAGCGTTCACCTGCCGTTTCATGGAGAGTTTGCTGTCCAGGATGATACTGAGGTTGCGGGCTTGGTCTTTTGCCATTGAAGTTGGTCAGAGCTGCGCTGGCCACCAGGACTCATTCCAGAGGGCAGTGTGTCTGCCGAAGATCAGAGCTTCCATTTTGTCTGTGTTGAGCTTCAAGCAGTTGTTTTTCATCCATGTTGTGACGTTTGTCATGCAGTTGTGGAAGTTGGTCTTTGCTGATGTGGGGTCCTCTGAGGGAGAGAGAGAGAAAGAGAGAGAGAGAGGATGAACTGTGTGTCATCAGCGTAGGAGACGATGTTGATGTGGTGGGATATGACAATGTCTGTGAGTAGTGTCATGTAGATGTTGAAGAGGTTTGGGCTGAGGGATGAGCCTTGGGTTACATCGCAGATCGTGTGCTTGGGTTGTGAGGTGAAGGGGGGAGGCGGACTCTTTGGTTGCATCTGGTGGGGAAGGATGCCATCCATTTGAGTGCATCGTCAGTGATTACAATCCGGCATAGTTGATTGGTGAGATTTTGGTGAGAGATAGTGTCAAAGGCTGCAGAAGGGTCCAGGAGGATGAGGGTGGCTGATTCTCCTCTGTCAAGTAGGGCTTGGATGTCATCTATTGCAGCAATAAGGGCTGTCTTGGTGCTGTGATTGGTTCTGAAGGTGATTGGGATGGGTCCGACTACTTTTCTCCCCAGTATTGGCAAAGACAATAGGTTTGGACTTTATACACTAAACAATATGTGTCCATGTAACACATGCACACAGCATTTGTGCATGCCTCAGATTGCATCTGTTAGAACATTAAAGCCAGGTTTATTGGTATTGCCAAGGCCTGTCTTTTATACATTGCAGCACTGAATCATTACTGCCAGCCAGACTGTTTCTATAAGCGCCAGATTTGTAATCTGCTCTTCTTAATGGAGTTTACCATAATTCAATCGAAAAAGAAAGTGAGGCCCTTTACTTTGTAGATTTGCTGCTGTAATATATTCTCAAGCCACACTCCCTGTAGGTATCAAAAATGTAAAAAAAAAAAAAAGATATTGAGTTTTTTAATTTGGATCTGAGACGTTAAAACAATTTCAATAACAAAACATCTATTTTATTTTTGTATGCATGGTATGTCAATTATGGCACACAATATTCCATTTCTGCAACTCAAAAGCAGAGAGTTCTTGATCTAATTGCCTTCTATAAAGAAAGATTAAAGGATACAACTGTATTTACATTGCCTGATTTCATAGAAGAGGGAGGGCAGACCAATGACTATCAACAATTGATAGACCATGTGGACAGCTTAAGTTTGATTTTGTGGCTGGTGGCGAGTAGACATTCACAAGCACAGGCATGACATTTTGAACTTCCTTGGTCAACTACTGTCAGTTGTATGGGATAGTGTTCTCAATCTACTAAAAATGTATAATTTGTTTGGGCATGAACCCTACGGTTTGATGGCTCTCATATCTGTCAGAAGAAACCAGCAATAATTATTAAGCATTATTCACAAATGCAAGTCACATACTTATTTGAGAGGACCACAGATTTTCAGTCCTAAAAAACAGGGTCCATCCTTTCAAAAAATCAAACTCAGACTGTCATTGCTAATACATGAGATCGCTGTCTGAACAAGGTGCCTATGAGGCATTACAACAGAGCTCTACAGCACGTCTATCCTCATCCAGCTACGATGTTTGGATATCATTAGAATTCATATAGCAATTGGCCCACCAGGATATAAAAGTACCTGCTAGAGCGAATTACAACATACTAAAGAACAGTGGCGAGAGAAAAAAATCCCTTGGAACTTCTATACATGAAGACATAAGACTGAAGAATCAATAAATACAGTTCAAACCATTGTGCCTCATAAAACTAAAATGACAATTTTCACTCAACCCTCCCAACTCCTACCAGATCCTGTAGGCACTTGGGTAGGATCAGGTGACATACAGATCAGACTGCATTAGCAGGTGTAGGAGAGTGCATGGACACTCCAGTGACAAAGATCAGAGACCTTTATCTCTTTGACCTGCATCTTGTTTGTTTCTGACCTTAATCATACTTAATGTTGTTCCTCCGTGCCACGGATGCTTCTCCTCTCACAGCTTGGTCTTGCTGTAATCTGGACAGGGTCTTGCTCATTTATGACCTGGTACTAGATCCACTCTGACTTCAGTTTTGTGCCTCTGTAAACTAGATCTTGCTCCTCTCTGACCTATGTCTTGTTCCTCACTTGTTCATCTCTGACCTGAGTCAATACTCTGGCCTAAGTCTTACTGCCATCTGACCTCACTGACCTGGGTCTTGCTCCTCCTAGACCAGGATCTTGCTCTCTGACCTTGGTCTGGTGTTCTCCTCTCTGACATGGTCAACTCTTGGGCCTTGTGGCTCGCTCCTCTCTGACATGGGCATTTCTCCTTTCTGACCTGGGCGTACCACATGAATTTTCTTTGCTGCCTCGAACTACGAAGTATGTTGATGGTTTCAATTCATTAATATGCTTGACACAAAAATTTCATTTTTCTTCCATTCAAGAGCACAAATTGGTGTATTTCCAGTTAATACGATATTGTTGAAGTTGACACACCAGTGAGGCACTGCTACCTACTGTGTGGAACAAGCACAGTGATGTCTTACTTGAAGGTCTCTCTGTGCACATTGGTGTAAGGACACACTATTGGGTGTGTTTTCTTTGCCATCAACTAGCACAATAGTTAAACCCATGGATTTCCCAAGCAGAAAGTTGATGATCTGCTGTAACTTTTCTTAAAGTTTTGAGACCATTATAGCAGTCTTTTTAACTGAAGTTCTTATCACCCAACTTGGTACTTTGGAGTTTGGTGAAATTCTAAATTCAATAGATAATTATAGTCATCCTCTCCATTAGAGTACCTTTAAGTGCTTTTTGCCATTTTCCTGCATCCTTGGTTTTCTTCATAACTATTTGATTGCTGACAGGCTGAGTTAAACTGGGAATACCTTTTCATTGTTTGCTCCTTGTTTTTGTTATAATTATTTTATTTTTAATTTAGATTTTTTCCCTTTTTTCAATATTTCACTTTTTAATTATGGATACACTCTATCTCTCAAGGCATGATTCTCCACACTTTGGAGGGAAGACATGCTTGGTGCAGCGGGCTGTTAACTAGCCCTCATAGTCTGGCACCAGCGGTGATAGGTAGAAATCTGCATGTCTTCCTTAAAAAAATGTCACTGTAGCCTAGGACAGGTAGAAAGGAAATAGGATTGATTTCACAGACCAGTGTTGTCAATCTTACACTTTATTATTCTATTGTTTGTTTGAAATTACCATTATCATTCTGCAGATGGGATTCACCCAGTGGCGTAACATAGGGTCCTGCAGCCCCTGCAGTGTGGGGGGCCCTGATCTCAAGAGGGCCCCCTTAGCACAGTATCCTGGCCTGAGAGCTCCTGACTGAGTCTGGTGGGAAGGGGGTGCTCCATGTAGTTTGCAGGGTGGCAGGGGGTTAGGTTTCTTGATGCTACTGTATTCAAAGGGACATGCCTGCTTCTTTGGTCATGTTGTTTCAAGTGTGCTAGAACAAGAAATGTGCCCATTGTGTTCTTATCACACCAGTGCCTCAAAGTCTGTACCTACTCCAAGTTGAGAAAAACATAAGATTAAAAGTTCTCTGTATTTTACACTTTCTAATGTATAGTTAGATCCCTCCTTTTTTTCCATACCTGCAATTCCAGGTCTGGACGGCAAGTAGAACTGTGTTGTCTATATCACACCTGCCAAGGATGTTTCTTTCTGTTTAGTTTGAGTGGGCAGTTTCTCAAGCCTATATTTGTGCTCCTCGTTTGCTAAGTTTATTCTCCTTTTTTGTAAATGACAAGTATGCTGCTTTTCCACTGTGAACTGAAATCTGGCTCTTCTCAGTATAACCCATTGACAAGTTAGAAATCAGGGACAATATCATGATATCCAAGGCCTGCTGTCATGGTGCACAAGCAGAAAATGTAATCATTAATATTGAAGATAAAAGCAAAACTGCCGACATATCCAAAAGAATAGCAGGCTCCATTCACAAACATGTTGCTCTAATTTACTCATGGCCTCTTCCCAAACTCCAGTAGCACTCCTGGATTACTCTTCATGAGTAAGACCGGAGTATTTCAAGAGTAAGACACACCCATACCAGAGTTGGAAGTGGGCAGGATCAGTGGGCACTATGCGCCCACACTTTTTAAATTTAACAAACGCATTTTCCTTACTTTTTGTAAAAAGGCAACTGTTGCAGGACAGTTAATTCCAAAAGTTGAGATGCCTCAGATGAAATGGAAGGAATCAAGTCTTGTGCTGTGGAGCTGTGGGAGCGACAACCAGCTAAAGAAGAAACAAGACATCTCACCAGGGTGTATGCTGCCTAAAAAATTTAAATGTGTGGAATTGGTCATTCTGCAAATGTAAAGGCTGCTTGGAAGCCGGCATTGGCTTTAATTGATAGAGTCACTTGATGCTTCATGAAGACCAGGATTTGTTCTTTTTGAAAGGTAATGTAAGAGTGTTAGTCGCCCAGAGTGTCTGCTTTTAATGAGCGTTTATAAAAAGTGTTTGCAGTAGATTCAGTCTGATTGCGTACTAATAAAAACACTTTTTTTATTTTAAACCAAACTTTCCTCTGCATTTTCCAGCAGTCTATCTTCTATTGTGTGTAATACAACTGTAATAGAATGACTTGCATATTCATGGTGCTTTCTGTCATAGACTGGGCACTAAAAATACACAAATCACTATTCCCCACTTGCACCAACCAGGTTTTAGTTTTGTGGTTTTCTGATCAATAACATCTGCAGTGATTGCAATAATCAGTAGGGGTTTCATAAATTAAAATCGTGCATTTCCTAATTATTAGTTCAACTTACATTTATTTTTCACTTAAGGTGTGTTTGCTCTTCTATATGTAGTTGCCAGAAATTGAAAGGCCAACAATATAGGTATTATTTTGCAGCCATGCCTTTGACCCCATGCTCCCCACTATCACACTCACTGACGCAACCCCCAGTGTACTTAGAATCACAGTCCCCATGCTTTTTAATGCACTTTGACCACTGACTCACACACCAACCTTTGAAAATTAGGCCTAGAATACTTGTCTTTTCAAGTGTGCCACTTTGTACCAATGAATTTGCAACAAACTTGCAACAAACTTACCAAATATGTATCATATGACCTATTCTCCTGTTTGCACGTCACAGTGGAGCACTTGCGTGAGGCCTGCTGTGAATGTGTTTTTATTGTTCGTTCTAGCTAGAGAATTTACCTTTCATCCAGTAATCTGGTAACAAAATATAACATACACAGGGACTTTCTATGTAATGCAGTATTGCAGGTATTTTGATTGTTGTCAGGTTTCTTGTTTTGAATGTGTTTGCATGATGCAGGATCATTTCATGTTGAATTATAAGTACACTCAGTTGTGATTGGCAGGCCGTTATATATGATTCAACATAGCATTATCCATCTATGTTTTCTTTGCATCTCTGACTGTAGGTCTGTCTAATACTTCATCTATATATCCATCTTAGAACTGGGCATATCTGCCTGTGTACATCTCTGTCCATGCATCAGTCTATCTCGTCATCTCTTTCTATGCATCTCTGCCCGCCTGCCACTTGTCTATTTGCTGAGCTGTCTGCATATTTCTTTATGTGCCAATTTTTCTGCCCATTGCTGTCTGGCTGGGTGTTTCTTTTTACTTGTTCTTCAGTACAGCTAATTTCTTTTTGCTCGCTCTTCTTTTGATCTTTATCTTGGACTCTCTTTGAATCTCTTTGCTCATCTCTGTGCCTGTGCTTTTTACCCACAGCTGGCGTAAAAAAATGTCAGAGCGCCAATAGCAAGGGCGTGTGATCCTGCATCCACTTCAGGCTTCTTTAATTCTCTGCCGGGCACTCCCTACCCTGATATATCACTCTAACAAGTTTCTGCTTTCTCTTTTGGTGATGGATGTTCTGTATTTGTTTTTGTTTGTTTTTCCCTCTGTTGGTCTCGGTAAATGTCTATTGTGGTAAATTAAGTGCTGGTACTCAAAAATAGGTGCCAGTGCCCCCCACCGGCAGGCTCCGGCTCAAATTAAGCACTGCTCTGAATGAAATCCGGTGCCCCCGCATGTCTGTGCCTCAAAGTCTGCGCCCCATTGAATTATGCCTGTTTTTCCATCTCTGTCCATCTCTTCATCTAAGTCCCAGTTCCCACCATCATTTGTGCACCCCCTTCCATCTTTGATTGCTCTGTCTGCCAATCAAGCATCCCCTGTTCCCTTGAGGGTCCGCTAGGACATTCCTCACTATCCCAAATTCCGCGCAGGGAGCTCCCATGCCACGAGAGCGTGTCATTTCCTCAAGGACCGCGATTCGTCCCCGCCTAGGGACGCATGCGCACTTCCCGTGCTGCCCCACGCCCCGGGGGTTGCTGCCTCTGGTGGCCCCTCCCCAGACCCAGGGCTTGACGGAATGGGCAGCTACTGACCCAGATCCAATATTTACTGCCGAGCATCCCTCCCCCGACTCTCGCTCGCCGTTAATGGCTCTTCGGGAAGAGCCCGCAGCTCCGCTCCACTCGCCATCAGGACCAATAATCTTTACCGCAGCCCGTGCGCGGCTATCGATGGCTTCTCTTGCCCCGGGCTCCCGCTTTGATATGCTAATCCGCCCTAGTCCAAAACTCTGCAGAGATCATATTAATGTTGTTCATACCGAGCCCAGCCCCCCGCAGCTGCGTATGCACAGATCCAGTTTCAAAAGATATTAACGAGGCCGCATTCTCTGCTTTTAATGAGGTATAAAGTATGTTTGTTGGTTCCTTGTAAAGCGCTTCAGCAGCACAGTCTAAAAGCGCTGTATTGGTAGTCAAATCAATCGATTGTCGACTTATTGGTCCCAGAGAGCTGGAAGGTCGGCTCTGGGATTCGAGCCTGTGATGTGAAGGTTGCACACGCGTCTTTGAAGCGTGTGCATTATTTCACTGAAAAGTCTTACAGGGTTTCTTTATTTTTTGTGGCTTCATATAGGGCGAACTGGACCCGGGAGTATTGGAGCGCTTTACATGAGCTCCAATTATGTTACACTAGGACACGTTCATATTTGGTAGACACGGGGAGATTAAGGCCCTGATATATACTTTTTTGCGCCGCATTACCGTAATTTATTGACGCAAAGCGGCGCAAACTTACAAAATACAGGCCCATAGTTATACTTTTTAGGCGCTGCATTCGTGTCATTTTTTGACGCAAAAGCGGCGCAAACGTACAAACTACAATCACATTTTGTAAGTCAATAAATGACGGTAATGCGGTGCAAAAAATATAAATCAGGGCTTAGGTGATTTACCCAGCATCATAGGATGTTGAGCCGAGGGGAGCCTCGAACCTGGTTCGCAAGCTCCAAGGTGGGCAGGTTTAGCCCTTACACCACATCGCGTAAGCTTTTTGTTTTTTAAGAATGTGCAAACTACCCTTAACTAATAACCACAGCGTTTAATAATACTTCCTTGTTATTCTGCATGAAAACCCTGCCTGCTTTGGTGCTGCCACGTCTAAATATTTGGATAAAAAAGATAACACGCTGACATTTGGCCCCGGTCGTTTCTGATGTGAAGTCTGGATCGCAAACTCCAGCAAAAAATCACAGAATCTCCGGTTTGGCTGCTTTTGTGATCACGCATCCGTCCTGCCCCAGGCATCTTTCGGAGCTTAAACAGCGCCGTCGCCCTTGGGCCGGGAAGAGAGGGCCCGACAGCCACGAGAGCGTCTCTCCCATCGCCCTGGGCAACGCAAAATACAAACCACTTTGTATCAAAAACATTCTTTTTCTAGTGGGGTGGGGGAGGGGGTGGAATTAATAAGATCTGATATCTTTTGCGTTTTAAGAGATCTCTCTACTTGTCAGATCGCTTCGAGGTGAATGGCATTCGACGGGCAGGCGCTGTTGTCTCAGGCTATAAACATTGGCAGCGTGGATGTAATTACCACCAGTATCTCTGGTAATCGCAGGCTCACCGCCCAGCGAGATCAGTGAAAGCTCAGCATTTGTTTACAATATTAGATAGCATGACCTATCACTTCAAATGGGCTTACATGCATCATAAATCACAGGCAGGGCTTGCAGTATCATAGGAACAGAACCTCACAGTTTATGTTCTGCAGTTTTGTGCACTATCTTCCAGGAGGGTATCTTGGTGCTGACCAGGTGTGAGTCAAGCTAAACCTAGGGCCTAATGGGACTACTCAAAAAGCCAGGTCTTCAGCTTCAAGAAGAGGAGGAGCTCTCATGTGAGTAGGCAGGTCTTTCCACACCTTGTGTGCACTGTAGGAGAAGTCTTAACTTCTGGATCTGTTTTTCTGTGTGGGTGGAATGTGTTCAAGTGGGAGTCCCGACCTGAGTGGAGGTGTCTGGAAGGTTTGTGAGGGCAGATATGATTTGAAGAAGTATGCTGGGCCAGTATACTTCTTAAATTAGAAAGCCCCAAGGACATTGGAGACTTCAAAATATTCAGCTGCCTATGCACTGTTGATCAGTGGTTGACATTGAGCCACCTCAAAATGAATGCATCCAAAACTGAAATACTCACCTGTGGCAACTGGAAAACTTTTGAACTTCTCCGGGTCTCGCCTGATGATCTAGGACCCCTCCTAAAAATATCCAGTGAGGTAGAAAACCATGATATTATCACGGACTCCAAGTTGAGAATAAATGTCCAGGTGAATAAGATAGCCAAATCAAGCTTTGGTTTTTTTTTACCATGAAAAGAAAGTGGCCTATCTTTCCTCACTGAAGATTGACCCTCAAGGGCCAAGCAACAATCTCTCTTGTCCGATCAATGCTTGATTACTCTAATGGTCTACATGATGGCTCACATTTATCAACCAACAGAAGATGACAGAGAATAAAAAACTCTGCGGTCTAAAACTAATCTTATATGTAAAACCACAAATGCATATCTCATGTGGCTTGAGGGCCCTACATTGGTTACCAGTTGGCAGAAGATGCACTTTCAAGCTGATTGGTATCACCCACAAAGCAACACATGGCAAAGGACCACTTTTCATCAGGAAGAAAATCACAAAATATATACAACTAAAGAACCTCCGCTCTGGACTGGGACCCCGTCTCAAACTCTCAGTATATTAAAACAAAAAATGGGTTGAACATCTTTCCCTGTCTAAGCAGCCAAACTATGAAATTCGGTTTCCCCAAACTTAAGATCCACTGACAACCACCTAACCTTCAGAAGATTAGTCAATTGTTTGCTTTTCCATAAATGGGCACAATGCTCTCCACACAACTCTACAACACAATACAAAACTATAAATTACAAATTTAATCCAAACAAAAAAACATATATATTTATTCTATGCATGTATATTTACAACTATGCACACACAAATATATGTCTATGTACATACATGTATATGTTAATTTGTACTTATTAGTGAAATAATTCATTTTTTTTCCTTTTAACTTCTGCCTATACCCCCACTTCTGTCTCATCCAAAACCTTTCTGATTACTATGGACTACAAAACATCATCTTCGAATTCTTCTCTCCTTTATCTAATTTATTCAACTAACAGGCTCACTTGTCCACCACTCCCAATAACGCCTCATATCTTTCCTTTATGCATCCATGATAATCAATCTACCAGTTTCAGAAAAATACAGCAAATGCATGAGATTTACCGTGCACAAATTTAACACACAACAACCAATCCACAAGGAAACAGAAAAAAAGTTTACTGATCGACTACATTTTTACCTTTAACCTCTGGTTTCGGAGTAGCGTGCTGCTCACTGCACAGCGTTTCAGCCCCTTGTCCGGTGCAGTAAGTGCTATATGGATACAAACTACAATTCTAATAACAGATTAAAAGTCTCACAAATAAAGCGTTAAACCTCCAAACACCAAGCTGTTTCTCCCAGAAGCTAACTGTTCAGAGGATTGTGTACTGTGTGTTGCAAAGGAAGAAGAACCTCCTTTTAAAGAAGAACACAGTTCACATACCCTTTTCCTGCATTGCTTGTAGAATCTGGTACGTACTTCCACTTTATATGATGGCCGCCACTTCTTTTCCAATGTTAAAATGTCTCCTTTGGTAAATGTCTGCGTGCGCCTTATTATGTTTAGTTTATGTTTCATTGCTGAGCAATGCTGTCGAGTTTCCCACCAGTCAACCTCAGCCATTGCACCTTTGTATGTAAACAAATAATGGGCAACTCTTTCTAATTCAGAACTCAAACCTCTCCCTGCTGTTTTTACACTGCTGCTACCACAGTTAGTGCCAGTAGCACTCTGTGTATACGCATTTTGTTTGGTGCCTTGCACTTCTGACATAATACATGTTCATTACTCCCCATCATGATGCAACCAATGTGAGCTCTAGAGTCAATCTTTAATATCTGAGTGATTGCAGAGTACATTGCAGTTATTATACTCACTCAGTTTTTACAACTGACTATGAACATAATTTGCCACTATGTTTATGTGCTACTCTGACCTTGCCGTGCCCCAAATGAAATTTCTGTATGCTGCGCAGTCCTTTACTTCTTTGACTTAGTCCAGTTTCATTATTTTTGTTTAATACCGCTACGTGATCATGACATTACAGTGAAAATGGTGATTTCTGCTCCGTTCAGCAGTGCTCTGTGACCCTGTGTGGCTGGTGCTTGCAGTATACAAGATAACTTAAATTAATGAATACAAGTAGTCAAATACATCAGCTAAAGGGCTTTTTTTAAAAAATATAACATTATATTATAGTGCTACATAAACACATCAACATAAACAAAGTAAAAAAATGCATTGTTCATTTGTGCGTGCGGTGGTGCATTATGGTGGTGGTTTTCATGGTGAGCTAAGGTTTTTAATACCAACTGTATGTCATTTTTATATTAAACCACTTTTAGTGATGTATTTCAGTGCATTTGAATCTTTCTCCATGATTATGCTTATGACAGTATTGGTGCAGTTTGGAATAAATGTCTGAAAAATGTGGTAATCAACACAGTTTAAACACTGGACAAAGCAGATAACATCTGGGGTGTTGCTATAAGATGCACTTGCAATACAAAGAGCTTTACCCAGTAACAACACTTCTCCCAGTAAATCTAGAAAAAGCTTCTTGCAGCTGGAGAAACTGGTTGACTTACCTGGATAAATACTGCTCTCTGCACATTGCTGCCTATATCATCAGTCCCAGATTTAAATAGGGCAGAACATCCTCCTGTTATAATTTCAGTAGCTCTGCCCATTCTTTAGTATTTACCAGCCAAATTCGTAACAGTTGTATTTGTTGTAACTTTAACCTCAATTAAATACCTTTTTTCTTTTTTGGAAGTGAGTGATAGAGACTGACTAAGCAACATTATTTTGTGGACAGTCCACAGTTAATAGGAGGAATTGTGTATTCTTTTCTCTTTGTATTTGTGGTGTGTTGTATTTCATCTTTGTTCATGATCTGGTACCTTTTTTGGTCCAAATAATCATGTGTTTCCTAAAACCTACATGCATTAGCCCAAATGTACATTTGGTTGGGGTTGGTGGGGAAGAGAAAACAGTTTTAAAGTAAATTCTTAGCCGCAATTCATCCAATTCTAAAGGCTATTTGAAGTTTGATGAATCTTGATCAAAATGTGAAAAGGTTAGATTGACGTATTCATGGTGATAATGTGTTTTTCAGAAAGAAATCAAAATACATTTTGCATATAACTTTGCATTCTTTTAATAATGTTCACCAGACTTCACAAACAAACCCCAAAACTTTTTTAATGAAAAATGACAATATTCACATGCACATATGCACCACTAAAATAATATAGAAGTAATACATATTGGAACTTAACATTTAAAGAATGCTTTTCCCTACGCTGCTGCCATTTAAAAACAGATTAGTTGAATAAAATAATGCTTGCAATGTGATTTTATGTTACAATCGTGTAAAACACAACACTGTAAAAGATAAAAGTCTCAAAGGAAATTCAATTCATTAGTTGAGGCATTTTTAAGAAGACAAATCACATCAAAGCACTATACCAAAATGTTAAATCCACCAACATAACAACAACACAGTGCATAACATGGCCCAGTGTAGTATTCAGAAAGACATCAAGATTTTATCTAGTGCTATGATTCGATTTCTTTAACAAGCTCTAGTGATATAATTGATGTTTTTATTACTTTTCAGTCTTATTGTGGCAGATTCACAAAATAATTTATGAGTTTGCAATAGTACTAGAGGACACTCTTTTACACACTCTTACATGCTTTTTTGGATTGACCCATTAATGTCCAATTTCCTATTAGAAAAAGAAGGAAGAGGCCACAGTCCTTGCTGTTTCTACTCATATTGTATGAATGTGACTGGAATATTCCCATGTTATTCATATTTTAGATGCTTTTCTGGGCTGTTCTCAAATGCATGTGAGAGTACATAAGAGAGTACCACAGGAGTACTCCTTTACTTATTCTTACATGCCTTAAAGAAAGCTCTCCCACCACCCCCCATGAGCATAAGGCATAAAGTCTAAAAGAAAGAATAAGGGTGCAGAGAGAGTTTGGAAAAATGGAAAGGTTGTGAGAGAAATTGAAAGACATAGGAAAAGAGAGACAATTTGTGTGTGAGAGCGAATGATATACAGGGATGGAGGTAAGTTTATGAACCTACGCAAAGAAATTGTCACATATAAGTCGCTGTCCTTATTAGGCAGCGGGATACCTTTGTGCCACTCAATTCTATGTAACTGCTCACTTTGGGGATGGGTTGAAACTGTGTCTGGGATGTAATGCATCCCTGATGTGAGCAGTTGCATAGAATTGAGGAGTACAAATGTATGCTACTGGCTAAAAAGGACATTGACTTACACACGCTGATGGACGTTGTTTGAGGCTCTTAACAAGCGTTTGGATTGAGTTCAGAGGTGTCCCGCTGCACAGTCAGGATGGCGACTTATACGCGCCGATGAATGTTGTTTGAATTCCATAACTTCATTGATAAGAGATAGGATATTTCAACAATGTGGTGGTCTGTAAGTTGGACGATGGTGTCAAGAGGAGACCCCTCAAAGGTACTGGGGTTGAAATATCGACAAACCCCCCCTCCCCCCCCACCCCACTGAATGATTGAAATCTGGATTGAATAGAAGTGGCTGGCTAATTTATAAAGGATACCCTTAATACTTGAAACCCTTAGAAGTGTATATAACCATTGCGGCTTGTACAGTGCGTTGGTGTTGTAAATATTGCCTATTCTATGTTTTATGTGAGCTCTGTGTCATCTGAATTACTTTTGCACCCTACATCTTTGTTGTTTTTTAATTTCTATACATTTTGACGGAAACTCTACCTGTCCAGCTCGTATTTTATTGACTATCAGTATGTAAGCATTGAGGAGCTGACACTGAGGAATGATTGTGGTTTAACTTAACTTTATATTGTAAGTGAAGAAGTAAAATTCAGAATCTGCATACCATTGGATGATTACTTTGACCTAAAGTAAGTCCCATGTGACTTTCTCTATGTATTATTTTATGTTTACCCATGTCCTGTAGGCTTATTGGTTTGTCCTTCTTTCAGATCTAGAGTTAATCGTAATTGTAAGAAGGCAGAATTTAGTTATTAAACACATGAGCAATCACTCAAGGTGAGGTAGTAAAATACTGACAGACTGAATTTCTCCTTGATGCATTCTCAGACAAGCACATCATAATCTCTACACACATTGATATTAGGTGATGCATATGGATTTTAATCAAATAAGATGACATAAACATTACACTTTGATAGACTGTAGAGCTGTTGCTCTTAGCCTTCAGAATTTGATATAAGAACATTCAAAAGGCAGATGAATGCATCGCAAGAAGTTTGATGGAAGGTTCATTGACATGTAACACGTATAGCTTAAGTTGATTACTCCTAATGCAATTTGGAATTGCACCTTTTACTAACATCTTTATTACAATACACACAAAGTTTTAAAAAAAACAGAATGTTGGGACTCTAAACTCCCCCCACTGACCACCCAATATGTTCACACACTACTTCTCTATTTATAAATGCCCACTTATTGTAAAATACTTTATCCTTGCATCTCCAGCTTTGGCTCATAAAAAAATGAGCCACTGGAAAGGTATTGATTTGGATGACACAATTTCGTTAAATGTAGGAGCTGGGATTATTATTTATATTCCTTTCTCTGGAAGTACATTATTCAGCCACTAGTCTAGAGCTCCTTCTAGCTCACAATGTTGAGGAAACAGGAGTCACCAATCAGTAGTACTTTTTAAAACAACTTTATTGCATCGTTCTCTTACATCCCCTCGGTAGCCTGTGTTGTATTAAAGAACTCTAAAAAATATAATAGTAGATGAATAGTATTCACGTTGTCACAGGCAGTGGCATGAGCCAGTGCTGTGAACGTCAAGGTGTCACTCATTCCTAGAAAGGACTTAGGGTCTTCAGACTTGTGCTCTGCGTGCTTTATAACTAACTCGTGGATAACATAAAACTCTAACATCATACAACATTTTTTTCTTTTTTGATCATCGGATACAAGAAACAAATCAGTTGGTCTGAATTGCATTATTTATCAACTGTGTGTATATAATTCAAAGGAAGGGATTTTTCAAATTGCATTCTTATTATACCAATACAGAAAACACAACATTTTCAAAACACAAAATGTTGATTTCGAGTAGAAATAAATACTTCCCTATGTAGTGGATGCATTGCTTTGAGAAAAGCTTACCATTGGGTGTTTAAACGAACAGAGACGATATAATCACAGATTCACAAAGACATTCATGAGTATGTGAAATAGCTCTCCTGTATTACTACCTTAAAAACTCTTAACCACCATTGTGAATTCACCCCAAAGCACATAAGTTAGGGATATTCAGGGACTATTCTTTTACATTTAGTGCAACTTTAAAGCACTGTGCCTGTGTTGTTCTTTTACCAATAGGGAGTTGGATGTGGACTGATGCACAAAGGCATGCAAGAGTTCGTAAAGGAGTACTTCTGTAGCGCTACTTTCTGTACTCATAAATGCCTTTGTGAAATGTCCCCAAAGCGGTTTGGAATGAGCTTTCCTCCAGGATGTTTTAAAATCTACAAAGATTTTACAGAGCAAAAAAAAAATACAACTTTTTCAGAATGTTGGAGACATACTTATGATTTTAAATTCAACACTAAACTGTGTAATTCAAGAGACCTCGACCTGCCTCTTTAATTGCAGCATGAATCATTTCCAGGTAGCTTTGCAGTACTTAAATTCCAATACATATATTTACATACACCCTTATATTTTATACTGGTTTACTCTCACTGTCATGATATATCCATTCATAAGGATACCTTGGATGGCATTGCAGCTGACTAGGTAAAATTGATTTTCCACCACACCATTTTCATGCACATGTGTTTTTGACATATTTTAAGTTGCAATAGAGAACATGCTACTTGATTGCACAGTTTATTTGTGTTTTATGGCATCTTTTGGTCTCGCTTTTATTTTATTGCCATTCTTTCACTTGTGCTATTCGCTGGACTGTGTAATAAAATGTCCTGAAGTCCATTAGCCACAAAAGGAACAAGCCCTGGCAACGAGGAAACTGGAATTTCCACAAAAGTCGGATCACTACCTGTACGAAACATAAACTTGTTCATCCAAAGGCAATATAGCTAGGGAATATGAACATCAATCTTCCACAAACCCTCAAAGAACTTATTGGAACTGTCATATTTCACTTCATAAAATATAAAGCCGCCATGATATTAAAAGCTGTTCAATTAATTGAACTCCTTACTATCTAATGTGACGATGATGTATGCACTTCCAGAGTTCATCTGTTCCCCTGGTCCTGGTGCTAGTAGGTGCAACCAGGGGGGAGACAAAAGAGCAGATCTAAGAAATAGGGTTTGCAAAGAGACAGGCCCTAAGACTTTTGTGGAAAAGAGGATGGGTTGTGAATGTTTCTCTAGTCATAGAGACATGTGCACTGTTACTGAAGCGATTTAACATCACTTAATCACTTCAAATAAACACATGGGGCGGCTATTAATTTGTCTGGAAAAAACAAAACAACCAGCATTAATTATACTAAGTACTACTTGAATTTTCCTTTTCCTGTTTTGGTGTGACAACTTTAATGTCAACATAATAAGAGTTTCCTGCTTTTTGATTTTGAATTTCCAAATATGCTTGCAGATGCTTTCCTTGTACACTATAAAACGATGCAGAGAAAAGGTCCAATTATTAGTACATCACTGTTGAAATGCTTATGACTTTGGGTAAAACTACGTTTTATTATTCCTTCCATCCTGCTTTTGCCACTTAATAATGATCTGTTGTTCAGCCTGTTTCCTTGCTCGGTAGATCACTACACCTGCAATTCAACGCCTCTTTTTATTTTTAGCACTAATCGTGATGAAGCACCTAATATTTGAGTCCTGTAACTAGAACAGCTTGTGCGAGAGCCTTGGTACTACCATCATGATCCTCTAATGTCTCCATCGGAAACAGAGCAGTGCTACTACTCTAGCCTTCTTTCATTTCCAATCCAAATAGTACCGAATAGCTGCCATCCCTGACTTTGGTGAATTAATACAGAAGATGCTCCACCCCGAATGCCTTTGTGATGTGATATCTATTTACATTTTACATTCTAGACATTGGGTTCGTTCTCACTACTTGGGTTGTAGAATTTCTTTTATTTCTTTTGCTATTACACCTCAGATTGACCCGCCTCCTTTGTATGTAATTGTCCTTGGACTTGACTTCATTGGCATCCATCGGAAACAGGCCAGGAGGCAAACTGCCTCCAGAGAGAAGGCGCTGGATAACTCTATAGGGCAGCCTGACATCCACAGTTCTCTTGAGGAATGGATGAGCCATGTGAACATTTGGAAAGGCTGCAGTCTTGAAGCCTGCCTAGGAGTGACCCTTGTTTGCTGTTTTCATGACAGTCAGTGACCTCTGCATGGGCATACTACATCATTCACGTGTAATATCCCTGCAGGTCGTGCCTCCCTCGTATGCTTCATTAATTAGGTGAAAGTGTCCCAGGGATGATATCATCCCTTAGGGTGATATAAGGAATACCCACTATCATCTCTCTGTTGTGGTATACACACAGGTTATTGCACATGTATTGCAATCTCAAATACCAGGGTTACACTCCAGTTGATTACATACAGGTTTTGAAATTGCTGTGGACTTAACATCTCAGCACACAGCTCCCAGGTCTCAACATTCCCCAGAAGACCATTGGCTGGAAGAGAAATTGGCCTACAAGGGCAGCAGTTGAATAGGCACCCTTTTATTTCTCAAATATACTCTAATACAGAACATAGGTCCTTCTGTACTGAAGAAATCACGGTGGCAAAACAGCTTTAAAGTCACTCATTTTATAGGAAAATTGTTACTGCACACGGTCAATTTTTTTATAAACGGTAAATGACATTTTATGGAAAATTTGGCTGAGGTATGTTTTTATATCTACGTTTGGTCTAGTGAGTATGAAAAGTTGAATCATTACCGAGGATGCCCGAAAATCCACCGTAGTTGATCACTTTCTGTGAAGGTCTAGACCAGCCACAACCATTCAAGCCCATATTTTTTTTACTTATGCACATTATGCCTACAACTTTTGCTTTTATGAATTGTTTTTTGAAGTTTTGGTTGACTTATGAAAAGCATGTTAATGGACGTGACAGCAGTGTCTTCAAAGACCAGTATGACAATATAGAAGTTGATGTAATGTGTGGCATCTTATTGAAGGCTGTAGTCACATAAGATATTCTGAGGAGACCTACAGAGCTCATTCCCTTAGGAAGCAGCAGTACATTCAAGTGAATAAGCACCTTGTTTTGTAGTACCGGAAATTCTTTATTTGTCATCTCAAAATACTTCCTTTACATATTTACAGATGACACATAATGTGAAAGTGAAACTGCAGAAATGACTGATTTCAGTAGCAGACTGGTTTAAGTTTACAGTAGGTAGTTTGCTTCCTGAGAGAAGCAAGAGCATCATGGGACACAATGCTCTATGGGCCTACAATTACTCTCCACAGATCCCTAGTGCTGCCAATGGTATGCAAAACCCCAGCGAATGGCTCTGTTTGAGTTCCTTCACTGGTTCCACCTAAAGTGGTGATCCATAAGTGCATGTCCCCACTGGTAATACTTCTGGAGAAGCATAAGTGCTAAAACAGAAAGCACTGTGAAGACTACTTGTTTGCATGTTTAAGCTATAGTAATGCTGTCAGCAAAGGAGGTAACTTATAAAAGTCATAAAAAGGTAAATAGTGTGCGTTTTGGCAAACGTCTCCGAAAGTTATTTATTAAATACGCATTTTAATTACCCGTATAAAACCCGTAGAAATTAATGGACATTTTGCTAAAATAAAAGTATCAACAGAAAACCTCAAAAGCCTTCATCAGTCCAGTGTATGACAGGGTGGGGCTTCTGCACTGGTCCTGTCTGCAAGGCACCTTAACTTCACATATCCCCTCAACGAACAACACCCAAGCAGTGTCAGTGAAGCAGTTTTGCAGATTTCTCTAGTATCTGATGCAGTTCACATAGTCCCTGTGACCGACAAGAATATTGAAGGTGACGGTGACATATTAAGAGTTTGCAAGAGAATGGAAAATGCAATAAACCTCCGATAGTGGAAAATGGCCCTGTCTCTGAACTTTCAGCTTGTAAATAGGGGATTTTGTCACCTGATTACCTGTACCTGCCAGTGACAGGGCTTAGTTTAACATCAGCCCTAGAGCCTTTGCTGAAGTGATCTAAATAACGCGACATAAATCGACGGATTGCAGCCTTTTAACTCACACCGACGCCTGTAAATAGGCAATATTACTCCATTGTGCTGCGTTTCTTGCCTTCAGCTACATCTTCAGGGCAGCAGAGGGGTTGTGGGGGCCGGGAAGGTTAATCTACTATTTTAATTTCGGTCCTGGAGTATTTTCAGCAAAGTAGAAAAAACTCTCCAAGTATTTAATAAAGGGATGACAAGTTGTAATTTACCTTTGGCTGTGCGTTTGAACTTTGCATCAGCTGTGTAATAGCTTGCACAGGAGAAACACCTTTTCCTGCAAAGGAAAAAAGTTGCACCGCGTCTATACCTGTGGGAGAAATGAAATAAAAGACGGATGCGCTGTGCAGTTGTTCATCAAGGTAGATTTATTTGATGGCAACCAGGAAGTGCATGGGATATGTAGGAACAGTACTTACTGCTCGCTTTAGAAAGCACTGGCAACGCCTGGCATGTTGTATGTACTGATCAGTGCAAATCTAGCAGCACTCATAGGGCACGAGCTGTGTGGGTGCATTCTGGACAGTGTATTGGAAATCCTAGGCCCATACTAATGAAAAAATCACTTTTTCAAAACACTCACAGATGCTGTTGTCCACATCACTAGGATGCGTTGGTGATTGTAGTGGTGGGAAGGTGGTATCTCGCCAGCTTTGGTCCAAGGTGTGATGCTTGCTATCCAAATGACCTTTTATGGCTCACAGTAGAGTAGTGGAAATAAAAGTGAACTTACGTTGCTCAGATTGGCATACTGGAGTGGGAACGCCACTCAACTAAGTTTGCGTTTGTGTGACAATGAGAGCAAATTGAGGAGCAGTAATGAAATAATGCACTCTTTAACCTCTGAACCAAAACATAGAGTAGGAGCAAATTAACAGACAGTGTGGGCAATGTGGCTTTCTATTTAATACATGGGTGTTATTCAAAGTGGTCGGGGGGATGATCTGAGACAATGGTTCCCACCCGCTTGACTTCTGTGGACCACACTTTTTCAGTACTGGAACCCGGGGACCCCCAATGAATCATTATTGAAATTCAGGGACCCCCCACTGAGTCATTACTGAAAGTTGGGGACCTACTCTATTAATAGTAATTTTCTAAGCAGTTGCGGACCCCCTGAGGAGGCTTCGAAGACCACCAGGGGTCCCAGGACCACAGGTTGGGAACCACTGATCTGAGATCTTTGGAACCTTTGCGGATCTGGATCAAAACCTGGCCTCAGAACTTTATTACATTTTGTGTGGTTGTAGGCAAATTACGTATTTTTCTAAATTAAAAAAAACGAGTTGCTTTTAAATCACTTGTAAATGTGTACAGTGGAAAAGACAGACGTTAATTCCCCTTACATCTACCCTTTTTCTGTTATCCCCAAACAAGCCCTATAATGTTCAACATGTTATTGCCCCAATGCCGAATAACCATCAGACACAAACACAAATGTAAAAGATTTGAACAAACTCTGCATAATACAGTATGAAGCTTAGCATTATTCATTGGCCAATATTTCAGAGATGCTTCAAAATCCCAGTGTGTTGAGTCAAAGAAGGGCTCCGGAAGCATCTGACACCTCAGGATATTAAGGAATCACGAGCTACAGAGACATCACGTGACATAGAAAATAAACAAAAAACAACATTGTCAATCAAATTAGCAATGCACTAACCCATAGAGAATAACCAGTGCCATCACTGAAAGCATGCATTTTCATTCTATGTATAGCTGTATAAATAAGGGAACTTTTGCAAATAATATGTTACCACAACGGAAACTCATTTTGAAATGTAGTCACATGTTGATTTCAACACATGAATATTTTCTGTTACTGACAGGGACTGCATGTAAGTCCCATGTGCACTGCATGCTAATTTGATGAAGCAAGAGATCATTCAGTGGACTTTCATGTAAGTAAGGTGTACCAAGAAAAAGGATGCTTATGTCCTCAGTCCTCCGACTCTGCTTTTACTGTGCACAGTACTGACATATCCAGCAGCCAAGCTGAAAATGCCATACCTATATACAAAATATGTGCACCCATTTTCAAATACTACAAGGTTGCTAAGGGGAGAGGCCATCCAGCGATAGTGACCTCTGTATGAATACAGTGCTTTGTATGCTGCACACTCCTACCTTGGAGCACTGTAACGTAATGGAGGGATGGTGCTGTGAAACAATAAAAACGTATGCACTTCAAATGGAGATTTACACATTTGAAATGCACAATAACATTACCTTTCACAAATTTACAATTGCTTTATATTTCACTCGCATTTACAATTTTAGACTGATGGGGCCTAAGGGGCTGATTTAGAGTTTGGCAGATGGGTACTCTATCACAAATGGCACAGATATCATGTCTGCCTTATTACAAGTACATTTTATCCTATGGCACTTGTAATATGGCAGATGGGACATCCATCACATTTGCAAGTAAGTACCCAGACCAGCTCTTTCTAAATCAAGCCCTTAGTGATTTTTGCAAAATCACTATACTTTCAGTCAGGAATTGCATTAAGGGATAGATCCTAAAATCCCAGGGTCCAAAGACAGCAGTGTAACCACTCGACCCCACACCCTCCTAGCAGTTAATAAGTAGTGATTGTTTTGCGGTGAGAGAATGGAGATAAGCCTCCCTGGCTTTTTGCTGCTGTAGGGGTGCAATCACAATGTTTTTGTAAGACCTAATTGTGAATTATGCCTAGATGAATTCATAAGGTCTCCATGCAGAACTTTCTGGTGATTCACAGTGGCAGAAGTAACTGGGTGACTCTCTGCTGATTCACAAAGCCTGTACATTTTGCATGTGTGGAGTTCTCAGGTAGCGTGAAGTTTTTCTGCGGTGCAAGCAGAATTCCCACATTTGTAAGTGACAGACAGCTGTGGGTGTTGCCAATGGTCTGACAAGGTAGTCAGAAATGTGAAATAAAATGCAGCATAACTCTGAGGAATTGTGACTTTGTGGATATTTTCAAACATCTGCAAAGACTTCCCTACTCTTTTCTGCTCTATTAAACCTGCAACTGGAAGATAGAGGAATAATTACTGCAGAGTGTTTCGTAAAGCTCATATTTGTTGCCCGTTCTCATACAAGTGTAGGAAGGACATGTATTTAATGGGAAATAGATTCCTGGAAGAAATGAACAGCTTACAAATATATTTTGGAATTACCCTAATGCCTGCAGTTTTATACGGAATGCACACACGTATGGTTATGTTAAGCAGTTCTACAACAAAATGTGTCTGAATACCACAAATCTATGTCACACCGTCCATAATTAGGCATTGTATGTTTATGTCTGGGGAGTTTAGGATTCGGGTAGGCAGTATCTTGTTCCTGAAAAATAGACTCAGCATCTGAGAGTAGGTGGTCTTCTTCTCTTTCTAGAGTGCCAGAAAGTAAAGGGTGGAAACAAAATAAACATCTTTAATTTTTACTATAAATCCCAGTTGTAAAATATGTTATTAGTTTTAGAAACATAACAACAAGATAGACTTTAAAAATCTAAACATTTTCCCCTACTCATGAAAATCCTTTGGGGAAAATACACTGGCCTCCCTTTAGAATTTTCTATGTATGATTTATTCATTTTGGAAAATGAATCCTAACACAATACAGAAAGTTCATCTTTTATATATTTTTTATAGAAAATAATTGTGTAGGTACCCTTGCCACTCCAGATTACGTTTGTTTTCTAATATTTATTTCTGTTGGCTTAGGGTGGCTTTGATGGGATGGCCGCACCTGGTGGTCAGGGCTACAACATATAAAAATCTCTCTTCATCATGACTGATTAGAAATATTTTGTCTTCCCTAGTGCACCCATGTTTGGAATAGATCAGCGGTTTTTAATTCAAACTGTAAAAAAAATCTTCCTAACTTAGAATGCTGTAAGTGATATGGGCCAACGCTCCATCATGCTAAGCGTGTGGAAGGCTGTCAGTTTTAATAAGTTAGTAATAATTCAAAAAGAGCATTGAAGAAAATATTATATGTCATTTGTTGTATTGAAATATTTTCAAAGTAGATTCAATCCAACATGAATGAGATCTATACGTAAAATACAAATAAATACAAATGCTTTGAAGAATTACTAAAATATGAAGAAATGCCTCCCAAATGTTGTGTAGTTATTTTTCTAATTGTTGAATCATTTATTTCCATGCCTAAGGATTTGTACTCTATGTAGCTTTTATATGTTTAATCTCTACTTCTATAAATCTCTATCAGCAATGGATCTGTACTAAATCCTTTGCATGAGATATCTCGTGATAATCTGTGCATTTTCACTATTTTAGGCAAGGCCACTGGAGGTAAGCAAGAATAGAGCACAGAACAATGCAGTAAGGGTGACTACATAATGCACCGAGAGAAGGAACACTGTGCAGCTCAATGTGGCACGCTTTGTGGCAGTATTTCTTCACTTTTGTCATTTTCACACATGTTAACACTGGGTAAAGCTTTTACCCCATTAGTGTCAGTTTAACACCCAAAATACAGCAATCAGCAACTGACTGATGATTGGCGAGACTTCCAAAGCCTTGGCACTACATGTCCACACGCGTGGAAATGTTTTTTGTACATTTGATCAGTTTGATTCAAACACAGTTTCCTTTTTGCTATAATCGGCAAATTATGCATCAAATGAAGGATTATGTAGCAAATGTGGTAACTCCATAATTATACAGACGTCTTTGCAGAAGCTGGATCATTTCCAGTGGCCCTGCTTATAAGCACCTTAAAGTGGGCGGAGGAGGATCACCCTAGTTACCAGTGGAGTAACATTTCTATCTGACTGCATTTCTCAAGTGAAGGAACAAAAATGAAGATGTGTGTATATTACAAATATCATGCAGAGCCTTACTGCATGAAAAATAGTTCACAAATACTTGAAAAATATGGAAAAAATATCACTGATTTGATCACCATAGTGACAGCCCCAACCTACTGTGCTCAGATGTCCTGTACATGTAAAATAAACAATTTTAAATGGGTAATGTGAAGGTTCATGTCGTCGAAAGACCTCAAATTGCACCTAGTGTAAGTAAGATGGTTTATGGGATGCAGAGTAAAGTCTGCAGCATCTTCCTGGAATATGTAAAATGTATGGCTAGGAATTTGTCTGCCTGATCTATTTGTTTCTAATTTTTGTGTTGGATCTCTGGATTTTTTTAACCTTAAATGTGGTCTGGGGTCTATTGAATGGAACAGTGACATGAAATCTTCTAAAAGTATCTGATTGCCCTGTGCAGCATCTGCTGCGGCAGAGCTGCCTGACCACAAAATCATATAAGAAAATGCTAAAGTATTAATAATTAACCCACGTGATGCAGTAGTATAAGTACAGACCATCTTGGACAGTTGAGTTTGGTCCATCTATGGAGCTGAAGGGAAAGCTATTTTCCCCATCGTTCAAAATGATCATCATGATCATGCACTTGTACTGACCTCTGACAGCCTTGCTGCAGGGCCCATATCTCAAAAAGATACATATGAGTATCTTCTTAATAGTGATATTAGGAATCCCTGTGAAGTGGCATCAGGTTGTGCTAAACTATATTTGAAACAAACAGGGGTCTGTAATAGTGGCTGATTATCCACAATGCTGCCTTCAATAAAAATAAGTTATTCTTTTTGTGGGTTATTGTGCTACTCAAGGAAATGTATCAAGTTGTGCCTAAGTCACTCTTATTGTAACTTGTTAACTGCTGTACAATTAGTGTTGCAAACTCATTCGTAGCATATATATATATATATATATATATATATATATATATATATATATATAAAAATATATATATTTTCACTGTTAGGAAATAGAATAAGAAAAAACATAAAAATTAAACTAAAAAAAAACAAAGGTTACAGGGACGTTATAGTTAGGCTCACATTTCAAGCGTACAAAACCATAGATATTTATCAGTTATAGTTATAGTTATTCAAAGTAACTATAAGTCGTGCCATAAGGTAACTGTAACCTGTGCCCCTACCATGCACAGTTTTCTGATCAATAATTTTACTGCACATATTGCAGTGATATTATCAATGATGTCATAGAAGATATTATGAGTGATGTAATATATGGCGTAGTTAGGGAGGTGGTGGTCCTGAGGCTGTAAATGGCTCGGGAGGGGGGGGCCACGCAGCCTCCCCCTCCATCTTTTGGAAAGGTAATTGGTCCCAGGGAGGTGGCAGTCACTGGAGCCAGGACTCCGTGTGGACCCCCTCTTTAATATTAATTTTAGCACTGGGGAGGTGGTGGTCCCTGGGGCCCGGGGGGTCCCCCTGAGAATATTTTTGTATATAGTTGTATATAGTCCCCCCATATATTTGTTATATGTAGCAATGGGGAGGTGGCTTATAAGAGCCTTAGGAGGGGTCCCTGTGTGCCCCCTCCTTATTTTGTTAAATTTGGCATGCCCCCGGGACATGGCCGATTCAGGGGCAAAATTAATAACAAGCACTTGTTTTCAATTTTTTTAGCATAATCGGAAGATCCACTGTAGATTAGGCTGAAAATGTAGAAGAGTAATACTTTTTTGCCCTGGTAGGGTGCCAGGGGGACCCCACGACCAAGGCTAGGGAGTTAGGGTAGTCTTACTCTGTCCCCTTTTCTTTCTTTTGCATTTTTCACATGTTTGAAGTGTTGGCAGCCAATCAGATATGAGCATGGGGACTGTTGGATCAATGCGCCCCTATAATAAGGAATTATAAAACAATGTTCAAAAGAATATATCCTTATATGTGTATAATTAGAAATACAATCTAACAATAATGTATCATGACATTCCCAAACAAGCGGATATCTCCTATACAGAGTCAATTCACGCTCGTAAATAAACCATACAGCTTAATCATTGGTAATTTTCTGCAACAAAGTGTAAAACATGCCCATCCTACTGATTGTGCTAATTACTAAATTCACCAAAAAAACAAACCAGTACAGTTCGACCAGATCATATTTCAAAATTCATACACACGCCCAATGGCTAAAATAAACTCACCGGACATACAGAGATTTGTAAAAATTAGCCATGTGGCCATTTCCATTAGCAAGGGGAGCAAACCAAAAATAATAATAATTATCTCCACAATTAGAGGATACATAAACCCACCAACCCCTCAAAAAGGAAAAACCCATAAACAGGCAAAAATTAAACCAAAACAAATTTTCGTTCTCGAGTGAGGCACTCTGCCACATCTTCACAAACACGGAATGCACATCCTAATAACTGAATAATTGAAAATAATTTATCCCAAATGTACATAAAGTTCTTCATCCAAGTTCAGTCCTCCAGGGTACCTTGGCTCCGCTTGATGAATCTTCACAAAATTTTCAAAACCTATGCTTGAGTCGGTTCAGCTGCTGTCTTTAAAGTTTCGGGGTGACCCTTCAAGCGGGAGCCGAGAAAAAGTGGGGTTGTCCCAAAATGCGTTTTCCCCAGGTATTTTCCGATGGGGATTTTGAACAGGTTACAGCCCGAACAGCTGGATGGAATTAAACCAGAAAGCTAGCTCTTAATCCAGAAAGCATGCTGTTTGTGATTTGGTGTAAATCTGTTTATTAGTGTCTGCGATATTAGAGGTTAAATAATGTAGATATCTAGGAACGCTAAGGATCCGCAGATCCAACAGTCCCTGTGCTGATATCTGATTGGCTGCCAACACTTTAACAAGGAAGTGTTGGCAGGCATTTTGGGACTCGGCTTCAGCTGAGTCCCTCAAAAAACATGGAAAAAAAGAAAAGGGGCCACGGTAGGGATACCATGAGCACCCAGCCGTGGTCCAGGGATCCCGTAGGGACCCCACCAGGGCTAAAAAGCATTTTTTTTAAATATCGAAATAGTCCGCGGATGGATCTGTGGATTTTCCTGAAATTGAAATAAAAGTGCAGTCTCTCACGCTCTGCTTTTATTTGGCCCCCAGGTGGGCCAGGTCCCGGGGCATTGGGGTCTGATAATAAGAGGGGGCACACAGGTCCCCCCTTCTAAGGCTTACTGAAGCCACAGGTGCTGCCACCTCCCTGGAGCACTGCTTTTTAGGATGCGGGGGTGTCCGTGCGGCACCCCTACACCCAGGGACTTCCACCTCCCTGGGGTAAAGTTCTTAAATTAATGTGGGGAGGTCTGCTTGGACCCCTTGCAGCCCCAGGGAGTGCCAACTTCCAGGGGCAAACAACTTAAATTCATGCTGGCCAGTGCAGCTCCCTGCAACCCCAGGAACCACCACCTCCTGAGGCAATGAGTATGGTAAATGGAGTGGCCACATGGCCCCCTGCACCCTTGAGACTGCCACCTCCCTCGGGCAAATCACAGAAATTATGGGGGGACCACACAACCCCTCCACAGTCCCAGGGACTGCCTTCTCCACGAGGCTAATCTAGTAGACAGGGGGGGGTGTCTGTCATGGACTCCCTGCCCAGGGGACCACCACCTCCCTGGGAAAAAATTCAACACTGGGGTGGTGCGCGTGGCCACCCCCCATGGAGCCATGGATGGCCAAGGGGACCGCCACCCCCCAGGGCCAGCTCCTGCTGCCTCCCAAGATGCCCACCCTAGTGAGGTAGCTGTTTGCTTTTGCTTGGTGGGAACTGACAGCTCCAGCTCCTACCAAGCAAAAGAAAACATAATTATGCTTTCTGTAAGTGGGAGCTATTACTCAGCTCCCACTTGCAGAAAGCAGAGTTTTCATCTTTTGCAGAAAGAAAGCATAGTTTTCATCTGTTTCCCTGCACACAAATATGCATGCAGGGAAACAGATGAAAACATTGCTCCCACAGGCAGGGAGCTGCGATTTAAAGCACCTCCCTGCTTGGAGGTGGAATGCCAGCTTGTGCAGGAGTTGGGAACTGACTGGGACTGCTGGGGCCTTGAGACTTCCCCTGAGGTCCCCAAAGAAATAAAGAAAAAAAAGAAAAATGTTGGTGGCCTCGTGTTGGATAATTATGCATGGCAAGATTCATTCTGGCATGATGCTCATTTCACCAAAATTAAACCTCAACAGGAAGCAATTACAATTACAATCAAAACATGTGCTCCACTTCTGTAAAGTACTAATCAGCCTAACTTTGTGTGCATGGCCAAGGCAAAGCAAATGTGTTTTCTCTGCATTTCCACTTGAAAAGTTATCTGTAATCCATGATGGAGGTGTTTGCATCCTTGCCTTTTCAGAGTGCAATATGACATGCAGTGACTGTGACGAGTGGGTTCTTTCTTGTCAGCTGCTGCTGAGACACAAACCCGCCAAGCACAGTTGAAGACCGTGTGCAATGTGGAGTTGAGTGGTTATAAGGGGGTTGGCCTCAGGGCTTCAGGCCATGCCCTGAGGCCAACCCCTGCCACACATGGCCAAAGGCTGTGTGCGACGCAAGGTTGGGTGATTATAGGGGGTTGGCCACAGGGACTGGCTGCAATAACTATAGCTTGTGCCCTAAGGTAACTATAACTCGTGCCCTCGCATGCATTGCTAATTACCCCACAAATTGCAGCACTCATGACATCTTTGCTAACATAATTGATAATATCAATGTAATATTTGCGTTAAACGTTTGCACGAAAAAACTGTGCATGGCAGGGGCTTGTGTTTTAGTTACCCTAGGGCATGAGTTATAGTTACCTGAGATAACTTTAGTTATTATAACAGGTGCATTTCTATGGTTTTGTACGTTTAAAATGTGACCTAAGTATAACGTCCCTGCAAACTTTGTTTTTTTAAGTGAATATATCTATTTCTCTTGTGCAACCCAATATGTTGTATTATCTGTATATATCTATAGATCTCTTTGGAGATATATTTATGTATATATATATATATATATTATATTTACAGAGAGAGAGAGAGAGAGAGCAAGAGAGTGAAGAGACAGAGAGAGACTAGAGTTATTACAAGGGTGTGTAAGTTAGAGCCTTCTAACTCTGGTGTACATACATTTTAGCTCAAGAGTTGCATATGGTTTCTTCGGGATTCAGATGATGCATGCTGTTTTGTTATTAAAGATTACTGTTTAGAATCATTCAGCAATAAAACCATGGGCTCTTGACTGGTCAAGTAAGAATATTAACTGAAACAAATTCCAATTAATAGATTCATTGTTCAGTTGGGATCGAAGTGAAGGTGTGAATGTGCTTTATTGATGCCAAGTAGATGCCTAATATAATATATTTCAAGAACTTCTTTCAGTAGAAACATTTGTAATTGGTCAAGTGTAATTTTCACCAGGGCAACTACATCAGATGTGAATGCAGGTTTACATTACTGAATGTCATTCTCTGTCCATTCATTCAATTTTTGTCAATATGAAAATGATGGACCCAGAGCAAGCATGTGTAAGTCACATGATTTAATCATCAATACTGAGAATCATTCTTATGGAAAAAACAATTACAATGATTTTCATTCTGAAGAATTAATTATAAGGTAGAGACTCTTATGAATGTGACAGACTGAATATCAAAACAAGTAGAAACGTGTCCCTAACTGTTTCGAGAAGAGTCAATTTTCTAAAATAATTGGACTCTTCAATGCTTCATAATGATTTGTCATCAACTGGGATATGTAGAATGTGCTGCAGTTCATCAGGGCTGTCTTTTCTCTTTTCCCATTTTGACTAATGGCTGTGTGCAGTAAATAGATGGCAGATGGTTTGACACAGCCTAGGTTCATTATTCCCATCCTATATGGGCACATTTTTCACTTGCAATCAAGAGCTGATATATTCTATAAATAATGTGAGAAACCTTATACTTCTACCTTCTCATTAGTTCAGGATTCCTTGAACCCTTAGTGCAGCCCTTGTGAACAAGGTCACCACATTTTCACCGACAAGTGTTAAATATTATTAATATTTACCATTTGTTATAGGGAATACAAGGGACATATTGGAATATGCAACAAGGAGTATAATATAGTCACAACAGTCAGCAATAGCTCATGGGCAGACCTGGGCGAAATAAAAAGGATGCAGGCAATATCCAAAATCCAAATTTTGCTGTACGCTAATATTGTGCATTACATGATATGGATATTTTTTGTCACAGAGACATTTTTTGCTCGAACCGGTCTCTTGGTGTCCTTGTGCGTGAATTTCTTTTATATGATTTATTTTGTGAAAAAAAGTCGCCACACACCGGGATAAAAATATATTTTCGAGTAATTTTCATGAAATTTCATATGGAAAAAAATCACACTATTTCGTACACTTCTGCTGATGGTGTCAGTATCACCTAGAGGTCAGTGCAAAGTGTGGCTTGCAAGGAGCCTCTTCCGTGCTGTAGCTTGTCCCTGCAAAATGAATTTGGGACCTGTAGCAGTTATGCAAAATTATATTTGCTGTTTATAAAATTTAATCCAAACGCTAAATTAAAGCTCTTGTCAAAGTTATGAGTTGTAATATTTCATCCTCTACTCTGCCAGGTGTGATTTAGGGCTGCCGAGCTAATTTATTTTGAGGCAGACTCATGGAAATGAAGACCTTTTTTTCCTAGAAAGAAAATTATTTAAGATTTCTATTTTTGATAAGGGCTTTGTGAGTCTCTCGCTGTGATACCCTATCAGCCCGTGGAAACGGAGGCTGATGAGTTTAAAAAGTTAAGCATAGGTTTCCATTAGTGACTCATTTCAAGCAGGCAGCTGTTTTATTTTCTAATATCGTAAAACATGTTATCATCAAATAAATGTAACCGATATGGGATTACTGGATGCAATATAGCCTTCATATGGCAAGAGGGTATTTATTGCAAATGACTTTCAACTTTACAATCTAACATAAAATGTAATATGATGATAGCAGTCTAATATTGCAAATAGATCAGCAATTTACCTATTACAGTAAAATATATCACCCAGCTTCGAAATTCCATTCAACATGTTACACCAAATAGCTATGAATGCCTGTGCCTGATAGATTAGGGAGCAAAATTGAAAAAGCAGGCAAACCACATATTCAGTATTTACATATTAAGTGCCGTGGAGCATAATAGCTTTGCACTGAAGCAGATGGCTTTTTAATACAAATTGTATTTGCGATCTACCAAGGAAAAACGTGGACTTCATCGCAGAACGCATTTATTTTTTCTTTACAACTTGGAAATCTTGATATTTGGCCTAAAGAAGAGTTTTGATGCTTTCACGGAAAAAATGTAAAGTATCGTGGACTGTACAGTGTATCAGCCTATGTTTAGTTTCTCAGTATACATCATTTTGCATGTTAGCACGCTGGGCTCTGCTATGCATGAGATTCTGCACCCAGAGTACGCCCAGGTCGGAAGCACACTTTGCAGAGATGTATGCTGCCGGGGAATTGCTGTTTTACCACTAGGTCATGGCAAAATCTGCACGTCTCACATGTCAACAATTCACTGTGCACCTTTTCTGTCATACCAATTAGCACCTTTGCCACACAACTTACTTATTCAGGTGCTTTTCACAGGGCCTTTATTTTGTCTTGTGTCCGTGTCACTTCACTGAATCAAAGATTGTGTGAGAGCCGATGATAAAATATTAATTCTGTCTACAATGTACCCAGCAAAGGCCTATGACTAACACGCACTGCCAAAGCTGATAGGCATGGTTTTAATATCCAAATGCAGCTAAGGAAAGTAATTGATGAATGTTGTTTATATGCACAAATATTGTTCATCAGCTTAGATCCTGCCCTATGAGCCTCACCAGCGTAAGAAAAAATAGCAAAAAACTATTGCTTTCTGTGTGGCATGCATACAGGAGATCAAAAATTGAAAAGGGCAAACAGCGTGATTGTTGTGACTACTTTTCAGAAAAATAGTCCCTGATTCATTTCAATGAAAGCACTCCCTGAAAGGTGGAATGATACACCAAATAGCCAGTTGCATGAGGTGAGAAAGTAGATCTGCTCCGGTTGAACACAAATTGCAGTCAATGTATATTTTAAAGAATTGATAACAAAGTGGTTAACAGAAAGCTGCACTATCAATACATACCTAAAAATGAAGGGCACAATGAAGCCTAACAGTCTTACATAAATGGCTCCAATAGTCTCTGAAAGTGTGAGAGTGGTTACGTATTGGCCATATGTGTAACAGAAGGCCTCCTCAAAGAAGGCCGATTTCAGGTACTTCTTGAAAGTGAGCAGGCCAATCAGTGCCTTCAAGTCTGGATTCAGTCACTGAACATAAAGACACATTTCCATTTGTGGTCCTCAAAAAATTGAGGTGACTTCCAAGCCTAGCAATGATGGAGCACACAACTGTGAACCTATATGTCTTGTATGTAGTGAAGAAGATACTGTAATTATCCAATGTAGTGACTTGGGCTGCTTGTGTTGACAATGGTCTCAAAGCTGGATTGCACTGTTTCCACACTTCCTTTTAGGGGGCATCATATTATGTCATGGGGCTGCCATGCAACACCATAGAGTGGCTACTAAAGGCTTAGTGAGAGAGATCCACCCCAATGCTTTGCGCTATGCATGTAAGAACTTTATTCTTTTACAAGCTGGTATTTTTATTACAATTCTTCTCCTGCAGGGAGACACAGAGGTAGGCATCCCACCAGATGCTAAGATTCTTTACTAAATGTTCTATACATTATTTAGAATTATGCACAAAGCTTATTGGTAAAAACAGAACTGCAGAACTGATACAGGTAAAATTGTAAAGTTAACAAATTAGGGCAAAGTAACATTCTACTTTTTGCTGAAAACAAACTTAATGAAGGGAGGGAAAAATGAAGAGGAATTAATTCCACAGGAAAGGAGCTAACCAGGGAGGAAATAGCTCTAAGTTTACAATTCCTAGAGCAATGAAACAATGAATGATCAAATTTACAAGCACCAGCCAGCAGGCTTATAGCAGTAGTTTGAATAGTCTGAGGTTGGTACATGACAAACATAGGTGTACTGAAGTAAAAAGTGTAGCCGCCATTTGGGAACGAGCCAGCAAAGTTCGACATGACTGTTCAGGAAAGGGGCAAATCATGCAAAGCCTTAAACTGATAGAAACAGGAATTTAGAGGGGACTTCACTTCACAGAGTTGACAGAGAATGTTTGGCTTTGATTTAAAATCATCACATATTCCTCTGTGCAGGGGAAGAACAAGAACCCATTCCCACCCGCCGCACCGCCACATTGCCGACGGCTCCATTAGGATCAGGCTGCAATGTTACGGCCCAGCGGGGATGTTGAAATGCGGCCGGTGGGTTTGCGGCCACATAGGCGGACGTTTGGCGGTTCAACCTTGGCGGGCGGCCTCCGCCGTCCGCCAAGGTTGAAATGAGAGCCTATATCTGAGAATCTTTGGAAAGAGGTATTCCTCACAAATATACTGGGATTCCTTAATACCAAAAACACATACGATTCTGTCCATATGCTGGCTGCACTTAACACACAAAACTCTGAAATCCCTTAGATTTTTGAAGCGCTTTCAAACCGCGAGAATTGTGAGTATTTTTCTGCAACAGGGAGGGAGGGTGTTGGAGCAGATGGAACTCCATTTCTTTGCTACAGCCTCGTGATGACTTCTACTCTTCGTGTTTCAGCACAAACACATCTACTTTCTGCTTTTTTAACAATGTGTGGCAATTCCAGCGTTGTCTATAGAATCTCTTTCAAAGCCTTCTTTACTAGGAGAAATTTTAAGCTTCCCCACATAACACCAAAACCTTGAATACATATATTAAAAGACACAAGCTGTTGGCAGCTATCCGTGACTCCTTTAAAAAAAAACTCCTATATTACACATTAAGTTCTAAGTTTGTTTAAGTGACTCAACTGTGCAGCAAGCAACACAATAACACTTCAGATTTCCTTAACCTGTCCCAGACATATGCCAGTCCTACATTCCTCTAGCTTAGATTATATACCAGACACACAGTGATCCATCACCACATATATGATAGACCTGGTTCTGAACAGTTCAATTTCTATTTGTAGATCCTTTCAAAGTTAAACCCAAACAACCCTTCTCTCCAAAGAGATCCCACCTCTCTGAATTACCTTAACTGCAACTTCCCTGACACTCAGAATCTTCACCCTTTATATCCACATTAAGAGCAACAGGTCCAGTGTGTGTCTTGCAGAGAGCAGTCACAGAGAGTCACACTTTTGTGTACCACGCCTCCATCTCCAACATGCATTTCCACCACCTACCCCTATGGCTTGCATTTCAGTCTATGCCAGTATGCACAGAGTGGTGCCATCATCCCATGCATGTGAAATGGTACATAACGGTTGGACCTATGTGCAGTGCCTCTAAATGTAAAAAAAAAATAATGTTACCAGGACTGAAATCTTGTTATTCACTAACAATCCAGAGACTTGATCTGATATACTCATATACTAATGTACAACATGTCCCTGTGTATATAAACATCTATCATTTGATCACATGTATGTATCTAGATATGTGTATTTCTGTGCACAAATAGGTACAATAATTATGGGTTTAAAATATATAGATACTTTTTGGGACTGCTTAACAAATGCATATATTATGGTTAAATGTATATACATATATATGATATATATATTATATATATATATATATATATATATACATGTATATATATTATTCTATGCTTAACATGCATATAAGTCACTGCATAGTTTTCATACCTTATTTGAATCAATGCTTATGGGTCTGTGTTTTATCCATCTATCACAATATGTAAATAGTATTATAACTATTTTTCCTACAAGTGATCCTCTATTTAAATATCGAGGAAAATATCAAATTAAAATATATATATTTGTTATGAAAATTCACAAATAAATTAGCTTAAAGTACAGCAACACTTGAAAGTCCCAGTTTATAAAATACTTCTTAAGTTCTTGATATATTCTCTTCCTTATACATGTATACCCTCTCTATGTGCTTATAATCTATTCCTCATACATGTATACCCTCTCTATGTTCTTATGTATCTATACATTTATTACTTTACTCCTACTGTAGGAAAAAACAACTTTTGGTTCTATCCAATGCACTACTCTGTCCTACTCTACACCTCTCAATATACCATCTCCCTCCACTCTCTGCCTCATCCCAAACCTCATTCTACTACTATGATCTCTAAAAAAGACCTTTCTAGACTCTTCCCTCCTCCATCCCTCCTTGGATCAGCCCAAACCACATTTTACTATTATGGTCGGTTAAACAACCCTTTCCAAATTCTTTCCTTCTTCATCTTCTCCTTCATTCATCCCAAACCTCATCATACTACTATCATTTCCCAAAAACGCTTTCTAGACTCTTCCCTCTTCTGTGCCTCCATTATCCTATTCAATCGAACTAACAGACACCGCTCAAGTTAACTCATATTTCCCTATACTAATCCACCAGTAATCCTTTTTGGGTCCTGGAATAGTGTGCTACTTACTGAAAATCGCTTCAAGTCCTCGTCAGATGTAGAGAGCGCTATATAAATAAAATTACAATTATAATTGGGAACAAGACCCTGGGGTAGTGCTTTGAGTGTTTAAACAGTGTTCCACATATCTCCGGTGTTAGTTTACTCCTTATTGTACCGAGTGGAAGGAGAGTTGTTTGACTTGAAGTAACGGGTCAGTAGAGTTGTGTGAGGGTTGTATGTGGGTCGCATGTTTCCTCCATGTTTGTGCTACAACATAAGTATCTTTTGGAATACACTGAACAGTGTATTTTATCCACTTAGGCATGAAATGTTTTTCATCCCTAGTGTGAGCCTGAAAAAGTAATACAACTAATTTAAATAGATCATTTATATGCATGCCTAACAGGTTAAATTGTAAAAGCAATGTAGAAGAAATTACATTATTCCATCTGTGCATCTAGATCAGTGATATGAAGAAAACAGTTTATGCAAGGGGTTTGAAATTGTAAATTCTGACATTTGTAATTTTTAAAACAAATCACTGGTTCTTATGTTTCACACAATGTGCGTAGTTAGTTAAGGTCATTGCTGAAGAGAGGTAAAATTGTCTTATTTTGATTTTGTCCTAGGTGGCACCTGTGTGGTTAACCCCACTGACCTCTTCTGCTCTGTCCCAGGCCGTCTGTCCCTTCTTAGCTCCACTTCTAAGTACAAGGTGACAATCGCAGAGGTGAAAAGGCGTCTTTCTCCCCCAGAATGCCTCAACGCCTCACTCTTAGGAGGCATTTTGAGAAGGTAAGCTGTGGGGCCTTTACCATGCAAGACACTTACCCCAGTAAACATGCTTAAACAGATGTGTTTCTCAAATTAGGCTGATCTACACCAAGATAAACTCGAAAGCTACAATTATTTCAGGTTTCACAAAATAAAATTAAGCTGCTAAGCGATGGACCATCTTATAGACTGATCCAACATGATATTTGGAGGACAAAGCATTAGTAGCAAAAGAGGGTTTTTTGAAAAAGCTATAGAGAGGGACCCCTTGTAAGTGAAGCCCATTGTATTCAATCAATCTTGGGGATGGCTCTAAGAACCAATGAGGAAGAGGAATAAAGTTTCTTTGGCAACAGGAGGAAAGAACTGGCTGTCTCAACATGCATGCTAAAAATCACAAACAAAAACAAACATTTTTCCTTTCTTAGAACCTGCTGATGTGCTCCTCTTGTCTATAGATAACAAAAGCAATACTCAAGAATTGTTCCAGTAATTATGTTTTTTGGGTAATGAATTGATAAAATATTATTTATTGCCTACCAATGAAATGTTTAAGGAAACGTGTGACATTATTTAGGAATGCCATTTTTTATTCCCTGCACACATTCACACATTGGTCTCCATTTTGTGGTGGCTAATTTTAAAGTAGAAGAACTGAGATTTCCTCTCACCCCCGCAGAATGAAGAAGATCCCCCGCAGCTCCTGGGCAATGGAGGCAAAATTTGTGCATTTTTCCATGAGTAGCATATAAAGATATCTTGAGAAATACTGGTTTTAGCCGTATTACAGGGGGCCATTGATCTTGTTTTTTCTTCACATATTAAAGGTTCAGGAAATACCAACTCCCAGTTATTGTCCATATAGCTTCTAAAATCATGTGTGAACCTTGGTAGCACAGCTCATGTGGCCGCAGCAGACATCCAAATTCACAAGTCTCATGTGTCGTTTTCTGCTTGAGTCAAATCTACTTTAAAATAAAATTATGTAATCCATGCATGCCTTAATAGAAAATAAAAAAGTGATAAGCATAGGCACATTTTAGGGGTTCTACAAAATTAAATTTGTGCTGATAAAATTTGCAGAGTTCTAATTTCCACATGTACAGCCAGGATTTTGAGAAGAATGACAGCAACAGTATTGTCCTTACATTTGGGCTTTTTTACCTGACAATAAGTTAAATTTAATAATGTAAGCTACCTTCCCCAATATCCAGAGATCACCCAAATGCCAAACTATATGTAATTTCCTGTGTAATAATTTTGAGTTTCAAACTGTGTTAAACAATGGTTTAATTTGACTGACTTATGTATAATGTACTTGTGTATAAATATCCTTTAATTGTTTTATATTAACAGAGCAAAGTCGAAAAACGGTGGCCGATGTTTACGAGAGAAGCTGGACAGACTTGGTTTGAATTTGCCAGCAGGGAGGAGGAAAGCAGCAAATGTTACTCTCTTGACCTCCTTGGTAGAAGGTAAGACATATCTGTTTATTATAAAAAGTTGAATTAATACTTTTTATATGGTGTGCTCATATTGGGGCTATTTAGCTCCTACAACCTATCCACACAAGAGTCCTGGATTTATAACTTTCTGATTGTTGCTGCATAAAAGCTACAACCTTGTATAAGTGATGAGACTCATGTTCCTTTTATGGTTGCCAGTGGAACTGTGGTGGTGTGAGGAGATATTCACACTGATGTGCCCACAGTTCCTGAACCTGTGGCTAGTCCCACCACTGTCCCTGGCCCAACAGCCCAAAACTACCACAATCCTTCTAGTTAGCAGTCAAATGCACCACAAACTGAGCCACTTTCAGTCCACCTCATGGTCCCTGAACCCGAGGTTTGAAGCCCCACGACCCTCCTCCTGCAAACAAGTCCTTGACCCTGGCCACACTGGTGAACAGGTCGCACAAGAAGGCTGGAATACGAGGGGGGTTGCAAGTAAAGCTTGCATTGGGGCCAATGTATCATATAGTACCCATGGGAGGATTTGGTATCCAAACTTGCCTCAGTGTTTCATTTTGTTCTCAGCTATATGATCATTGTTATATTTCTCTCTGTAAGTAGTATGCATCGCTCATATGTGAAAACCATGTTCCTGCACACTCTGCACACAAATGGTGCATAAATACCTTTTTTTGAAATGGAGAATCCTTTATAACTTTTGTATGCACAGCAATTATTTTGCTCCCACTCTAGCAAAGATATAAGTTGACCTGGGACAAATTAAATCACTTACTCCTGGCTGTGGCCTAAACATGTGTTGTCCTCTGTTCTATCATTCGTCACCTCAAGTTTGGAAGGCAGAGGAAAAAGTGTCCAAACCACTGATGCACGAAGTCCCTATTACTCACCAGCACATGGATGGCACTCATCCCTACCTAAAGGTCCGCTTTTGCTTTGATGTTGATTGGCTGGAGTTCTGCCTTTCTACTGTGCCTGAAAACGAAAGCAGCCCTCTAGTGTCTTTCATAAACAATCCTGGACAGCTTCTTTCCCAGAACTAATAACACAAGCACCAGCCTCAGCTTCAAGATCCTGTACCTCAGGATGAAGGCATTTGGGGGCAGCAAGTGTACTCTGCAGGTGAAGGGCATCATACCAGAAGTGAACTTTGGGTTTCCTGCCCAAGCACAAGCCAAATCTCATCTTGAGGGAGGCAATTGTTTGCCTGGCTTGCATGCCCAACATCCACCTAACACTTCCAAAGAGCATCGAACATATTGCAGTTCACCTCATTAAGAGTCTTGGTAAGGAGGATACAATAAATGCTCCGGGCAGTAGGGATTACCTCAAATACAGATGTTCCTGAATAGGGCCTGCCATGGCTGGTATACATCTGGAATGGTCTTGACACCTCCTAATTTGCTCCAGATCAAATGTTTGATATTGTAGCCTTCCTCTCATCATCTGTAATTTCAGCTACCTTTATAATGCAGCTAATGGTCATACATAGATAGTTTAGCATTTTAAAATTGTATTCTAGTATTGTTTAAATAGTTTTTCCACTTTGCCTAACCCACGTATCTTGTGTTTTTCAAAGAAGTACCGTGTCCATTTCACTGTCCAATAAATGGAAATAAAATGAAAATTGACATTTCCTGCAGTTTTACAAATAGTGGTCTCCATTGTCTACCTACAGGAGAAGCACTGCACTTAGCAAGGGATTTTGGCTACACCTGTGAAACCGAGTTCCCGGCCAAGGCAGTGGGAGAGCATCTCGCCAGACAGCACATGGAACAGAAAGAACAAACAGCAAGAAAAAAAATGATCATGGCCACAAAGTAAGTAGCATTTGGTATAAACCTGACTTCATTGTGGTTTTTGCCAAAGGAATAACTATTTTTGGTCTTGGTAGAGATGTCGAAGGCGCGTCAATTGTTTAGTTTTTTTGTCTTCACTTATGTGATTACATTTCTACACTTCTAATTATATGTAGCTCTTACTTTTTCAGTTGTCGGTTGCACACATTTGGCTCTGGGGCATAAGGCTTAAATTGTGTCAACTATGTTTAAGCTGATACTTGTATGAAAATTCCACATATTTGGTAATTCACACATTGCCAGGCAGCATTTTAATATTGTATGAATGTATGCATTTGTGTATGTGCACGATACTAGATACGACACAGCAAGCCTGATTCATTTTCATTGAGCTGCTGTTTTCTTAGTCATAAATTATTGTGAGAAACACTTCCTTAAACACACAAAGGTTGTGCAGATCACAGACCTTTTCCCCCTGCAAGTAAGTAGGTCCTAATCCTACACATTTATGTGCAAGACAAACATAGATTGAAATAAGATACGGTATTCAGAGAAAATGCTTTGTTAGTCAGGCCTGCAGATATTATAATTCACATTGGACCCTACATTTCTGAATATACTGTACTACTGAATATTGAAACTATGAATATTGTGGTACAAGAATATCATGGACAAAATATTGAATACCAAAATATCAAAAGGCGCGTGCATTTACAGCAATTATAAATCTACTAACTCCACATCACATAACTTTTTATATATATATATATATATATATATATATATATATATATATATATATATATATATACACACACACATAAAAATATATATATATAATCAAGGTATCAAGGTACATATATGTGGAGTTAGGTATAGAAAATATATACTTACCTTTTGATATTCTGGATTCAATATTTTGTCCTTGATTTTTGCCTACCTTGATATTCTGGTTTTGATATTGAGGGTGCACACCTCCTAAATAGGAATCCGTGGCAAAGCAGTTCAGATATTATTTGGAGCATGGGTGAGTGAAGTCTGCAGCAGATTGAACTATGATCCCTTCTTCGTATTAAAGCTTTCAGTTTCTCAAAACTCATATTCAACAAAGATTTCGTGACCCTAAAGCACATTTTTCCTCTAGCCAAGGACACAGTGGGACGTCGCACTGTTTCAAAAGAATGCTTCCTCGCAGGAAGCACTTTAGAGATTCCTATGTAATAGCAAATTGTTATACAGAAGTTGTTTTACTTTTTTAGACTTTCAAAACAACATGAAGTATTCGGAGTAGTAGCGCTGAATGTGAAACACATTTACTTTATTTATTTAGTACTTTATTTATTCAGTATTTAGTCCTATATAGCGTGCAGCACCCCTTAAGGGTGCCACTGCTCTTTGCAAAATATATGCTGCTTTTGTCTTACTATGTTACACCCACTGTATTACAATGTTCCACTAACTATGTAACAATGTGGGGTTAATCCCAATTTACCCAGATTAAAGTTGCAGGCACCTCCAATCTCAACTAATGCAAGTAGGGTAACATTTTATTTAACTGTGCATTCATGTACGCCACATAAAAATTGTATTATTGTGCAGCATGTGAAAAAAATCTTGCCACTGAGCCCACTACAATTTTAATACTTTATTTTTTTTTCAAATTGGGGAAACCAGGCTCCATGGTGCGCCAACACTTGCGTTTTGTTTAATCGTTATTCACAGAACTGCATAGAAAATTAAATATTCTATTTGAAGTGGTACATTTATTTTCAGGAAGTGTCATTTAAGTGGAAGGGTGAACTGGTGTACCTCTCACTTTGGCTGTCTCTAGATCTGGTTGTGAGTATTGATGAACATTACAGGCTACTTGAGCAGTTATACAATACATTCATGTTTCAGAGTGCTCCTCAAAGCAAGGTAGCTCCCCCATTCCTCTCCAAATTGTTTCTCAACTTATGGCAGCATCAAGTTTGGATCTTGTCCTGCAAGTCCCCTAAAAGAGGCTGTTATTCAATAAAGACTCCCTTCACCCTACAACAAGAGGCAAATTCACCTTGGAGACATCAAAGTATGGCAGTGTCCATATCAGTGAGTAGAGAATATTGCATCATTTCAGGCAAGCATTCTAGGAACATCCAGTGTTCATGCAGCATCCGTGAAGCAGAGGACCACTGAGAAATGGCAAATGCAGACATTTGTTCTGCAGGTTCACTGCAAGCATCAGAATCAGACCTCCAACTCATGCATGGAGGGTCTGAAGTGCTCAGAAACACTGACAAATGTACCATGTGTGGTCTGTGCTCCCTAGAAACTTGGAATGCCAAGGGATGGTCCTTCTTGAATGTTTCTTGAGTTCTTGCACCCTAGCTAGGGGCCAAAGCTACATGTCAGCACTGGTTCTAAAAGAGGAGCATCCTTTTGTTGATGGTGTCCAATCTAGATTTGTGTGATACAACTGGTGCATTTTAATTCTGCTCACCATTGGTGTGACTGGCGATCACCCCTCTCTTGGACAACCCTCAGCCAGTGCCGCATTGTGACAAACAAGAGATATGTGCATTGCTGCTAGTCTAAGCTTTCCTGAATTAAACAGCTGAAACATTTATAGATCTATAGGAACATAAGATCACGCTATGAGGCACAGAGACCCAGTAGTAAAGTGGACAGTGATCCATTGGGGTGCATGGCTGTATTCTAATATTTAAAATCTGCTTGCTGGAGAAAATGTGAATATTAAGTACGAGTAGTAATTCCGTAGTCTTAAGTCACTTGTGTAGAAGTCTAATTTTTAAACACATAATTAGTCATGACCAAGCCACATTAGGAATAATGAGAGCAATTTAGGGCTAGCTCACCAACGAAAGTCAGAAAATTACTTTCTGGAAACTTTCTGGAGTTCACAAATATCCACAGGAGTAGGCCTGGTGGAGGTTTCAAGGTGTACTTCTGGGAAGGTCACGTGACATTCCCATCAAGACCCTATTCCTCCTGCGCAGAGTTCTCCATATCAAAGACTTCCACAAGGAAAGAATAAGATGCATATGGGAAAACACATTTCCTTTTTATTGTCCATTGAGAAAAATAATAGTTTTTCCCTTGGAGAAAGCCCTTCCTCTAAATACCCACCAAATCTGTGGGTGATCCAAAGGGATTCATGCTGGACTTTGGCTGGTGTAGAAATTCTACAAGATGGAGAAGGGAATGAGAAGAATATGTGAATGCCCAGATACCGTTCTATTTGTGGAGGTCCATAAATGTCTAAAGCTAACCATGTGCCGGAATGCCCATTTTCACACCCCTTAAGTGGGATTTATTGTAGCAAAATAATCTACATCCATAGCAAAGATCACAGGTAAATGGGCTTACTCCCGCTAGTGACCCCTTTCTGAATTACTGGCAGACATAAAACATGGAAAATGTGCGTAATTGTCTTTACACCCAAATTTACCCTGGTGAATAGGGCCGCAGTTTTTAAAGAGTCCCTGCCATGATGTGTGTGTTATGGCTACAGATGTGATTTTTCACAAACTTAAACATTTTACATTTGAAAAGGTGTAAGATTGTTGTTAGTAATAATTTGTCACTGTTCTTTCTTTCTTCATTAATAAGTAGTGACTTCTTATAAAAAAGAAATAATTGATTTATTGATATAGGCTTCCACACTTGTATAAAATACTTAATGGCGCTACAATCATACAGACTTAAGACAAATTCAGAAATTGTATGTTGTTACTAATTAGCACTACTTCACTTGTAAGAGTCAAACTTTATAATTATGTGATGAAAACACCACCACGTGGTGATGTGTGCTAATAGCAGCTAAGTTGATAGAATTGTTTGATGAGGTTAAAACATTTTATTATGCTGGCTGTAAGGAATACAAAAGCTGAAATAATTAATATATGATTCCAGTCCATGAAATGTGATTAGGATACTGATATTAATCCATAGCACTCAGCTTGTCCAATAATACGTTCTAAATTACATTTCCTGCATTGAATTATTGAACTATTGAGCAGTGTGTTAGTCAACAGAAGAAAGTACATATTTTGTTGTAAGACAATGAGACATTCTGGTTTTGCTTTGCAAGCAGTAACATTACTTAATGTTAGGCAGGTAGGCAGGAAAAATACAGCGCTAACAAAGCTCCCCGGGGCATTGAGGCCTGCAGGGAAAACGATTCTGCTTGTGCGCTGCAGATCATACTCGCATTCAAGGTAAATCCATTTCTTTCCCTCGGGCCAGAGAATCTGGAAATAGCACGTGCATTCCCTGGCAGAAGATGAACTCTGAGCAGTGAATACATGGCGCGCGACGCAGGTGGGAGGTAGACTTGTGCTGGTGGACCCTCTAGCTCTCTCACACAGGAGGGACTGGAAGCGCTTTAAGGTCCAGGATACGTGCTCCTATTTCACATATTGAAATCCAAAGAATATGCAGTTGTTAAAAGATGAGAAAAGAAAGGTAGCGAAACAGGAGAGAAAAAAGAGTGGCTGGTAATAGGTAGAGCTCCAGGACCATGAGAGTATCCTGTTCCTCAGGATCGAGAGCCCTCACACACCCGCTTGGGTGTCATGCTTCATCCTCGAGCTCCTCTTTGGGCTAGTGCTGCAATGCCCAAAGTGCCCTTCAAGGCGGGAAATTTGCCAAAGATCTTTTAATTTGTCACGAATGAGGTGGATGGAACAGGTGCTTGAGATGTAGATTGGTGCCTTAGAATAAATAAAAATAACTAGGAGATGCCCTCAAACTAAATTTAATAAGGGGGGGCTCTCTTGAGGCACTGCCCAACGAGGAGCTATCCCAAGGATGAAGCATGACACCCAAATGGACTCTTGATCCTGGAGCTCTCCCTATTACCGGCCACTCCTTTTTCTCTCCTGTTTAGCTACATATTTGTTTTCACCTTTTAGGAACTGAATACTCTTTGGATTACAATGGACTCTAGCTCTGTCAGGGAATTAGGCATGTGTTAATGTGTGCTTAGGTGGGCAATTATAGAGCTTCATACACCAGAGCCCGACAGAAATTATCCTTTGCGAAATCAAATATTAAATGCGGCTCTCTTCTTCCATTCCTAATGAGCATGTGCGGAAGATGGTTGCAAATTATTGGAACATCAAGTGGATTGTCACAGTATTATGAATTTGAATTTGAATTTGTAAAGCACAATTTTTACCAGCACAGTGCATCCAGGCGCTAGAGGGTCTTACTGCAGAAAGGGAGGCTGCTAAAAAAATCAAGCCTTCTAGTAATCCAGGTTTAGAGACTTTCACTAAAAGAGTGAAGTCAGATTGCTGCCTAAGAGAGTCTGGGAGTTTGTTCCAGTTTTTAGCAGCCAGGCCAGTAAAGGAATGGCCACAGTGCATGCAGTGGTGGATGCGAGGCACGGATGGCAAATGGGGATGAGGACAGCCCAAGCTAGTCCTGGAATGCCAATTATAGGTTGTCTTGTTCAAGTAAGAGGGACCGGCATTGTGTGAGACTTCGGGCACAAAAGACAAGATTTTGAAAAGAGGTGTTTGTGCACAGGAAGCCAGTGCTGGTCTTTGAGATTATGAGAGACACTGCAATGCCAGGAAGTTTGAGAATGAACATGACGTTTTGGTTTGGATCACCTGTAGGGGTTGTCACAAGTGATCTGCAATGCAGAAAGTGGTCACCATGGTAGGCACAGAAAGCACCAATGAAAGTTGATAGGGCAGACGTCCAAATGTATTGTCGCCGTCATGGGGACGTGCGATCAGCCTGAGGTTATCTAGAGTCACCAAAGCGGTCGGGCGAGCCTGGATTGGTCTTGGTCTGATAAATGCACGCATCCCGGGAGTTCAGCACTCGTCGGCATGTATTAGCTCTAGAATTACCACAGTTATCCAAGTAAGTGGTCACCATGGCAGAAATTCAAACGCACTGAAATTTAATTAGCACCTGATTCCCTAGGTATGGCCTCGCAGGTCTGTCGGAGCTTTGATACCATCACACCCTGGTCTCGCAGATTTGTTTTTTTTTATTCCTTGAGTTTGATCGTCAGTAGAGAGGGCATTGCTAGTATTCTGGTTTTGTGCATGTGCTTGGATGGGAATGGATTTGATCTCTTCTTTTTGAAACAACTTAAAGATTGCAAAGTCTCCATTTTAACGTGGAAAACACGAACACTCAGAAACTGTGAAATGCAGCTAGTAATCATAGTAATTAGAATGATTATGGAAAATTTCCAAGCCAAAATATTTGCATCTTTTTACTGGCATCCACCACACAGTTGCCACGGAGTCATTCAACACACAACTGCCAAACTTGACAAACACAGCACCTCACATTGGATACTGCTGACTGGCACCTGAAATGGCAAAGAAGAGTTGGGCTGCATTTCAAATTCATCATAAACATTTCACTTTGAGGTTCTTAAGCACCTGTGAAAGGATACAGGCCCAGTCAATTGTTTTAGCTCTTGCAGTCCCTGTGCTCTCCTGTTTGTCATACAAGACGTCATGCATTAAATACACCACTTAAATAGAAATAAAGATTAGCCAACAGTGTAAATGTTTTTGCATCATTTAGGTGTGCAATCTGCTGTCAATAAAATGTCTAGCTAGTGGTGGTGATCTGAGGACATACAGTACATTTATAAAAAAGGACACCCTTAAATCTAACTTGTGTTTTCTTTTTACTTCCATTGCAGACAAGTTTGCAAAGAATTCCAGGACCTACTGAGTCAAGACAGATCACCCTTGGGCTCCTCGAGGCCGACCCCAATTTTAGATCTCGACATCCAGCGGCACTTAACACATTTCAGGTAAGCCTTAGTGAAGTGTAGGATGGCAGTCAGTCCATAATATGGCTGCATTATGACATAGTGGTTTATGCTAGCAAAATAACCCACTATTCACCGAGCCATGCACATTGCCATCTACCTATGTGTGGACAGAGCTACATTCTTGCACTCAATCAATCAATCAGTATTTGTAAAGCACGGCTACTCACCCGTGAGAGTCTCAAGGCGCTGGGGGGAAGGGGAGGGGCCTAATCCGAAGAGCCACATCTTGAGGTTCTTCCTGAAGACGGTGAGCGACGGGCTCTGTCTGCGTTGCTGCCTTTCTGTGATCAATGGCCAATGACTATATAATAATAGGTGCCAACCCCTCTTTAATAGGCTGAGCATCCCTGTTCTGTGCCTATAAAGAGGCATCAGTAATATTCTCCCAAATGTCCCGATGAAACTCACTCTCATTTGCTGCACATCGAAGCTGCGATGGCCACTTTTCCTTCAGGAATGCCACACAAACCTGATGCTCCAGCCAGCCTCACCAGCTCTATCTTAGTGCTTAAGATGCCCCTTATGTCATTCTAACTTAACACCTGACGCCTGAAGGCACCAGAGGATATTATGCTGTGGATGAAGTCAAGCACTAAAGGCTCTACAGAGAGTATTAAAAACAACATGCAATTCTATTTCATTTGAGTTCCACATACCAGACCATAATTCAATCCAACCCAAATGTACTTTTTACACTGTAATATAATGTAACTTAATGTATCCTGTTAGCACTTGACTAACCAGAGAACATGACTGCTATGTTCAAGATTTAATGGTAAATGAATCCCTTAAAATCATTCTTCAAAAAATTAACATGCCTTTCCTTATTTAACATAGAAAGATGACATCCATGCATTTCTTGATATGTGGTTTTAAATTAGTGGTGTCAGTATACCTAGGGTTTGTAGTAATGCACAAAGTAAATATTTGAATGGCTCTTAGGCATCTGCATGCCTTAAATAATAAAAAAGGATTATCAGTTCTAAAAACAGATGTTCACCCACTGGATATGGCTGGATTTCTTACATTTTTCTGATCAAGGAATGTAGCAAATACGGACATGCCAGGACAGTGTTGAAAAGGCATAGAGTGGGTCTAATCAAGTCTTCTCAGAAGGGCCGTACTGTTTGGTAAATGGCCTCTTCCTGGGTTACAAAACTGAGTCACAAGCATCTAATGTCTCAATTTAAGTTACTTGTGGATATTTCATGCCATAACCGACTGAACTCCACTAAGGCCCATACATAAAAGTACAAATTCAAAACTTCATAAGATTTGGTAAATTTAATCAATGATCATACCAAATATCATTATGATAATGATACAGATGTGATTTTCAAATCCCATTGAGGTATCTTCTGCAAAAGCATTTGAAAATGGATCGCAAGCATTACATCTGAAGGTAGTTGTTCACTGCACTATAAAATAAAAAAATGCTCATGTTGAACAGGTTTGGGCGTTTTACATGAGGGTTTAGTCAGTCGTAGAATCAACCCATCAGTTCCTGGTTGGTTTCATTCACTAAGTTGCAAATAAGGGAACCACAATAGACATCTCAACTGAATGTTTGTGTTTAGAGGTTGTCCGCACTTGTGTCCCACATTAGAGAAGTCACTCCCTATAATTTCTTCAATCGATTAGGTACACCTATAAATCACTGAAGATGTTGCATTAAGCTGACTGACTGCAAAGGGACAATACATTAGGTAGTATGCATTCTATAGAAAGTAAGGTATTAGGCACTATCTAAAACAAATCATACATCAATTTGGCGATAAGTATTTTTTTGCAAAATCTAAAGCCAAAATTGTTTCATTTTATATAAACATTTTTATACATCCCTTCTTAATTAGGCCATAAAAATATTCATTCTCATACATGATAGTCTTGCAGAATCCAAATGACCTATCTGTTTTTCATTTAGGACAAATATTAACATTTATTACTTTATGTGACATTCACAGAGAGTGGCTAAGGATTTCAAATAACTGTTTGACTTACTTGTGAGACTTTTGTAACAATTTTGTGTAGCAGAATAATCTACTGAAGAAAAAGTTACCAATGTATATACATTATATTAGCAGTGGTAGAATGTGAGCAAACCAGACATGCTTAGAAACCGCAGAAGAATGGAATAAGCCACTCTGTAAAAAGGAAGTTACTATTAAATCTACTGGTGTGAGTTCAGACTAACTTGATCACCTGGCTTCTGAGTTTAAGAAAGTGAAGTACACTTTTCAATGATTCTTAAAAAAGCTTGATATTCCATTTTTTTGATAACAGCGCTGAATGTTAGCCAAATGAATCTGAAAATATCGCAATTTTTGATGAACAACGATTGTCTTGTGTGAAAAAAGATTTAGATTTAAGCGGTTCTCTTTTTAAAAGCTATCTATGGACATAGTTCTAAAATTGCTACCCTAATGGTTGCATTAATAATAGATTATATTCATGAGATCATATATTTCTGAATGTAAATTTGCATCTACGCACATTTCCTAAATACAGAGACTTTTCATTTTGAAAACATTTTAGGCTAACTTTACAAGCTTGTTAATATGTCTTACCATAGGAACTGTTTTTAAAAACTTACAATAGGGTTTTTTGTTGCTGGATCACCAGAATTTAAGTAGGTAGCACATCCTTCTGAACTAGACATATTAGTCATTCTTCTTAAGAGGCATCTGTACTCTTTAATAAATGTATAGAACCCCGCTATGTTTACTTACTTTTATTTAGGGAGATGGGGTGGCTTAAAAAGCACTGCATTGTCTCACACCAAGTTTAAAGAAATGCAGATTTTGTTGAGAAGAATATGAAGTTCTGCTGACTTGATCTTAAAGTACCAATCTGTTTTCTTTTTTTGCAGTTTAATTACTCATGGCTTTGGAACGCCTGCAATATGTGCTGCCTTAAGCACTTTCCAAACTGTTCTTAGTGAAATGCTGAACTATTTGGAAAAACACACCACAAACAAAAATGGAGGAGGGGTGGAATCTGGCCAAGGAAATGTCAGCTCTGAGAAAGCCCCCCTGCGGAAGTCCTCTGAGGCGCCTATGAAAGATGGCAAAATCGAAAAGACAGACTAGCTGCATCAAACAGAATTTATTAACAGAGAGTTGTGCTGCTGATATTTTTTTTATCTATAAATATATACACAGACCATGGAGGGTAATTTATCTACAGTGGACCAAATCCAAGCAACAGGACAACAGTGTATTTGTGTAATAAAATTGTCACTTTTTTATGTTGCTACTTTGTGCACGTTATATTTTACTGTTGAAAATGATAAAAGTTAAAGAGTTCTGGACTTTAAAAGACAAGACACTTTTAAGAAGCTCAACTGAGGACTTTCCAATCCATGGCAGGCAGTAATGTTACTGTAAGAATGACTGTCACAAATATTTGCTACAAGCTTGAATGTGTGGTGTGTGTGTAACCTCTGAACTGCCTGTATCCCCTGCTGCAACAGACTGTAATTCCTTTGTAATATATTACTGAGTTTGAGTAAGGACGTATATATCATATTTGCTTAGTTTATTAGGCTAAAATAAATTTTTTAACACTGTCAACTTTAAACTGCTTATCTTTTTTCCCAGATTTCCATCAATTACAACATTGGTAGTTGGCTAGCTTTATCAATTTTTTGATCTATAGTTAAATTGTACAATCATTTTCAGCTTTGGTAAATATGGCCATGGAGAGCTAGGTAGGACATCATCTATAACTCTAATTGCCTTTCACCTGATTCTGTCTCCTCTAGTTATCGAGCATTGAATAAATGACTGATTTTCCGATAATCCCTTATTAAATAAATACTTTATTTTTACATTAATTGTAGGCATAATTATCTCATATGGATATCCTAAAAACTAGCATGGGTCAAGCCCATCTGTACCTATAGTAGGTATCCTGGTTTTAGTTTGTATTCTATTGCTAATGCCTACACTCAGCTTGCATCCACCTATAAGGACAGAATTGACTTATAGAAATGGTCTGAGAAGTAATTACCACCCATCAATACCTTTGTGGATGTGATTCTTTATCATGCATCAGGTACTGGAGGGAATTGAGGGTCACTTTATAGTATATCCATATGTGCTGAGCGATGACTATAAATAAGATAGACAGAAATCATACCAGCGCCCTCTGACAATGCTTTCAACAAGGGGACTTCTGGATAGGGCCTGTTTGAAATCATGATCCAGAATGACATATTCTTCAATTTGAGAGACCTAAGACCATTAAATGCCATACCTGACAACCATTAACACATAAACTAAACTTTTTGCCAAAAGACAGCTCCAAGGCTTCTCATATGACCTAGTAAATTTCTCCAAAATTCATGCCAGTTTTTACAAATTTAAAGAATAGTTTTCAAACCTCAATGGCACATCTCTTGAAAGAAAGTCTGAACAATTGAGTTAATCTCTGCTTGTAAGCTTATGTGCATTGAAATCTAGAAAATGTGAATGTTCAAGGTGACTTTCCCCACTAACATTCAAATGAGTAAGCCACAAGCGACTCTGTGAAATTAGGTGTAAAAACTGTCCCAGGTAAACATTACTACAGCACTGCATCAGCTCAGGATTTGCTGCTAATTCTGAGCATTTACCTAGCCAATGGAGAGTGATGTTCACTGACCATCATATGATCTATTTTGCTGTATGGTATTATCCGTTATGCAATTTCCTCCCTGTATTATCTGGAGAAATGTGCTGGGCAAAAACCTTGGACCAAGTGTAATTTGAATTTAAGCCATGCTGAGAAATCGGGGGCAAATTCTTTTTGGTTCTACTTTAAAGTTATTACAAGTTTCAGAATGAAGCTGCGAAAAATTGCCTGGATATAGCCAATACTTGTGGTTTACCTCAGAAAAGTTAACCTTTTCTTGTTGTAAGGTCTTATATACACACATTGAGACGACACTGAGGAGTTTGCATAAAATTGATTGTGGCTGCAATGGAACATTGTAGGAAATAAGAAGGTGGACCTTCCATAGAGACCACTGCCTATCCATCAGCCACCTTGCCTTAAAGAAGAACCATTGACAAACCCTATTAGTAGCTAAAAAATAGAAGAGGAGAATAAAAATCTCCCTGCTCCTTGCCTTGAGACAAAACATATTGTTCACCATGATGTTGCAGTCATATGGACCATATAATAAATATTATTTAATTCACGCCCTACGATCTGCCTAAGCATTGAACATATTGTGTTTCACTTTATCTTAACCTCTTAGCTGCTGGGCCTTCCCCCCCCAGTGCTGAGCCCTTTTTTGGCTATTTGGGGTAGTTAACACTTAGGCCTTCATAACTTTTTGTCCACATAAGCTATCCACGCCAAATTTGCGTCCTTTTTTTCCAACATCCTAGGGATTCTAAAGGTACCCAGAGTTTCTGGGTTCCCCTGGAGGAGACCAAGAAATTAGCCAAAATACACCTAAAATAATTTTTTATTTTTTTAAATGGGAAAAAAGGGCTGCTGAAGAAGGCTTGTGGTTTTTTCCCTGAAAATGGCATCAACAAAAGGTTTGTGGTGCTAAAATCACCATCTTCCCATCTTTCAGGAACAGGCAGACTTGAATCAGAAAACCACATTTTTCAACACAATTTTGGCATTTTACTGGGACATACCCCATTTTTACTATTTTTGGTCAGCCTCCTTCCAGTTAGTGACAGAAATGGGTGTGAAACCAATACTGGATCCCGGACAACTAAGCATTTCTGAAAAGTATACAAAATATTGAATTCAGCAAGGGGTCATTTGTGTAGATCCTACAAGGTTTTCCTGCAGAAAATAAGAGCTGAAATAAAAAAATATTGAAATTGAGCTGAAAAAACCCAGACATTTTTCTGAGCGTTTTACTCTGTAACTTTTTCCTGCAATGTCAGATTTTTTAAAGCAATATACCGTTAAGTGTGCTTGACTCTTCTGGTTGCAGGGATATATATGGCTTGTAGGTTCATCAAGATCCCTAGGTACCCAGAGCCAATAAATGAGCTGCACCTTGCAATGGGTTTTCATTCTATACCGGGTGTACAGCAATTCATTTGCTGAAATATAAAGAGTGAAAAATAGGTATCAAGAAAACCTTTGTATTTCCAAAATGGGCATAAGATAAGGTATTGATCAGCAGTGGTTATGTGCCCATCTCTGAATTCCAGGGTGCCCATACTAGCATGTGAATTACAGGCCGTTTCTCAAATAGACGTCTTTTTTACACACTGTCTTACATTTGGAAGGAAAAAATGTAGAGAAAGACAAGAGACAATAACACTTGTTGTGCTATTCTGTATTCCCCCAAGTCTCCCGATACAAATGGTACCTCATTTGCGTGGGTAGGCCTAATGCACGCAACAGGAAAGTCAACATGGACACATCACATTTTTACATTGAAATCTGACGTGTTTTTGCAAAGTGCCTAGCTGTGGATTTTGGCCTCTAGCTCAGCAGGCACCTAGAGAAACCTAGCAAACCTGCGCAGTTTTGAAAACTAGACACCTAGGGGAATCCAAGATGGGGTGACTTGTGGGGCTCTGATCAGGTTCTGTTACCCAGAATCCTTTGCAAACCTCAAAATGTGGCCAAAAAACCACTTTTTCCTCACATTTCTGTGACAGAAAGTTCTGGAATCTGAGAGAAGCCACAAATGTCCTTCCACCCAGCGTTCCCCCAAGTCTTCCGATAAAAATGATACCTCACTTGTGGGGGTAGGCCTAGTGCCGGCGACAGGAAATGCCCCAAAACACAGCGTGGACACATCACATTTTGACAAAGAAAACAGAGCTGTTTTTTGCAAAGTGCCTAGCTCTGGATTTTGGCCTCTAGCTCAGCAGGCACCTAAGGAAACCCAGCAAACCTGCCCAGTTTTGAAAACTAGACACCTAGGGGAATCCAAGATGGGGTGATTTGTGGGGCTCTGATCAGGTTCTGTTCCCCAGAATCCTTTGCAAACCTCAAAATGTGGCCAAAAAAAAACGTTTTCCTCACATTTCGGTGACAGAAAGTTCTGGAATCTGAGAGGAGCCACAAATATGCTTCCACCCAGCATTCCCCCAAGTCTCCCGATAAAAATGGTACCTCACTTGTGTGGGTAGGCCTAGTGCCCGCGACAGGAATAGATCACACAACGGTCAATGTTGGTACTTACATGAGGCAACTGTTGACCCTGGGGTAATCCATTCCTTACGCAGGCACTAGGTATAGTGAAGTGAAGAGAAGACTCTTTCCGCCTCCACTGTGAAATGTCTCATCTTTTCAGGAAGATTAGATTGCAATTCTTCTTTGAGGATCGAACTCATCCTGACCATCCCGCAGACACTGGCCTCCGCAAACCATCCACCTTCATGCCCCCTACCTCTGCTATGCCCTGCGAGGTACTAGCATTCGAAAAAGCAGTATTAAGTGACTTAGCTTCTTTAAAACCCAAACGGAGTTTCTCCAACATCTCCAATGTTGAAAGAGATGCCCTTAAAGCACTATCCACAGACACGAGTATTGTCATTAAACCTGCGGATAAAGGAGGAGCCACGGTCATAATTAATTCCTCTGATTACAGACAGGAATGCCTACGTCTACTGGGGGATTCGACCTACTACACACAGATTAACACTGATCCAACGAGGAGATTACAATCCGAAATACGAGGCATGATTGAGGAAGCCTTAGGAAATACCTGGATTTCACACAATGAGGCTACTTTTTTAGACACCACTAGCCCGCGTATCCCTTATTTCTACTGTCTCCCCAAAATTCACAAGGGCAAGATACCTCCGCCTGGACGTCCTATAGTCTCCGGCATAGGGTCCGTCCTCGAACCTCTTTCCACCTTTTGTGACAAATTCCTACAACCGATTGTCCAGTCATCTTCCACCTATTTGAAGGACACCAAAGACGTCCTCAACCTGATTGCAGCCATCAACTCAACTACTGAAGTTCACGCCCTTATCACTCTTGATGTTGAAGCCCTCTACACGAATATCGCACAAGAGGCAACTTTGGAAGTTGTGGAAACCGCACTTCACTCAACTAATCAGACATTAACTTCTCCTGTACATTTCATCATGCACTGCGCCTCTTTAGCCTTGAAAGAAAATTTCTTCCAGTTCGAGGATCTCCTTTTTCATCAGACACGCGGAACATCGATGGGTAGCACCTTCGCCCCCCTCGCTTGCGTGTTTGTATATGTTTGACTTTGAATCTAGGTTTATACTCCCCGACATCAACCCCTTTCATACCAACATTAAACTCTGGTGTAGGTATATTGATGACATCTTGATCATATGGCAAGGTGCTTTGTCGGAGGTACAAGCTTTTACCACCTGGATTAATACATTGAATCCCTTCTTGAAATTTACATCCTCTGTCTCTGAAACAGAGATACCTTTTCTGGACCTCATGATCTGCATTGAGGGTGGGAAATTATATACCCACACTTACCATAAAACCACAGACCGTAATAGTCTCCTCATGTATGAGAGTCACCATCCCAAGGCACTGAGAGACAACCTTCCTTACGGCCAGTTCCTCCGACTACGACGGAACTGCAGTACCACACGTCTGTTCAATTCCCAAGCTGATGACTTGACCAACAAACTTTGTAACCGCCATTATCCAGACAAGGTGGTGAGGACAGCCTTCAAACGGGCCAAGTCCAGTAATAGAGACATTTTACTATCTACTACTTCACATGATCTAGACCCAAAGCTCACGTGTGTATCGACTTTCACTCCTCTATCTAACGCCATCAAAAGAGTTGTGAACAAGAGATGGTCTATTCTATGTAGTGGTGGTGCACAGATTCCAAAACCTTTATTTGCCTTTAAACGCACCACTAATGTAAAAGATTTACTTGTCCACACCAGACCTCGCCCCATTCAATCACCCCCCTATTCACAAACACTATGGGGTATCCCACCTGTGGCCGGGCATTTTCCTTGTGGTACCTGTAATGTATGCACCCTGACCAAATGATTAAAATCCATCGAATTTGATTCTATAGGCCTTTGGCATTTAGTCAAACACACGAATTGTAACACAAAGAATTGTGTTTATATGATCACCTGCCCCTGTAAATTACAATATATAGGTATGACCACAAGAGCAGTGAAACTTAGAATTAATGAACACCGGAGTAACATTAGATGTGGCCGTGCCATGACCAAACTGGCTTTACACTTTCTTGATAAGAGACATAGCCCTGACGACATGTGGTGGGTAGTACTACAAATTGACTCACGCAACACACCTAACTCTCTTTTTGAGTTAGAACAACAATGGGTGTTTAAGTTACGCACTCATGTGAATGGCTTGAATGATGACATTGTCTATCTAAATAACTCTCCTGTATACGTTTAAGACTAGTGGAGTTACTACTGCTGATTCCCACTAGCTTGTCCCCTCTGACTTTGCACTTTTATCACCCCTTGTCCCAGCTTTTTGACTCATAACTTGCTTGGAATCACCTTTTTGCTATGATTAATTAATTTTTAATATTATTTACCTTGTGACAAACGGATCCAGTGTTTGATCCCATGGCACCATCTCCCCCCTTGAGCACTACCATTGATTCCACGAATCTGTGCTCTGATTTATTCATGTATTTTTTATTCAATTTCCTTTGTTGGTCCCGGGACCCTGTTTAAGTCTTTTTTCACTGTCTGGCATTTTCAGACCAACGCTTCGGCGTTGCCTGACTGCCTGACTTTGCCTCTTGCCGGAAACACTATCCTTCGACTTCCGGCTCGTTGCGCATTTCAACGTCCCGGCCCGGGTTCCTCTATTCTTCGGTAACCACGGACCGGGGTAGGTGACCGCCTGGCCAGAGAAGCTGTACAAAGTAAGTGCCCCGCCGCTCTTTGCTTCTTATTTCCGAGTCCCGTTTTCTTTCCCGGGACTCGGCCTGATACACGTCCGTTGCGCTCTTTAGTAAAGGCAACATTCTGAATATACTCTCCGGCACTCCACGCCGTTACACCCATTCCCTGGTGGCCCATTACTATGAGACGGTGTAGTGACTTAGGAGACACCCCCATCTTTATTGTGATCCACCTTAGGGTTGGTACATGTTACTTAACCCTTATATTTACATAGATATTTTGTACCATTCCTTGTACTCCCTATTGTTTAGCCTTTTCACCAGTACGGAACCAATGTCTGTACTGTTGTTTTTTTTTCTACTTTTCAGGGACTCATTGTCCCTCATTACTGATCATCAGTTATTTGACTGTAACCCAGCATTTATTACTCTTACCATTCACGTTTGAGTTTTCATGTTTGCTGTGATGGTTCTAATTGAGAACCCATCATTATTGCACTCTAGACCTCTATGCTACTAGACATTTGAGACACTTGAGTGGGTAATCTACCTATCTTTAAATTTTGTGTTTCATATCCCCTTCGTAGACGTCATTTAGCGCTGGACCATTGGTCTGTGTATTCCTAGGATGCTCGTCTTCAAGTGTAGGACGGTAAGCTTGTATTCACAAGCATTTGCATGTGTGTTGTTCACGAGTTAACACTTTCACTGTACAGCACGGTCGCCTTCCTTTCCCACTATACACATAAGTCATGTCTCGTGCTTACTTGGGTATAACCTTTGTACTTCTTTTTGCAGGGCACGAGCCAGGAACTATTGGTTCCATATTCATGTAAGTGATTGTTACTCCCCCCAGCTAATTGCTGGCCTATAGTAACTTGTATACCTTGTTTGGAAATATATGTGGCCCTTATTATTCAGGAGATACACATAGTTACATAAGGTCCTGATGAAGCATCACTGGATCCGTTTGGACCACCAGGATGCGAAACATGTTGACCCATGAGAGGGTAGATTTTGGAGAATTCCCAGACTCCTCTCTTTGATTCATATATTTTTTCACGATAAGAGTGATTGATCCTAATTTCTTTATTCACTCTTCTGACTTTATTTTTAACCTTGGCCCTGACCGTCCATCTGGTCTAATAAAATCTACTGTCTCAGTGGCGGCTTTGAGAGTCAATTTTAAACCACATTCTTCTCTGATCTCCGTTGACACTTTAATCACTTTTGGGGTCACGGCACCACCACATAAAAAGATCTCCGGCAAAGAGCCCCCCATCAGGGGTGGTGCCCGTCAGACATTGCAGCGCCGGTCTGACGAGGAGCAGTGCCTATGATGAAGCATGACACCCTATGGGTGTGTGAGGCCTCTTGCTCCTAGAATTTAGGACCCGGTCACTTCTTTCTGTTTTACATGATTGGAACAGTGTATTACTAATTTTTGATGACTAGGTATATGCACTCAAGTGGGGTAGTGTTTTTATCAGGACAGGTGAGGAATCACTGGGTGGTAGGTATTTTGTGGATCGCAGCATATTCCTGTAGTTTGTGTGACAGAAATGCAAGAAAAATAGAGTTTTTATTCAACATTTGAGCTTTGCAGGGTATTCTGGGTAAGAAACCTTTGGGGAATCCACACAAGTCACCCCTCAGTGGACTCCCCCGGATGTCTAGTTTCCAGAAATATTTGGGTTTAGTATGTTTCCCTATATAGCCGACGAACCCAGGACCAAAAACACAGGTGCCTGCCTTACAAAACCAGTCTGTTTTGTGATAGATAATTTTGATGTCTCCACAATACAATATGGGCAGTGGAATTCGGGGCTGAACTAAATTGGGGAGCTCCCAAGAGAGCACCCTCTCTGTGCTTGCCCCCGCATTCACCTGCTCTCTGGGTTGGGCTAACCCACTATTGCCCTGTTGCACAGACTGTGCTTGCGAAGGGACAACAGGACTGCCCTCATCTCCTCCCTCACAATTTACTGGAATGAGTTATCCAATGGGACTCCTCCAACTGAAAAATCACTCCCAGAGTCTGCGCCATTGTCCTATCCTTCAGATGCTGTCTCAGCATCTGCTGTCTCAGTCTCTGATCCAATGTCAGAGCTGTCCTCTATAACCAGAGTGACGTCAGCAGCAGTCATCCATCAAGATGCCATCTCTGCTATTGGCTAAACTGTTGCTCTAAATCACTAGCCTACATAGACAGTCACAAAATTGCTAGTGTGTGTGTGTGATACGTGCAACAGTAGAGGCCACCTTACCTGCTCTTCTTCCCTCAATCAGCACGTTCTTTCAAGACACTCAAACACCATGTCACATACCATTCATCACAGTCTTTAGCACCTCCTGCGCCCAGTCCAACAATCATTATTGGTGCTCCCACTCCCATGTCCTCCTCCTCGGATTCCCTCATTACCACCCAGCAAACGTGCTCTTCATTCCTCCATAGCCACACCCCACCCCGCACATACATTTCATTTGTATTATAGCGCAGGTAGTGGCTGACTTTACTAACATACTCAGCTATTTACTTAAAATACAGATTTGCTCTTTGCAGTAGTCATATAAACCTTCTGCCCTTCTTTATGGCACTAAAGCTGCCACTAGACAAAAGTCTGATCCTTTTGTAGCAGAAACATAATCACAAGACTTACTTGACTTCTTTATTGCTGGCTAAAAGCTACAGTTGAAATGCGTCAGTTGAAGTATGTGCACTGCTTTGAAGACGCAAGCTGCAACTGCAAGACAACTGGTGGCAAATATATATATTTAGATCACTTTTATATGTGGGTCTGGTTTTCCTGGGGGCCGATTGCAGCCCCCAGGGAAACCACACATGCACTGAAAAAAGTGATATATATATATATATACATATATATATATATAGATCTCTCTCTCTCTATATATATATATATATATATATATATATATCTATAGATATATCCATGTAGCTAGGCATATCTATCTATATGGATTGATATATATATACACATATATATATACATATATCTGTATTCTTTTTGGTAGTTGTAGGGTTTCCTTGGGGCCAAAATGGCCCCAGGGAAACCCTACAACTACTAAAAAAAAGATTTCCCCCACAGGGGATCGCCATGCCTATGGGCGACCCCTTGTCAGTTTATTTTTTTTATTTTTTTTTCAAAATTAGCCCCTGGGGGTGGCGCGATCGCGCCCCCCCCAGGAGCCCCCAAAATTGAAATGTAAAAAATAGGGCCCCACAGGGGGTCGCCCTGCCTACGGGCGACCCCCTGTCAATTTTGTTTAAAAAAAAAAAAAGGTTTTTTATGTGGCGGTCGGACCACCGCAATAGCGGCGATCCTGACTGCCACTGCGAGTGTGGCGGTCTGGAGACTGCCACACTCATAATAAGGCTCTAAGTTCTTAGGATGTGGGCTCCTCATATTCAAAATAGAGTTGGTCACTGTTTTCATGAAACTCTATCTCACAACATTACTCTCAACAACAATTTGAACATTCAGGAACTCAATTGTATGTGTATCATAGCTACATAAATTTCAGATTCCAATTGTTGCTGAGTGAAAAAATATCTGAATCCCAAATTAAAAATCTATGGGGGTGATTCTGATTCTGGCGGGCGGCGGAGGCCGCCCGCCAGAATTCCGCCCCCATTATACCGCTCCGCGGTCAGAAGACCGCGGAGGGTATTATGAGTTTTTCCCTGGGCTGGCGGGCGGTCTCCAAAAGACCGCCCGCCAGCCCAGGGAAAAACTCCCTTCCCACGAGGATGCCGGCTCATAATCGAGCCGGCGGAGTGGGAAGGTGCGACGGGTGCAGTGGCACCGGTCGCGTATTTCAGTGTCTGCAAGGCAGACACTGAAATACTTTGCGGGGCCCTCTTACGGGGGCCCCTGCCGTGCCCATGCCATTGGCATGGGCACGGCAGGGGCCCCCAGGGGCCCCGCGACCCCCCCTACCGCCATCCTGTTCATGGCGGCTTTCCCGCCATGAACAGGATGGCGGTAGGGGGGGTCAGAATCCTCATGGCCGCCAGGGTCAGAATGACCCCCTATATATCCTAAGCAGATAAGAACAGGATAGGATAAATGTTCATAATGAGAATGCCTTACAACCATCCTTTTCCAACGTCTCCTTGACAGGTTGACATAGGTGAGGGCGATATATGAGTCCATGGCAGTGGCCTGGACTTGTGAAGAAATGTCATCAATTAAATTACTGCAAAGCAAAATAAATGTTGTAATCTCAGCCTCTTCCATTGCTGGCAGTAAGATGCTGAGCAATAATTTATAAAATTTCAGTTGCTCTCAAACCATTACATGTCTAATGCATTTGTGTACAATAGTATTATTCAGAACATACAATATATCATGTAGTTGCCATAGAAACCCAATCCAGCTTGTCTAGAATCTTTTTTTCCTCAAATATGATGCTAATGGCTTTATGAGAGAGAAAAATGAAATTACATATATTCAGAAGTCATGCATGATCCTTCCAGCAGAGGATACAACCAGCAAATCTCAGGTCCTCAGAATCCAAAATACCCTGTTCTGGCCTTTCATCTCATAAGGTTTCAATAAACTATCTGTGCTTTTCAGCTATTAGGACCCTGGGACCATCACCGTAGTTGAATTCTGGTGACAATATCAAATATGTGCATTCCTTTGGTAGTGATCATGAGATGGCTGTGGAGTATGGCCCAGTTTGTAGGGGCAAACATGACAGCATCCTGTCCTTGTAATTGACAAGACTATTGCTGGTAGTTTCTAGATGTAATTACCATGTCCTATTTGGCTTTGTCTCTCAAGTTGTGTCATAGCCCAGGCACTAAGGGGCATATTTATACTCCGTTTGCGCCGGATTTGCGTCGGGTTTTTTTTACGCAAATTCGACGCAAAACGAACTCCATATTTATACTCTGGCGTTAGACGCGTCTAGCGCCAAAGTCCATGGAGTTTGCGTCATTTTTTAGCGTGGACACCTACTTTGCGTTAATGATATACAAGGTAGGCGTTCCCGTCTAAAAAAGTGACTCCGAGGCATGTGTGCCGTATTTACACTCCCGGGCAAAAATGACGCCCGGGAGTGGCCGGGTCAAAAAAAATGATGTCCAGCCGCTTTTGCATCGTTTTTTAGCACCTGGTCAGGGCAGGCGTTAAGGGACCTGTGGGCTCGGAAGGAGCCCAGAGGTGCCCTCCCATGCCCCCAGGGACCCCCCCTGTCACCCTTGCCCACCCCAGGAGGACGCCTAAGGATGGAGGGACCCATCCCAAGGAACATAAGGTAAGTTCAGGTAATTTTTTTTTGTGGCATAGGGGGGCCTGATTTGTGCCCCCCTACATGCCACTATGCCCAATGACCATGCCCATGGGACAGAAGTCCCCTGGGCATGGCCATTGGGCAAGGGGGCATGACTCCTGTCTTTGCTAAGACAGGAGTCATTTAAATGGGGGTTGGGAGTCAAAATCAAAATAAATGGCGCAAATCGGGTTAAGGCGAAAATTTTGCCTCAGCCTGACTTGCCCCATTTTTTGGCGCCCAAGCTCCATATTCCCCTACGCCGGCGCTGCCTGGTGTACGTCATTTTTTTTGACGCACACCAGGCAGCTCAGCCGGCTAACGCCGGCTAACGTCATTGAATAAATACGGCGCCCGCATGGCGCTTGAGAATGGCGTCAGCCGGCGTTAGATTTTTTGACGCACAACTGCGTTGGCGCACCTGTGCGTAGAAAAGTATAAATATGGCCCTAAGGCCCTCATTATGACTTTGGCGGATGGAAATGCCCGTCCGCCAAAGCCATGCGGCAGGAAAATCGCCAGTGCAGTGATTTGACCACGAGGGTAGTTTCCCACTGGGTCGGAGGATGGAAACAGAGTTTCTGCCCGCAGGCCCAGTAGGAAACAACCCACAACATTGATGCTGGCTCATAATAAAACCGACAGCAATGTTGCGGTGCGTTGGGTGCAGCAGCTCCTGTTGTGCTTTACAATGTCTGCCAAGCAGACAGTGAAAAGTGCGACGGGGCTGGCCATGGGTGCCCCTTCACTGCCAATGCCATGGGGCTCCCAGGGCTCTGTCTCCGCCAGCTTCTACATGGTGGTGCAACTGTCATGTTAAAGCCAATGGAGAGGGGACTCGTATAGCGCTGCCCTGGTGGATTGAGACTGCTGGCACAGCTAGGCCATCATCCAGTGAAAAAGTGGTGGTGTCGGCGGTCCGACCGTGGTGTCTTCACCACAGTCATAATGTGGAGCCAGTCCTAGAACTGCCAGACTCATAATGAGGGCCAAAATGTCTGCAAATCATTTTTGTGTGGCTCAGCTACAGATATTATTTCTTGTGGTTAAACCTCTCAGTGACCGAGGTGTTGTTGTGTAGCCATTCTAGCAATAGTTTTACATACATTATTTTAGCAAACTAGGCCTGCCACTGTGCACTTTAATTTAGATATGTTTTATTTTAGCTTCATTACATTATTTTAACAGCAGCCACATTTGTGGTCTTGTTTTATTTTCTCTATCTAGCTGTTCTTCACCTAGGTCAGCACTGCTTTGCTAAACAAGACATTTCTTTCACTCTGTGCTTTTCTCAAGGCTGCAGTAAGATAGGTTGCCGGCAAAAGTGGTACGCATTGTCTCCAATGTTCACAGAAACATATACTCTCTTACGTGGGGATCCTTTTTTGCTACATCAGCTGTTTTACTATAAAAACCCTATTTTGGCTCATGTACGTTAGAGGGAGATTCCAGCCAGATGACCACGACTGTATGCTGATTGCTGATTGCTTCGCTGAAGATGCCTATGTACACTACAGGCCTCTTGCTCAGGTATGAGGGATGATGTCTTCCCAGGGGAAACCTAAGAGGCAGAATTAGAGCTTAACATGCTGTGGTCTAACATAGCTTAGGTAGGAACTATCCTTAACAATCTTAGTGACAATATAGTAGCGTTATTTTGTGTTTTAGTCTCCTTGTCACAATTTTAATCTTGTTGTGCTTCATTGTCCTAGTTATTGCAATACATGCCTTATTATCTAGGATGCAGTTACTTGAATAAAACCTGATTGAACTATACTCTGCCTCTGCTTGTCCTTGCATACATGAGACTAATGTAACTGAGACAAACGGATGAGATCTGAGTGGACACGATTTCCCTGAGGAGTCATTTATGCCATGCGCCCGGTTGCCCAATCATCCCTGCTGTTGGGTGGAGATGAGGCACTGCTAGTTAGCTGGAACAAAACCTGGATTAGGCTGACAGGGGTCACGGTGCGGGATAAGACTCAGGTCCGTAATACAAGGGATTCTGCCACCCAAATCCAGTAGTCTCATTAGAATAATGGGAACCTATGCGCCATGACGCTGCTAACGTTTGGTCAAGCACTAATTTTCGGGTCCTCCTGAGTATCTCTGTCTCACTACATGCAAAGACACCTCAGTACTATTTACGGAGATGTCTGTGGTATTGAGGATTTACCTCCTCAGCTAAGTAGGGAGTACCTAACTAACGCTGTAGGTTGTTAGAGCTTGAACCCTAAAAGGTTAATCCCCATTTGGTGTGCTTATCTCGGAACAATATTTACCATTCACTATGGCGAACCTGCAACGGGTAGCAATTGCAGTTAATATGCGACCACCCCTTACCGCACATTTACTGGCACATGGCCTAACGCCTGGGGGGGTCCGGTTACATTTGTTGTTGAGGCTCATCCAGCCTATAGAACAGAAACTTTCTATTCTTGGGTCACATTTCCAGCAGCTGATGGGAAAACAAATACATACCTGCACAATATAGAGCATATGCATAATTAGAAATACCTCTATCGTATCAAGACCATAATAATTGGCTTGATGGCGCCCTACCACATGCAATCCTACATGTTAGGTTAGGTCCTCTAAGTAACGATGGTCCTACCTGGCCTTTATTGGCCACATATACACCGCACTCAGATGCAGCAACCTTGACGGTAGCTGAGGTTCGCCAATTATATACTGAGCTTACAGCAATATACAGACTATTCGTACAGTTTGTAATGCAAACATTAATTACAAACTCAGCACAGGCTGCCCCGGTGCAACCATATGCAGTAACGCCAGGCATTAATCCTGCGACTGTACATTCGATCATGAGTAAAGTACCCGCCGAACAGGATAAGATTCAGTTTTAGTAAGCTCAAAAAATAAATGCACTGGAAGCAGTATTTCCCCATACGGGAACTCAGGATAAGCATAGCATATTAACTATGTACTTGCCATTTGGGATGGTTCCCACAGTAGATAACTGCAATACTTGGGGCACTGTATTTGCCACGCTCTATGCTACCACACACGGTACACTGACACTTGCCAATCTTGTGGAAGTGTTAAAACAAATCCAAGATGAATACGGGCTGCCCCTGCCCTAGACTTGGGGATGCTACTTATGGGCAATTTGTCCACTGTATCTTCCATTATACTGAGTAACCTTAAAGGGGAAGCAGTTGCACTAGCAGTGGTAATGTGGCACAGTTTCAGGGTAAATCTAAAAAAGATTTTACTAAACAAGCACCTGAAAGTTCTAAAAAAATGGTGGGATAAAAAACAACAAACACCGAAAAAAGAAAGGGGAGAATCTCTGCATACGGAGACCCCTCAGAATAGATATAATCTCAGAAATAGAGATAATATAAAAACTCCTGACAGATATCAATATACTGATACACGCCAATCTTGTTCCTTACAGGACTCACTGGAAAAACGCAGTGAGTAAGGTGGGCAGTCAGGGCAAAGAACTGAATATGTGAAATCGAGACAGGAATCACAGCGCTCCACAGAGGTTTCTGTTAAAAAAGGAAGAGAAACTTCCCCAACACAAACCCCAATTTAAAAAGAAAAAAGTGGCAGCAGTTGCGATTCGTCATGCCACTCAAGAAGAGGGCTCCATTAAAGAACAAGACGTGGGTGCTAGGTCTGCTAGACAGTGCAGCAGAGGTCACAATAGATCACCAGAATCTTCAAGAGCATCTGGAGTTGAAAGCAACTGATGACTTCTTGAAAGTTGAAACTGCGGACATTTGTGTCTCCACGCCTGGTAGGGTGCACAAAGTAACAATACAGTTAGAAGGAGACATTGAAAACACAATTGAATCAATCTTTTTCGACCGCGTTGTCAACATTTATGATATTTTACTGGCTGAAAAGGATTGGCCACCTGAATTTGTCTGTACTTGCCCATACGGGGAAGAGGTTATGAAACCCTCTTTCTTGCCTCTTGTTCCCAGTTAGCTCACAGAATCCTACGCCATTGATTGGGCATTGGCGCAGTTATACCACAACCACATAGGGTGGGACAAAGATTCCCCCTATCATGTAATTCCAATTAAAAAACAACCACAACCTCAACCCCAGTACCCAATAAAACATAATGCTAAAGCACCTGTGAGGGAAATCCTTACACAACTAGAATACCGCATCAAACCCTATGTCTCAACAATGACTATTCCCTGTAGCTAAACCAGACCATTCAAACAGAATAGTCTTAGATTCCAGACACTTAAACAGTCATACATGCACATATGCTATACAAAACTCTCATAGCACGGCACTAATGAACAACATAGTGCGCCAAAAATACAAAATAACATTGGATATTTCCAATGGCTTCTTCTGCCAAAATATAGCACCCGAGAGTAGAGACCTAACAAGTTTTAGCGCACTGGGCTCCCAGAAAAAACTCTGTCATCTACCACAAGGGTACAGTCCAGGACTGTTTGCTGCTCGTGTGACTTCGATATTGCACGACACTGACCCTGAAGCATTGTCCTATGTAGATGATATCTACCTTACAGACGGTGAATTACTGCAACATCTAAGACGGGTAGCCCGCATTGTTGTAGGATTTGCTGAATTCGACTATAAATTGAACCTCAAGAAAACAAAGATAGCCTTCCATAGTGTCCTGTTTCTGGGATATGAATTATCAAGTGAAGGAAAGAGCCTAGTGCCACAATTCTTAGAAAAATGCGCAAAGTTACAACCTTCAAATACCATTAAAAAACCCATTCCCTATTGGGTTTTTACAATTTTGGCAGAACATATATTCCAGATTACGCATCATGTATAAAACCCTTATATGACTTAATATGTCCTGACTTTTCCAGTAAATTCTGGACAGTTGAACACACACTCATTCTCAGAGCATTGCAACAAGACATGCTTGCAGCACAACATTTACACACAAGGGACAATAAAAAAACATCTGGCCATCAGAGTAATTACTGGTGCCTTTGGTTTCACCTATGTAACATTCAATGAGGGTGAGATAGTCCTGAACGCATTATTGTTGTATCTCCAATCCCAGCCCTTGAGGCTGTTACCAAAGCCAGTGTTCCAAACGCTAAAGCATTACATCCACGTTAGATCCAATGGGCAACGTATTTGACAGCCACTAATGTTGACTATATTTTTGACCCAAAGTTACAAACTCACAAATTTTTGCAAAATTAATTACAATACCCAGTTACAACAAATACATTGCCTATTGATCAATATCAAAGAGTCATGTACACTGATGGCTCTGCACAACCCGCAGTAGGCACTAAGCATCAATACTCCGCTGCCTGCGCAGTTGTAAGCGGCTATATGGAGGTCAGTAAATTCTATCCACAACATACCTTTACGCAAACACAAGGGGATTGCACTGCACAAGTAGCAGAGCTAAAGGCTCTGGTGATGGCACTGGAACATATGTATCCTCACCAGCTAACACTGACTGTCTGTGATTCGTACTATTGCGTCCAGTCCTTCAATGAATATCTGCATTATTGAAATACACGTTGCTGGAAATACATTGGCTGATGAAGCAGCCAAATCAGCAGTAGCTACGGCTTCTGTTTCTGCAGTAACTTGTTCTAGGATGAAACCGTACGATTAAATACTGGCTGCCGTGCAAGCCTCGGCTGACGGCACACCTTTACCTAAGGGATATCCCATTATATATTCCTACCGGATGGGAGGCTTCCTTGATGCTGAAGTAAAAATACATGGCATGGGAGTTCTAGTAATTCCCAATAAAGACCTAAGACCAGAGTTAATCAAAGCAGTGCATGAGGGAGTTGCCTCTGCCCATGCAGGTGTGGCTGCTACAATATCATTATTGCAAGCTCGTTATTGGTGGCAGGTCTAAACAAACAGACCAAGCAGTATGTCCTTTGTTGTGATATCTGCCAACAAATTAAAGGGTCCACAGTCAAACGTCTACTGCAGACATCTCTCCTAATTTCAACAAACCACTATGATGTGTGTACTTGGACTATTGTGGTCCCCTGACAGTGCATACAAATACATCTTAGTCGCTGTTGACTCATGCTCCAGATTTCTATGGGTGTGGCCACAGCGCTCGGCTGACACGTGGACTGGTATTAAAGATTTGCAAGTCTTTATTGGCACATATGCAGTTGAGGCTTTCCACTCTGACGAGAGCCTTGCTTTCGCCTCAAGGGCATTCAAGGACACCATGGCTTCGTTAGAGGTCCAACTCCATTACTTGTCTCCATTTCATCCTGAGGGAAATAGTTTTGTGGAGCGACAAAACCGAGATTTGAAGCAATCCTTAACAGACAGAGTATTAGGTACAAGTTGTAGTTGGCTTATTCACCTGCATGGAGTCCAGAGAGCACTTACCAATCTGCCTAGCAGGTCCCTGGGGGATCATACTCCATACGAGTGCCTGTTTGGAACTCAAATGTATGTTCCAGATCTTGATGGTCCTGGCGTGTAGGCGGCAGAAACACCTTTTGACATAAATGAACGTGCCACTGTCTTGCAGGAATTACAACAGTTCAGTGACGACAACGCATCTGCCAGTGCATCTAACGGCTGGATTCCAAAGGTTGGGGATCTAGTATGTGAAAAAGTTGCTGTGGGAAAGGAGTTCGGTCCTTCCTATTGTGCACAGGTTCCAGTCCTGGGAATACACGGTACGAGAACTGTTATTCTACCACTGCTGCCTGGTTCTAAAGAAAACCGCTTTGTCTCCATTGACAATGTCAAGTTACACCATGTGGTCGACCGGCAAGGGGAGGGTGTTGTGTAGCCATTTTAGCTAAAGTTTTATACACATTATTTTAGCAACCTAGGCCTGCCTCTGTGCACTTTAACCTAGATATGTTTTATTTTTAGCTTCATTACATTATTTTAACAGTAGTCACATTTGCGGTCTTGTTTTATTTTCTCTATCTAGCTGTTCTTCGCCTAGGTCAGCACTGCATTCTTAAACAAGACATTTCCTTCACTCTGTGCTTTTCTAAAGGCTGCAGTAAGATAGGTTGCTGGCAAAAGTGGTACACTTTGTCTCCAAAGTTCACAGAAACATACATACTCTTACGTGGGGATCCTTTCTTGGAACATCAGTTGTTTTATTATAAAAACACTACTTTGGCTCATGTACATTAGAGGGAGATTCCAGCCCGATGACCACGACTGTATGCAAATTGCTGATGATTGCTTTGTTGCCGCTGCTTATGTAGACTACAGGCCTCTTGCTCAGGTTTGAGGGTTGATGTCTTCCTAGGGGAAACCTAAAGTGCAGAATTCGAGCTTAACATACTGTGATCTAACATAGTTTAGGTAGGAACTATCCTTAACAATCTTAGTGATAATATGGTAGCATAATTTTTGTGTTTTACTGTCATTGTCACAATTTTAATCTTGTTGTGCTTCATCGTCCTAGTTATTGCAATACATGCCTTATTATCTAAGATGCAGTTACTTGAATAAAACCTTATTGAACTATACTCTGCCTCTGATTGTCCTTGCATACGTGAGCCTAATGTAACTGAGAGAAACGGATGAGATCTGAGTGAACACGATTTCCCTGAGGAGTCATGCGCCCGGTTGCCCAATCAACCCTGCTCTTGGGTCGAGATGAGGCACTGCTAGTTAGCCAGAACAATCCCCGGATTAGGCTGAAAGATGTCACATAGTGCGGGATAAGACTCAGTCTCCCGCAATACAAGTGATTCTGCTGCCCAAATCCAGTAGTCTCATTGGGATAATGTGAACCTACGCAACAGTGTAACATTATGTGGGTTATGCTACCTCCTGTTGTCAGGCACCATGTATCTGTTCATTTGTTGACGTGTGCAGAACATATGATCCTCATGCTTTGACTTGCTTTCTTTGTTTTTTTTTATTTATAGAGGTTTTATTGATATTACACAGCAGCGCACCTATATGACATTGCCACCACTTAGTGATAAGCAAGAATGAGCAAATGGTATGGCCTAAACCAGACAGTGACATGAGGAACAAACATTCTATCTTTCCCAGGGTGAAAGGCAGAAAAACAGCACATAATAAACATGAGGCATAGATCAAAACTAAAAAATCAGAAGCCACAAGTTATAAATCACGATGCTGAACTTGGCTACATGACTGATACAACAAAGCCTAGTCCTCATAGCAGATAATAAAGATGGCCTGAAGTTAGAAGGAGCGACCAGGGGAGAGGATAAGGGGCCAAGGAATGAGGGGGGGGAGACAAGAGGATGCAAGGGAGGGGATTCAGTGCCTTGGTGTCAATGAAAGGGAGGATATGCTGTCTGTGTCATTTACTATACGGAGGGTCTTTAAGGCTTATTGGGAGTTGTTAGGGGCCAGCATCAACCACTCCCAGGAAAGAGGCTCATCTGGCAGTGAAACGTTACATGTGCTCATGGAGTTGATATATAATCCACTCATACAACACCACCTTATACATCTCGGACATCCACTCTTCATAAGTGGGCCACAATGGCAACATCCAATATCGTAGGATGCAGAGCTTGGCTGTAGTCAATGCAGTGGTTAGTAATCCGCGTGCATGACCTGTGAGCCCAGGGAGATCTACTGAGTCATGTAGCATGGCAAGTATGTGGGGAAGAATATGGGGCAAGTTTATAGACATCTGAATGCGGAAATATTTTGGGACCATATATGGAGTATGCGTGGGCAATCGTAGAGGATGTGCATTCAAGGGTGGGAGAGCACCAGCACTGGGAGTGGTGGAGAAAGCCCAAAGCCACCAATTTCAGTGGGGAACTACCAGTCTTGGATCATTTTGAAAAGACAGAACTTTATCCTAGATTCGCTGGTCCCATCGTCCAACTCCCCAATCAGTTCTGCCCAATCTTATCCTCCTACTCTACTTGGAGACTTCTCTGCGACTTTGTATGTAAGAGGGGCATGAGGGCCACAAATGCAGATTGGAAAGCCCTCTGACAAATGAGGCCTGATTGTTTGAACCAATCTTGATGCACCTCTGATGTAATGCTACACCTTTATCACATTTTTAGTCACATTGGTGAAATGAGTTTGTAAATCTAGGATTTAACTTTTATTAGAAATGCAAGTAGAACGTGAAACCTATTTCCATGGACATCTGTCCTACCTTTCACTGTGCAGAGGTTCAAACAGAGTAAGAGTAAAAGAGGTTCAAATGTTTCTGCTGTATCAATCTGAAGATAATCTTGGACATCAGATACAAAGACCACATGGAGATTGACTGTCGTTTAACCTCTATTGTTTATTAAAAGTATACTGTAATATTTCTTTGTTGTCAGCTCCAAGTTCCACAGTTCCTCAAGGTACAAGAACTCACCTAAATTTTAACTAATATTTTTGATAATATTTCTTAGACATTGCCTTTTATAGAGTTGAAAACATATCAGACTTGCCCAGCTATTTTCAATATACATTTCCTTTGTTTTGAATGTGGTTGAGAAATCAGCTGCAGATATGCATAAAAGTTCTTGGGCTGTGCTGTGTTGGAGCAGTTCAGCAGGATGGGACACCAAGGTTCTAATCACTCCAGAAGATAGACATCATTTTCCTCTGATGTCATCTCAATTGGATGTCTCACCAACTTCCTAAGGACTTATTGATCTCCTGCACATAGCAAAGGAAAAGGTACCTTGACACCAGGAACCATGATAGTACTGAAGGAATAGGAGCCATGATAGTATTGAAAGAAGTACGTGCCATGATAGTACTGAAAGGAATCGTGCCATGTGACCAACAGCATGTTTTAAAATTTGACATTGCCAAATAGTAGAATAGGAAAGTGCAGTTTAGTGTAGTTTAGAGAGGGGCTAATAATAAAGCCTTTGTAGTTGTACAATGCAGGCATTTGCGTAGGGAGCTTCCTTATAATAATACCAATCTGTGTTCACAAATTGAGGTGCAATTTTAGGAATAAGAAGGATTCCTGACTTCCTGGAAGAAGGATGGGGTACAATGCTCTGTGCATGTTTGCTTAAAGACTCTGGGCCATATTTATGAAAAAGTGAAGGAGTGCGGCGCAGCAATTCACATTGCTGTGCTGTACTGCATCACAGGGAAAGGGCAGAAATGAGTCATGTTTAAAAGAATATCGCACATTCTAGCCTAGAGCCAACACAGGCAATATTCCCATCATTATGAGTTACTCCATACAATCTGTTGCAAAACTATCACAACTAAATACTGCAGCTGTTAAAAATTGGGTTTGTGGTTGTCAGAGTATGCACCCTGTACAAGAAGGAACTACCACTCTAATGAGGGTAACATAGTTACACAAATTTAATTAACCTGTGCTAACTTAAGAGGCAGGCAGGCGTAACTTAAGAGGCAATTTGTAAAGTATTTGTGCAACACACTCAGACACAGTAACACAATGAAAAGACTACAACAAGACCCCACATAGGTTTAGAAAAATAGATAATCTGTATCAAAGGTAGAGCAGACCAACACAGCAAAAATCCAATAAGTATATCATGAAGTTTCACTTTTTAAAGTAATCAAGCAGTGTTTTAAATTATCTGAGCATTTTCAAACAAATGCAGAAAGTCTGGTAATCTTAGAAGCTTGTGCGCTTCTCTTACTATAATTAGGGCCCCACCTGGGGATTTGCAAATGAGACGGGATTGCAATCACAAAGATAGATGGGAAATACTGTAGCATCACCTCAGGGACTACTCAGTCCCATTCACAGGTAGCTTGCCTAGTAGTTGTAAGTATAGCCGTGGGGCTGGGGTATGCTGCTGCACAGTCAGAGCACGCCCATGTTTGGAGAGCTGGTCATACATCGCAGACAAGCTCCTTGAGGTGGGGCAGAGGCATGCAGTCATCAGCGCTTGTTAATATGGTGCATTCAATAAAAATGAAGGATCTAAGCACACTGAGCTGGGTTTGTGAAGAGTGCGAGTCTTCCTAGATCTCCCAACAATGATGCAGCAGAACCAGGGTGCACCACGCTAAGTATGGGGAAGAGCACAAGCCTTCCAAACTCTCACAAAGTAGTGAAGCTGTCTCCAAGTTTACATTGTGTAACGCCCCAGTAGCAGAGTAGGAGATCCACAAAGCCTTGCAGGGGTGGTACAGTGCACTGGACCCACGACAATTGGGCCAGCACAAAAATGGGGATCTTATGTTGCGAGGTCTTTAATAATCCTGAGACCTCAGGGAGAACAGGAGGCAAGCCAGCAAGCCTTTGGATTCACTCTGGGCACAGTCTTTATTTCCTTTTGGCAGGGCAGAAGTCAGAAGGGCAGCTCAGCAAAGCAGGGCTACAGTTCCTGAGAACAGTCGGGCACAACAAAGTGGCAGCCCTTTCAGAGCAGCAGCCTTTACTCCAGCACAGTTTCTTTATGGTCTAGAAGTGTACTGAAATTAGGGTATTAGAGCCCCAGTGCGTGTACCAAAAAAGTGTATTTGATGCAGGGATGACTTCAAAGGATCTCTTGGAAGTGCAGCCAGTCTTTCAGCCCAGCCCTGGCTACAGACTATCAGTGGGGGGTAATCAGCCATTTGTGCGGGGCTCAGGTCACTACCCTTTGAAGTATGAGCCTTTCCCATCCCTCGTGCCCAGGAAGACCCATCAGTATGCAAATGAATGGAGATGCAGCTGATTGTCACCTAGACCAGACGTGTATGGGAGACAGGCTGGCAGGCACTCAGAGCAGTGTGAGCAGAGAAAAGCCCACTTTCTAAAAGTGGCATTTCTAAAATAGTAATAATAAATCTGATTTTATCAGTAAGGAGGATGGATTATTACCATTCCAATGATATGAAACATGATTCAGCTACTCCTTCCTGATCAGGAATTGCAGCTTAAAAGTTTGTTGAGGAATTTCCAGTGTTGGCCTATGAGAGGAGCAGGCCTCACAGTAATGAAAAACAACTTTGGGAGTTTTTTTATCACCAGGATATGTAAAACTTAAAAGTACATGTCCTGCCCTTTACTTACACAACACCCTGCCCTATGGTACACCTACGGTGTACCTTGGGGGTGAGATATGTAAGAAAGGGGAATTTAGGGCTTGGCATGAGGTTTTAAATGCCAAGTCAAGGTGGCAGTGAAACTGCTCACACAGGCTCTGCAGTGGCAGGCCTGAGGCATGTTTCCGGGTAAGAGGGTGGCACAATTGGTGCTGCGGGCCCACTATTAGCATTTAATTTACAGGCCATGGGTATAGGGGATACCACTTTACAAGGGACCTACAAGTAAATAAATATGCTAATTATGGATACACCATTGTTACCATGTTTAAGGGAGAAGCACATGGACTTCTGTGTTGGTTAGCAGTGATAAAGGGCTCAAAGTCCTAAGGCCAACACAAAGATATAGTTAAAAACAGTAAGTGAAAGGCAAAACGTCTGGAGTAAGGCCACCCTAAAGATGCCAGGTCTAACAGCAGCTGAGCTGTATTGACTCATTTTGTGTGGCCAACTCTTAGGTGTAGGTTGAATAAAATCTCACATAATGCATTGCAGGAACCAAAGCTGCTATGCTGCATTGAGCAGGATGGAGGCCAAGACAGTGCCATATATACTATGATATGGAACTGTCCTTCTCTATCTCTAGCACTGATGAACAACTGCTTAGTGCCATGCACACTCATTTGCACCATAGCAAAAATGTCTAGCATAGATTTTGTATTGGAAGGGATCTCTTCCAGTAAAACTACTATGCCTAGACAAACTTTAAAACTTTCCCCACTTTGGGTCTGTGCTATTCAGTCCAGGACACATGCAGTCAGAAATGTTTGGGAAAATAAAGATATTTCTATTTTTTTAATGCATGTCTCAAAGAGGCATTATTTTGCCACAAAATCCAGTTCACTATTGTTAGTAAACAGGTGTAAGAAATCATGGTGTTTGAATGGGAATGCCTATATTCTCCCCATGGATAACCCCTTCTTAGTGCTTTAGTTTCAGGCCACTTTTAATGACAAAATAAACATTTTGCACTGGTTTACGTAAAACCCAGAACTCAAAATGAGGCTATGAAAAGTGGATCACTGATATACTGATATATTCCATTAAATATTGAAATTCACAAATATTGGAAATTCAATATCTATAACATAAATATCCACTTCGTAAACCTAGCTCTAAAATCACAAAAAAAGAGTACACAAATATTGTTGTACAAAATACTGATCTTGATAAATATTAATAACAAAAATATAATAAACAAAACTAGTCACCTAAATAAATATATAATATATAAATAATATTGATTCACACAATATCAACTACAATGTTTTCACCAGCATAATTAATCATTAATAAAAACATAAGAAAACAGTTTTCGCATAAAACAATTACTTGAAATTAAATCAAAACTTCTTATACATATATTAAAATAAATAAAAATATATTATATCAACCAGATATTAAACATTCACCCCAAACATTATACACCTTAAATGCATACAATAAAAACAACAACACATTAACATTAATTATAACCAAATAAAAACAAACCTCTATAATAATTAATACACATAAAAAATAAATGTATATCCAAAATATACAAACTATATAATATACATGAAGAGTAAAATTTAAGTTAGCGTTAACCATAGAAAGACTCAACTGACAAAAATATTCAAACTACATTACACCAACCTATAAAATAAACATATAAACAACTTTAACCAATAAAATCAAGGAAACAATTAAACCAATAGTATAAAAGGCACACTAATTTAAACAACTAAACACTTCAAAAGTGACAAACACTGCTAAACAAGGAAACTCTGCTGAATTCTGTCAGCAAGTCATTAAAAAAATAAATATATATCTCAACAACTACATAATCAAGTAGGTAATACTTATAATTAAAGTAAATCATAACTATTATTAAACCTAAAAATGTAAATTAACAAATAAATATTGACACACAGTATAACCTTTATATTTGTACATAGATTACCTAAAAGAAAAATACAGCTTCCAATCAACAAATTGCCAGAAAATATCAACTGAAATGAACCAGCAAAAATATGTAATAAAGTGAGTAAACTTAAATAATCAATGATAACTCACCCAAAAAGTGAGCAAAAATAAACCTAAGACCTTAAACCTCGACAAACTACCAACAAAATACCATTTATAATTAAACTAACTTTTTTGTATTTCAACAGTAAAAAAAGCACCTGCGCCATGTTAAAGCGAGGTCAACAGAAAAGCTACAAATCCGTGCAAAACATCTCAGCAAAACATGCAAGTAAGCACAATGCAAGTAATTACATTTTGAACATATTAATAACAAACATGCAGAAGTCAAAATATAATATATATTTATACTATTAAACTACTTACAGATGCAATGACAGAAGCCGACAAATTTATCACTTCACAGCAAGGAAAGCAGTTATTAAATCACATGGGCTACACCTACAGCCAAAAAGCGCATCAACAGAAACAATAACCTTTAAATGTACTAAATATTATTCTAATGCAAGCAATGTGAGGGCAACTAAATATGTTATAATTCATGTAAAAGAGCACATCCACCCATCAAATGTGATTGAAATAGAAGTTAGAGAAATCTCACAAAGATATAAGAGCAGCAAGCCTTAGCTCCCAGCAACCCTCAAGCAAAATCTTGAAAGACATACTATTAAAGTCCCCGAACACATAACAGGCCATCTTCCACCTATCTCCACTTTAAAAAATGTAATCGCACAAGCTAAAAAAGCCACTAGTGTTAACCCACCTACCACTAGAAGATACAAAGACATACTGTACACATACCTGATAATTCAACAATTACTCATAATAAGGAACCCTTCCTTTTAAATGACTGTTAGAAATTGGGTTTCTGGTTGTCAGAGGTGGGCACCCTGTTCAGGCAGGAACCACAATGTTAGTCAGGGTAAGTCAGATATGCACCATAAATTCACCTGTGCTCACCTCGTAGTAGCTTGGCACAGGGCAGACAGTCTTAAACTTAGAAGCAATATGTAAAGTATTTGTGAAACACATAAAGCAGTAAAACAGTGAAAACAGAACACAAAAATAATCCACACTGGGTTAGAAAAATATACTAAATTTTATGAATAAAACAAGACCAAAACAACAAAAATCCAATAAGTTGAAGTTGAGATATGAATTTTTGAAGAATATCGGCTAATATGGTGCTTAAAAGCATAAAGTGCCAACCGGGGATATCCGGTCGCGCTAGACTGGATGAAATCTGAAAAGTCAAGTAGAGCATCATAAAGCGCGGGTCGGATACAGGGGCCAACCTTCATCCGCTCAAATCAGTACCTTGGTTCAGGGTTTTGTTGGCATAGAGGGAGGGTTGGACACAAAAGGGGTGGCATTTACATTTACTATTTCTACTCCAACCTCAATCAATTTGGGGGAATGTCTTGGACACTAAGGGCCTTATTACGAGTTTGGTGGACTATTGGCAAGACTGACACGCTGGTGACTGCCAAAAGACCACCAGTGATGGTGGTACAGTGACTCTTGTATTACGATATACAAATTGAAGACCACCCAAATACAGCCAGAAATCCTAAACTTCCAGGCCAACTGAGGGTGGGAGAGAGACAGTCCCACCACCAGCACCGCTACGCCAATAACATCCCACCCTCCATATTAGGAACCCAAATCAGCACGGCGGTTATTGCATGGTGGAAAACCATTGGCGATGCGAATCACCGCAGTCTAAAAATCACATCCATCAGAACCCGACAACACATTGGACAGTCTGAATACCCCACACCTGAAACACATACATACACCACACAAACCTGCTCACTGCACTATATAACACACCCTCACACCCTCCCACAATCCTTTGCAACCAACTACAAACAGAGACATCACGGAGCACACCAACAAAGGACACTGCACTTCCATACCATAGGCACCACAAACTTCCCAAGCATCACACACCACGCAAATGTACCAGCAACACAATACACACATTGCCACTGCATACAAACACCAGATACCACCAGCACACACAACCAAACACCCGCCCCACCAAGCACCCTACATTGCACCCTACACACACAACCCACACCCCCACCCACAACACAACCACCATGTTCCATCAGAAGCACCCACTTTTCACAGATGATGAGTTGAGGGTCATGTTAGATGAAATCATCAGGTTAGACCCTCAAGTGGTTGGATCTCAGGTCCAGCAAATCTCGATAGCCAGGAAAATTGAGTTATGGCGGAGGATCGTTGACAGGGTCAACTCAGTGGGCACCCATCCACGCACAAGGGAGGACATCAAGAAGAGGTGGAACGACCTTAGGGGGAAGGTGCATTCCATGGCATCACATCACCAGATTGCCATCAACAAGACTGGCGGTGGGCCCCCACCTCCTCCCCCTGAGTTCACATCATGGGAGGAGAAGGTCCTGGACACCATGCATCTTGAGGGCCTGACTGGAATCATCAGGGGACTCGACTCTGGTCAGTGAACAACACTCCCCAGGGACCAACCACTCCTGTCCAACACCCATCACTCCCTAATCCTCCCCATCTTACACTTCTATACCCCCCAATCGCCCCACACCCCTCCCCTGCATGCCAAACCACCCCACTGCTACTATCCCCACACAGTCCCACCCTAATGCACGAATACCATTCACAATGACAAGCACCACAGCTCCCACAATGCATCACTCCCTACACATCAAAAGATCACAGTTTCACTTCACAGTGAAACACCTGCACGGAAAACCATAGCACATGCTACACCAACTGGATGCTTCAACTGCATTCCAGCACATGGCAATGACAGCAATGCTATTCACTATCCTCAACCCTCAATGGAAAATTGAAACAATGGCACAATCCGTCTCCGCAAGCAATCTGCAGTGCTGCATCTGTCATTGCTATCACTGGGAAGCAAGTCAAGCTACTCCATGCGTCAGACGATGATACAAACAAGTACATCTCCACAATGTAACTCTCTCCTTTTCCATCCATAGGTCCCGCTGCCACTGCCACCCGGCACCGGATGCCAGAGACAGACAACCCTCCCGAGGATGAAGGCCCCAGTGGATGTCTGGATATTGACAACTTGCCTGGCTCATCTGGGACAACTGATGAGTCCACCACCACCAGCCCCACCCTACAGCACAGCCTACCCTTCATCCTCAAACCTGTGGCCCAAGGACCGGTCAATCAGCAGTGTACCCACAGTACAGGAACCAGAGTCAAGGCCACACACCCAAGACAATGAAGGTCCTGGTGCAACTGGGAGTCTGCACACTGTGCCAGGGGCACAGGCCCAGGGGGCCAGGGACAGTGGGAAGGCACCTGTAGTTCAAGGGATGGGGCACCCACACCAAACAACTGGCCAGGAGGCCATCTCCCAAGTCCTGGGAGCATACCATCATTCACAGAACACTATGGGCCAGATCCTCACAACCGTGCAGGAGAACCAGAGGTGGCAGAGGGAATACTACCAGGAGGCCATGCAGCAGTGGCAGACCCTCAATGCCACCTTGGCCTCCAGTAGCCCAAAGTCCTCTCAATGACATGCCTCATCCTGCCGAGGGCCTCATTGAAATGGTTTTCAGCATCTGTAGTCGGGTCGCTCACAGGTGTCAGCAGCCAGGGAAGGCTAGGGTAGCCAGAGTCACCTGTGTGCACAAAGGTTGGACCCATCACAATACCGGTGGAAACAGAAGGCAGATTGTGAGGATAGGTGAGATTACAGGGGCATATATTGGATACATACCGATGAGCCAGGCCCGGTCCCCCTGTAGTTGTGCCATCATGTATGGGACATTGCTGTTCCAAAGAATAAATGAGTCATGCACAGAACCAGGGAACTTGACCGTAACCTGGGAGATATATTGGACAGTGAGACACACCATCTGGACATTAATGGAATAAAAGTTATTCCGGTTCCTGTACACTTGTTCATTTATCCTGGGTAGAACCAAGGCAATGTAGGTGCCATCTATGGCCCCTTTCACATGAGGGACATGTGCCAAATCGTAGAAGGCAGCCTTAACAGCCGCCAAATCCACACTTTGGAGGAGCCTGATGTAGCAGGGCAGATGTTTAAACAGTACATCTCTCAACACATTACTGAACATCGACTGTGAAATCCCTGCTGCCAAGCACCCTGTATTCAGAAACAACCCTGAGGCAAGGAAGTGGTTCACTGACAACACCTGTACTGTGGATGGGATGGCATAGGGATGATATTTGGCAGGCAACAGTACTCCAATTGGGTACACAGCTCCATAATGGTCTTATCATTCAGACTATACTTCTGTATGACATGTCTCTCTTCCAGGGTAGCAAGATCGACTAGGGGCCGGTACACAGGGGCTTCTCTCATTATTACTATTGCACTGTATCTGGGAATAGGAGAGATAAGAAGTCAAAAGTTGATGTATTCAATGTGTGGACATAGTCAATCTATGCAGTAGTCACTATATTTCATCCATGACGCACCTAAAATTCAAGTACTAATCAATAATTACATGTAAAATGGCAGCCGCCAGTCCTGCATGCACAGGACAGATGGAAGTAACGTTATTCCACCAGCGTTAGTAGTCATGGCGGTAGGCGGTCGCAACCACAGCACAACTCCTCATTGGATAACATCGTTGCCCATGGAGACTGGGGCCAATGGTGATCACCGCTGGCAGTTACTGTGGCATAGCTCACTTGACATCTGAAACTCATGCAAGCAAGACCTCCACTGCGTGTGCTGCTGTGTTCTGACTCTGGTAGCCAATATGCCACGTCCTGCAGGAGAAAGGGCCCCAGCTTTCACCCAGGAGGAGCTGGAGAAGCTTGTGGATGGGGTCCTACTCCTGTATAGACAGTTGTATGGGGCACCATAGCAGCAGGTGAGTCTAATGTCACTGTCCTGTCTGATAGTGATGTGTGTGAGGACGAAAGGCTTTGGGGCGAGGCAGACGGAGTGGATGCATGGAGATGGGTGAGAAGTCTGAGCGTTAGTGGCGTGATGACACATGAGTGAGTTCATGAGATGTGTCAGATGTGTGATGTTCACTACAGTCCCTGTAATGCCACTCTACATGACTTTGTCTTACTGTCTGTGTCACCCATGCAGGTCAGCACCCATCAGAAAAAGAGGATTTGCATGCCATTGGCAAGCAAGTGTGGACCCTGGGGGTCCATAGCCGGTGGAGAACCCCCTGCAGAAAGCGGTGGGAGGATCTGAGATGCTGGGCACGTTAGACCGCAGAGGCCCAGCCGGGGAAGTCCTCCCAACAAGGGAGGGGTGCCCGTCGGACCCTGACCCCTCTAATGGCCCGCATTGTGGCAGTGGCCTACCCTGAGGAGGATGGGCGCTTCAGGGCAGCACAGCAGCTACAAGGGGGTAAGTACACACTCACACCTCAATAATGTAATGCTTGTATAGCTTTGGGTTGACTACTAGTGGGAAGATGTAGCATAGGTCATTAATAGATGCACATCGACTGTGGGTATCAGCCAGGATTGTGTTTAGAGATGTGTATCCATACCATGCAGACAGTGACTTATGAGGGCATTTACTTCCAATTTGGGATTTGTGTGGTCAGCCTCAACAAAGTTTAAGTGCCTAGCTCCTACCATCATCATCAGTACACCTGAGGGATCATGGCATTGCCATCAGTAACAGCCTACCACTGTGACAGAGGCAATTAGTGAGTCCTCAGTCAGCTTCCATGTACTGTATGTGTAGATAGGCACAGTTGGCCCATAATTCACTGTTGCTATTTGTCAGTGGATTCGTGGGCATGCTACCTACCCATGCAGGATTCTGTTGAGTAAGGAGTACAGGATATGTCTCCATATACCACCATGAGAATGTGCCAGGCACTGGGCAAGTGTGACTAGTATGACCCTCATCAACTACATGAGTGCTATTGTTCCACCATCAGCAGTCTACATCAGCAATGCTGTAGTTTCCCCCATGGTGTCCTACTGTTGTAGGATGTATAGGTGATGGCATGGCCTGCCAGGCATAGCAGAAGATCATGATGTTGTTACTCTGTGTAAATAAAGGTACAGTATTGATCCATTGCACTCTGTCTTTCTCTAACACGCTCCCTCCCTCTCCTCCTCTGTCTTTGTGTGCATCAGCATCATCAGGTGAGGGAGAAGGGGCACTGGTGAGTGGGGAAGCTTCAGCCCACGAGATCCAGGAGGCCGATGCCAGCGGAGCCTAGGGGACCTGTGGGATCGAGGGCGAGGAGAGTGCCACAGGGAAGATAGGATCGACGACAACATCTTCGGATTCCTTCTCCAATGGACGCTCCCTGGTGGCGGCAGACCCCTTTGGGACCATCCCAGCACCATTCTTGTGCACTACCCCCCTTATCAGCACCGCCCTCCCTGGAGCTCCCACCCAGTTGCCTGTGCCCGCTCACATAGAAAGCTGGGCATCTCCTTTGGTGCAGGCACCTCTGCCCCTACCGCAGTTAGCCCTGCTGCCTTCAATGAGGAGTCTATTGACCTCCTAAGGTCCATCACTGTGAGGCAGTCAACCATTGTGAATGCCATCCAGGGACTGGCATCACAGATGCAGCAGTCCAATGCCTACCTGGAAGGCATTCACAGTGCCCTGACTGCCCTGCAGAAATCCTTTCAGGCTCTGGCCTCCACATTGACGACAGCAGCACCCCTTCTTCTTCTGTCCCCCTTCCAACTACCTGGTCCCAATCCCACACCCTTCTCCCCTCACCCATCCAAGGCACACTTTCATACAAACATGCATCCACATCAACAGACACGGTTTGCAAGGACAAACACAAGCACCACAAAAGACACCACTGCCATGCACACACTCAACAGGCACATGCAGACACAACAATATCCACTCCCTACACAGACTCCCCCACCACCTCCCCCCTCACAGACACTACAACACTCATACCTGCAGTCACCACATCATCACTCCCAGATCCTGCCACAAGTGCCCTCATTCCTACAGTCACCACAATAGCAGATCCCCATACATGCATCCCATACACCACATGCACACTCAGCACAACTGTCAACATCTCAACATGCAGCACATCCACCCTACCTGCAGACACCACTACAATATACATTCACACATCCACCCTGCCATCTCCTTGCATCTCCTCCCCTCCTCCCACTACACCTAAATGCCCACACTCACCCACCCAACAGTCACACAGCACACGCATGGCATCCACGCATGCACCTGCAGCCAAGGCACCTCACTGTACATACCTCACAACCACTACCTCTCCCTCCACTCCCAAACATTTATCCCATGACCAACCTTGTGCCCCTAAAAAACATTTCCTGCAAGAATTTTCCCTGTTCCCTCCCACTGTCCCAGTCCCTGTTCCCCCAAGCACCCTGTTACCCTCCCTAAACCCCTGCCTTCCACCTCCCCATCCTCCCATGGTCCCTGTGGTACAAGCCATGCCCCTCCCCCAACTACAACTTCTACCTCCACAAAGCCAGAGGTTACCTCTCCAAACCTAAACCCCCCCCAAACCAAAGGACTCCCCTCCAAACCCAAACCTAACGACCCCCCTCAGAACCCAAACACCCACATCAGCCCCCCTGCCCTCACCCCTGAGTTGCCTGCATGCCTCATTGATGCCCCTATCATGTGGAGGTCATTTTGCATTCAGGAGTCAAGTTGGGGGCATGGACATTGCCCTGTGTGCCTGGGGCACACAATACAGTTGGACTGGCCAGTAGGCTTGTGATGTAAATAGTTATACATTACATTCACATTTCTATATAATATATCTGCACCAGAGACCCATAGGTGTCGAGGGTAACAAACTTGTCCTGGCTTTCCGTCCACATCTATGTGTTGCATATGTGCGATTTGTTGTGTGTGGTTTGTGTGTGATTGTGTGTGTGGGTGTGTGTTGGTACAGGTGTTTGTTTGGATATGTGTGTGGCCGTCGCTAGCCATGCCTGGTGTATGTTGTGTGTGCGTGTGTACTAATATCCTTCCCTCCAGTGTGTGCTAGGCAGGTGTACTTGGCGTTGGTGTCTTCGTCGCTGGTTCTGGAGTTGTATGGCCAGCAGGAGCATTGGGAAGACTTCCAGTTCGGGTTACATGGGGGCTACGGACGTGCCTGTGTTCCTGGAGGTGAGTGTTCCCCTCTATGTCGTTCGTTTCCGCCAGTCTTTTTGTGGTGGGGCAACCACTGGGGGTATCCTGGCAGTGTGTGACCTAGTAATGTGGTTGGCGGAAACATGCTCCTTGCTGGCCTGGAGATGCCTACCGCAGGCCACAGTGACCCGTCCGCACTGGCGGTGACTTGGCTGTGTTCCGGTCAGAACACCGCCATGGTCATAATATGGCAATCTGCTCCGCCGGGCCAGCGGTGGTGCGACCGCCACCTCTACTGCAGCGGTCCTTGGACCGCCAGACTCATAATGATGGCCTGAATATGTGATATTTAGAATTCCCACTCTAACCTGAATCAAGTTGAGGGAGATAGTGCACGCTGAAGGAGTGATAGTTACTATTCGCACCCCAATCCAACCATATTGGGGGAAAGTGTTGGATACTAAAGGGGTAACATTTACTAATCCCAGTCCAATCTACACCAATTTGGGAAAGGTGTTGGATATTAAAGGAATGACATTTGCTATTCCCTTTAAAAAATAAACCAATTTGGGGAAGGGGTTGGACACTAACATGGTGACATTTACTATTCACACTTCAATCTAAGTCAATTTGGGTAAGGCATTTGGCACTAAAGGGGTGACATTTACTATTCCCACTCCAATCCAACCATGTTGGGGTAAGGTGCTGGACACTAAAAGGATGACATTTACTATTTCCACTACAATCTAAACCAACTTGTGTAAGGTGTTGAACACTAAAGAGGTGACATGTACTATTCCCACTCCAGCCTAAACCAATTTGGAGGAAGGTGCTGGACACTAGAGAGGTGACATTTGCTATTCCCAGGCCAATCTATACAAATTTGAGGCAAGGCTTTGGACACTAAAGTGTTCCAATATACAATATCTACTTAAAAAAATATTTTACCTACCATAGAATAAAATAACACATATTACATACACAATGTTCCAATTTTTTAAAATATAAAGTTACCAAAAATGTTATGTAAAAAACACGATAATGTGAACTACAAATGTTTAAATAAATACTTATACATTACATTTTAGAATTTATATTTAATTACTATTAAAAATTAATTTTGACACTGTGGCGTGGCTCTTCTTGGAGACAGTGATGCAGAGGGTGGGCTTTGGGACCCGTTTTCGTAACCTTATGGACCTCCTGTATGCCTGGCCCACTGCCTGAGGTCAAGTCAATGGCACCCTCTTACCCTCCATTCCGATCCGTAGAGGCACCCATGAAAAGGCTGGTGGAGTACAAGTGCAGGGAGCCACAGGGGGTCTCACTGCTGTGCAGAGAGTGTGCATTTTAAGGGTGCTGGTATAGCCTGCATGCCGCAGCATTGCCGCAGGCTCAATTATGAGCCGGGAACAATGTTGCTGCATCTTTCCCACTGGGCTGACGGGTAGGAATCTTGGTACCCGCCCAGAGGGGAAGTTGCAATAGGGAGGGTGGGGAGATCGCCACCTCGACGCCGGTCTCCTCACTATGGGTCTGGTGGTCAGTCGTAATCAGGCCCTTAATTTGCTTGAAACCAAAATTCTGATGAGGCAACTGGATAATCATCGGACGCCCGTGATTGCTGTTTTTGGAAGAATCGGCGAAAAACGAAGACAGAGGAGGTGAGAGAACCTTTTGGAGGAACCCCCCAGAGAAATTTCTTACTTAAAAGATCATTTGGGACTTACTCGTGAATTGAAGTAGAAACTAGAAAATTGAACCTTGTCTGCACTATAATTGAGGAAACTCAGCAACACCGTCGCCGGAATTTATCCAATGGGAAAGATGAGAACTTATTTAACTACGATATAATGTACTAAGTATGGAACAGGAATGGCCCTGAAGAAGGCGGCTTTTCAAATTTGGTGGTTTCCGCCGAAACGCGTGTAGGCTTTGTTCCTACGATTGTTTGGTTTTTGTATGGACCCTGACTTTATGGGTAAAATAGAAGTTTTTCTCTTATCAAGGAAGATGGAGACTCAATCAGGAATTGAATAACAATATGATATTTATGTGAATATCTTTTCAGCTCCAGAAAAATCAATTGTATGTTCTTAATTTGTATTTCACTGTACTGTAAGATAATTTGTGTGTATGTTTGTGTAGTGTCATGGGTTGATTATTTTCATTGTTTTGTCTGATGTGTTAGGTTTTCTCCGTTTATTAATTTATATATAGGTGTAAATATTTATAGAAATATTTTCTTGTTTTCCCATGTTCATTTGTATATATTTGTATATTTGAATACTGATTTGTGCCGTTGTTTGACATACATTTGTAATAAATATTCTTTTTTTAAATTGTGTTACAGCTTTTTTTCTATGTTAGATAAAAGTGAATATTGATTGTAGCTCATTGCTTTTTCTTGTATTCATGCAACTGGATAAAGGGGCCATTTCCAGAACATTTTGCTTTCTCATTATTAATGCACCAGACAGCTTTACAGATCTGGGCTGGTGATGGGCGCAGTGGGTAGGTGATGGAATGATGATGATTGGTGGGAGGCCCGTCTGGCTCCCAGAGAACTGGCCATCCCTGCCTGACTTTTCATGATTCAAAATAATTACTTACACCTCACCTACCTAGCCCCCCCCCCCCGGTGAATCGACCAAAAAAGCAGGGACCCTCAAACTAACTGCACACACTGTTCCTTGCCAGAAGCAGATTTATTCCATATTGTCTGGGCATCCCCAGTCCTGGCCCAATACTGGGAGGGGTTTGGCATGGAGCTCCTAGGTCCGAGGTCCTAGATCAACCCCTTGTTCTAACTTTTAGGATCACTGGAGTCGGAGAATGGAACGTATCTTGATTGGGGTGACCAAAATGGTGGTCCAGTGGAGCACTGCACATAGGTGGAAGTATCCAGAGCCCTCCTCACAGGATGAGTGATGGAGGGGGGTGGCTTGGTGTGCCTGTCGGGAGCAGCCAATTTATGAAGGCCGAGGATGCCTGCGGAAACACGAAAAGATCTGGGGACAATGGTGGGAGCACCATGGGCTAGAGAGGTGATACAAAAACATCATTTGAACTGTACTTACAACTCAATATGTCTACTGTGTGTTTTGATGCTTTCTTTCTGAAAATCAATAAAATTTGATTATCAAAAAAATTAAATCACTGTTCAAAATATTTACTACCTTGCATATACTTTAGAAAATAAAATTACTTAGTATTCTGAATATAAAATTATCAATCATAATTTTAATGCATATTTTAAAAGGTTTATATTTTCATATTTCTTCTACATTTTAATTAAAATCTATTATTGAATGTATTTTAAAATAATTTTTATACAATTGTAAATGTTTCCTAAAATAATATAACATCTTATATTTTAACCTAAAAATAATTAAAACTACACTACTTTATAAAAAAGTAAAATATTTTTAAATTTTATATTTTTTTAAACAATATAAAAACATTAAACTATATCTTAATTAACATCAAATTAAAACATATGAAAAAATAATATAATGCAATACATTTTACAGTTCAAAACTATTAATTTGCAAATCTTTAAAACAATTCAAAATGAAAACACATAGGGCCCAATTAAGAGTTTGGCAGATGGAAAACTCTATCCGCCAAACTCCCGACAAAGTGGCCGCCGCCTACACTTAAGCCTATGTTCACTGTCTGTACTGCAGACACTGATGCAAACAGTGAACATTGTGAGGGTGATGGTGCACCCTGCAGGCTACAGAATTGTCTCTGGTTTGTAATCGAGCCGGAGGCAATGCTGTCGCCTGCAGGATGCACCATCACCCTCGCAATGATTACTGTCTGCAATGTCGGAAGTGAACATTGCAATGGTGCTGTCCAGACAGGCCCCTGCACTGCTCATGTCAACTTCATGGCGCTGCCGGCATGAAACCACTGGCAGAGAACGAAGTAGTAATCCCCAGGGCATTGGCAAACCTCTGGAATCCAAGAACCTGACAGATCTGGCAGTTCCTTGGTGATATGACCGCCAGGGTTGTAAAGTGGCGGTCAGACCACCACATTGGCGGTGCTCCAGACTACCACCGTAAGTGTGGTGGTCTGTAGACTGCTACACTCATAATAAGGCCCATATTTAAAAAAATATCCCTACCTTTTATCCTTAAAAACTCAACATCCTGCTACTAACAAAAATAATTCAATAATTAATTTTGAACATTAACACAATTAAAAAGGCAAATTGAAACAATTTCATTAGTATACAAATGTTCATACTAAAAACACAATTTAAAAATGAATAAACAAATAGAATCAAAAATTCACAATACATTACATGTAATGAATTAAGGTTGCTAAAGGTGAGGTGCAAAAAGCTAGAATTGTTCAAAAACTTTAAAAGACAAAGCAGTTTTCAAATCTGCTCTTCTGAATACCATGCACACATTAGGAAGACTAGGAGGAGTTTTACATGCCGTCAAATTACTTGTGCATGCAACTCTTCTAAAGAGCTCTACAAAGTGCTCAATGTTTTTATCTATCCCCATGCTTGCATCTCAGATATTCCTTCCTCTCAACAACTTTGCAATTCTTTAGCTGATTTTTTGGAGGACAAACTCGATGAAATTTCCCATCAATCAGGCGCAGATTAATTCCATCTCAGCATCGCCGCCTTGTAATGATTCTTTCCACTCTGGGATAGTTTTGAACCCCTCACTTTAGATCACATCCTAACACTCTTTCCTACAGCTCAACTGGGTTCTCCCACAGATGTCATTCCCCTGGGATTTCGGTCACTCTATCTTCGGTGTGAGCTACAGCCATTCTATCATTATTTATTCTTTCTCTTGAATCTCCTAAATGTCCGCTTGAAAGACTGCTTGGGTTTTGCCCATTCTCAAAAAAGCCTAATATGGACCCAAAAAAGTGACCAACTATTGTCCCATATCCTCCCTTTGTTAGGGAAAATGCTCAAATATTGTGTGAACAAACAGCTTATGACATTCATAGTTCCCTACCAATAGGGTTTTACAGCATCCCACAGCCCTGAGACTGCACTGGTTGCAGTGACAGATTCCATCCATCTGTCTTTGGGAGTGGCTACTCCTGCTATGCTTGTGCTGCTGGATCTCTCAGCATCTTTCAACACCGTTTCTCATGCAATACTTGATTAGTGGACTGCATGAGATCAGCGTCAAAGGTAATGTCCTGGAATGGCTGACTGATTTCTTAGAAGATCAGATTCAAATTATTGCACTGGGTCCAAATTATTACAATGGATCCTTTAATCCCGTCTGGTACCCATCACCAAAGGAGTACCTCAGGGCTCTTAATTGAGCCCAACATTGTTTAATATCTATGTCAGTCCTTTGGCCCACATTTTGAAATCATCATGTCTTGAAGTATTATCCTATGCAGACGATACTCAGATGATCATTTCTTTGGGCCAGGTCAATGATGCTACTACGTGTCGTTTTTGAGGTTGCATAAGGAAAATTGCAGTCTCGGTGTCCAAGAATTGTCTTCAGCTAAATGGGGAGAAGACTGAGGTTCTGCTGTTTGGCAAATCCCAACATTTTTGGTCTTCTGACTGGTGGCCTTCTGAATTAGAGTCTGCCCCTTCACCTAAGCCAATCGATAAAAAATGTAGGTGTCAAAACAGTCCATGAATTGTCCATGAAAAGCCACGTAGTTGCCATAAGAGGGACATGTTTTGTTACTATGCAGCTCTTGAGAAACATCTTCTGCTGGCTTCTATCCTGGGCCAGAAAAACACTAGTCCAGTCTTTAATAATTAAACTACAGTAATGCTTTTCTTATGGCAGCTACTGACACCTTCTTGACCAAGATGCACGTAGTGCAAAATATGGCTGCCCGTTCAGACTGTAATCTTCCGACAGGCTCTTCTTCTGCCCCCCATTCTCAGGTTCCTTCACTGGCTTCCGGTCAGAAAGCACATTGCCACTAAGATATACTGTCTCTTTTGCTATCTGTGATGTATTGATAAGGTGCTTCTGTCCATCCTCCACATCCGTGCCCAAAGATATGGAGGCAGAGCATTTTCTTACACTGCCCGACAGCGTGCAATCAGCTTCCAGGCTAACTTTGCTGCTGTTTGGACTTTGTTCATTTCAAAAGATTGTTAAAAATCTGACTGTTTTATTATTAGATGCGAGTCATGTGGAGGTTGAGCACCAAGGAACATTTTGGGTGTGATTTCTTGTGCTTTATCAAATGGATATAACATAACAATTGACACTAAATAATGACATTAAGGCCCATATTTATACTTTTTGACGCTAAACTGCGCTAACGCAGTTTAGCGTAAAAAAATTTAGCGCCGTCTAACGCCATTCTGAAGCGCCATGCGGGCGCCGTATTTATGGAATGGCGTTAGCCGGCGCTAGCAGACCGGCGCTGCCTGGTGTGCGTGGAAAAAAACCACGTAGACCAGGCAGCGCCGGCGTAGGGGGAAAATGGCGTTAGGGCGTCTTAAAATGGGGCAAGTCAGGTTGAGGCAAAAAAATCGCCTCAACCCGATTTGCGCCATTATTTTCGCCGCCCAGACGCCATTTAAATGACTCCTGTCTTAGTAAAGACAGGAGTCATGCCCCCTTGCCCAATGGCCATGCCCAGGGGACTTATGTCCCCTGGGCATGGTCATTGGGCATAGTGGCATGTAGGGGGGCACAAATAAGGCCCCCCTATGCCACCCAAAAAAAATTAAAAAATATAAAAAATTATACTTACCTGAACTTACCTGAATGTCCCTGGGGTGGGTCCCTCCATCCTTGGGTGTCCTCCTGGGGTGGGCAGGGGTGGCAGGGGGGGTCCCTGGGGGCAGGGGAGGGCACCTGTGGGCTCATTTTGAGCCCACAGGCCCCTTAACGCCTACCCTGACCCAGGCGTTAAATGGTGGCGCAAATGCGGGGTTTTTTGACCCGCCACCTCCCGGGCGTGACTTTTGCCCGGGAGTATAAATACGACGCATTTGCGTCGCCGTCATTTTTTTAGACGGGAACGCCTTCCTTGCATCTCATTAACGCAAGGAAGGCGTTCACGCAAAAAAATGACGCTATTTGCCCATACTTTGGCGCTAGACACGTCTAACGCCAAAGTATAAATATGGCGTTAGTTTTGCGCCGAATTTGCGTCGAAAAAAACGACGCTAATTCGGCGCAAACTGAGTATAAATACGGGCCTAAATATAATTATATTTTCTACATCAATTCTTGACACAACAATCCTAAAAATAACATTAAAAACACTATTAATACTTTCAATATTCCTGTCCACGATATTTGTGAAGTCCTGATATTCTTGACACAATATTTTTGAAGCACAATATTTTTTCTGATATTTTGTCCTAACACTGTGAAAAGTTGCTTGGAGGTCAGAAGATCACCTTTAATTGGGGATCACATGAGTTTTTGATTTGCACTAGTGTAGCTTGACAGCTCTTGGTGCCTTGAAAGCTTTAAGTTGCTATGTATCTGAGGTCTTTGCCTAGTGGCTGCAGAAGTTAGACTGAGAAAATCTGACAGAGGTAGCAGCTGAAGCTAACAGGTGAAAGATAGCAGGCATTTTTTCTACCTGATATAGGAAATACGAGACACTAGAACATCTTCTTTGTTAATTTCCAACTGATTGTAACCAGGCTTGATGATAGGGCAACTGGCCGTAAGACAAGTCACAAATGTGTTCCTCTCTGAACTAGTTGTATCCTGAACTGCCGGATTCTAACACTACATTAGCCAACCAGAACAAGATTCAGGGTGGATTTGAATGAAAAAGCAAATTCCACGGATCCCACTCAGCTCATTACCCACAAAATGTTCCACCAATGGTTTCACACATGCAATCTAATGTCAACAAACTTGTGTCAATCTCAGCCTTTTCAGTCAGAGCTTGCCAGCCACCTTACAGGAACAGGTGAGAGAGCATCTCCTCCTCCTGCTTCTTCATCCTCTGTATGCTTCATAAGATATTCAAATGGCTACCCCAAAGCTCCAGACACACCACCACCTAGGCCCTCCTCTTCAGTCGACTGGACTACGGCAATGCTTTCTACTCAGGGATCATAACTCACCTCCTCTGAAGACTACTCTGCTAGAGCTACTCTTGATGTGCTGATGATGCTCAGCTGCTCTCTGCTTCTTCTAAATCCCTTTACCCTTTAGCTATCTTCTGAATAAAGTCATACCATGATTGCCCCATGTGTTTATTCTGTTCAGTACTAATATGCCCAACTAATTCTGAACTACTGACTTGCTTTATGTGCAGCACTGTCTTGAGCTGCAGTCTATTGATGTAGAAGAAAGTGAACGCTCTATCCAACAAAGTATTCCTGTCTGCTGACCCATTAGATGTAGTATAACTAAATGTGGTTCTTGTTTCCTTTTCAGTTTAGATGATTATATCAGCATTGTTTTTTAGCCTGAATTCGTGTTAGAAATGAGGATTGCCCGGTCCTGAAATTGATTGTTACAAATCGTATTTTGATGATTTACTGATGTCACCATCATATGCTTTGAAATCTGATACTAATGTGCATATTGTGGTCTTGCTAATGTATGTTATTCTTTTGGAGTATTTAACCCCTAGGGTGCCTTGGATGAGGTGATCTCATCCAAGGCACCGGTTCCCGGGTGCCTTGGGCGAGATCACCTCGTCCTACACCCGGGAACCATGTGCACCCCACCCACCCCCCCCCCCAAGGCAGGGATGGAAGGGGAAGCCCTTCCCCTTCCACCCCCGACCCCCCCCAGCAATCTGATGATGTCAGCGCACTCACAGCATGCCGACGTCATCAAGTATTGACGGGACGCGCTGGAAGCCATTTGCTTCCAGCGCGTCGAGGGAATAGGACTTTCTTTCGGTAAGTCCTTCCTTTTTTGGGGGTTTGGGGGGGGGGGAAACAGACACGGGTGGAAAGGAAAGGGTTTTTCCTTTCCCATGTGCCTGTTTTCACTGGATTCCTGCTCCACGATCGCGGGAGAGCAGGAATCTCCACTAGACACCAGGGATTTTTTATTTTATTAGTTTTTGGGAGCGACCCCTTGGGCAAGGGTCGCTCCCCTGGGGGGCTATTTTATTTTGTATTTCGCCCCCCCGGGGGGCAGATCGGCTGATTTTTCGGCTGATCTGCCCCCGGTGGGGGCGAAACCCACTAGACACCAGGGATTTACTTTTATAAGTTTATTTTGGGACGACCCCTTGGGCAAGGGTCGCTCCCCTGGGGGGCTATTTTTTTTTTTTCTGTTTCGGCCCCCCCGAGGGCAGATCAGCCATGTTTTTGGATGAGCTGGCCCCCAGGGGGGGGGGGTCGAAACACACTAGGCACCAGGGATTGTGTGGTGTGTGTGTGGTGTGTGTTTGGGGGCACCCCTTGGGCAATGGTCGCCCCCCCAAAGTGGGGAAATTTCATATTGGCCATCTCTGCCCCCTTTGAGGGCAGATGGGCCTATTTTTGTAGGCCCATCTGCCCCCAAGGAGGGCAGAAACCACCAATACGCCAGGGATTTTTTTTTTGTTCCTCTTTTTTGTTTTGTGCTGGGGGTGCCCCCCTAAAGGGGGCACAGAGCTGTTGCCCATTTCTGCCCCCTTTGGGGGCAGATCGGCCATTTTTTTTTATGCCCATCTGCCCCCAAGGGGGGCAGAATCCACTTAGGCACCAGGGACAATTTCAAAGTTCTTGGTGGTGGGGTGTTTGTCAACTGGCAAAGTATTTGTATTTGTGATTATAACAGTTTATTTCTTCTTTTTGTTCTAGTTCAAAGCTTTTGTTTCCTTTGCTGTGGATCCTTGCGGTTTTGGCAGTAGTTGTCCTGCGGTTTGCATAGTTGCATGTTTTAGGTAAGTGAAAGCAATTTACTCAAAAGGAGTATTGTTGACATGCATGAATGGCATGTTTGTAGGTGGTGTACTAAATGCAGTATTGTGTGTGAAATTGTCCTTAGATTTGAGCACAATGATATTTGTGTTGTCATATGTCTGATTTGCTTTTTTCTTTTTTCTTTTTGGTGGGATATCATTGGTGATTGCTGTGTCTGTGCAGAGTAGTTGCTGGTGAGTAGCTTTTTCAGGCAAGTGAGTGGTATAGTTTTTTAGTAAATAACTCTTTGTGATAAAGCTACACTTTGTTTATTACTTATTTTAGTGCTAGTTGTTGTTGGCAATCCATTTGTTGTTAGTGAGGATCATGGCTAGCCGCAGAGTGACTGCTCAGCAGGTTATTGGCATGCTCTTTGAGTCGTCTTCAGACCATGATTACGAGACTGACTCTGCATCTGAGACATAGGAGGAAGTGAGAGTTTCTGGCAGTGAGTTTTCTGTCCGAGAGTATTCTTCTGATGAGGAAGCTACTCTCAGTGCAGATGAAGGGCCTGTTGTAGAGGAGGACATTGATGTGCCAAGAGTGCAGCAGCCTGGGGCTGAAGGGTTTCCCATTAGAAGACCTGACACCTGGATTGCCCCAAACATGGAGCAGCCACAGTTACCTGCATTTATTGGTCTCCCAAGGTGTAGAGTCAATACGGAAAGCTTTTTGCCTGTCCATTTCTTTCACTTGTTTATGGACGATGTATTTTTGGAAGAGATTGTGGAGCACACTAATTTGTATGCAGAGCAATATTTGAGGGACAACGCTGCCAGACTTAAACCTCAGTCTAGAGCTACTCAGTGGGTTCCCACATATCTGGAAGAGATGAAAAAGTTTTTAGGTTTGACTTTTTTGATGGGGTTGATCAGGAAGCCGTCACTGGCTTCTTATTGGACTACTGAGTCCCTTGATGGCAACGGCTATATTTCCTGCAACTATGACACGTAATCGCTATTTGCTTCTTCTTCGTATGCTGCATTTTGTAGACAATGCTTTAGCCTTGCCACGAGATCACCCTGATTGTGACCGTCTTTTTAAGATTAGGCCTGTTCTTGATCATTTTGTAGATTGGTTTTCAGAGGTCTATGTTCCAGGCAAAGAGGTAAGTGTGGACGAGTCTTTGGTCCTTTTCAAGGGGCGTTTAGTTTTTAAGCAGTACATTCCTAGTAAGAGGGCACGGTATGGGATTAAATTGTATACTCTGTCAGAAAGCAGTACAGGATATGTGTATAATTTCCCGGTCTACACTGGTAGGGATTCCAGTATTGACCCTCCTGGTTGTCCGGCCACTTAGCGAAAAAATTGTGTGGGAAGTTGGTAGACGACTGTTTAACAAAGGTCACCATTTGTACGTAGATAATTTCTACATTGGAGTGCAGTTGTTCAAGGAGGCCGGAAAGGCTATCCAAGGGAGCTTGTCTGTAAGAAACTTGAGAGGGGACAGTGCAGGGCCTTGCGGAATAATGAGCTGCTAGCTCTGAAATTTTCAGACAGGAGGGATGTGTACATGCTGTCTACCATCCATGATGAGAGTACTTCCCCTGTGACTGTTTGGGCTCAGGTTGCGGAAGTGCGCAAACCTGCGTGCATTTTGGACTACAATAGGCACATGGGTGGTGTTGATAGAGTAAATCAGAAGTTGGAACCTTACACTGCTCTTCGTAAGTCTTACGTGTGGTATAAAAAGTTGGCCCTACATTTATTTCATTTGACAACTTTTAATGCTTTTATTGTGTTCAAGGATTGTTCACCTGAGTCAAGGATGACATTTGTTAAATTTCAGGAGTCAGTGATAGAAAGCCTTATTGTGGTGGAACAGGCAAGAGTTCCTAGAGTAGAAGTGGTGGAGGATGTGGCTAGATTGAAAGATCAGCACTTTCCAGATCACATTCCTCCCACTCCCAAAAAAGACTTGCCCACAAAGAAATGTAGAGTATGTGCCCGGAGATCAATCCGGAGGGAGAGCCGGATGTACTGCCCCGAATGCCCTTCAAAGCCTGGGCTGTGTGTGCCCAGCTGTTTTAGAAGTTACCACACAAGGAAAATCTTTTGGGAAATACCGTGAGCGTAAACTGCCTGTTTTATATTTTCATATGTTGAGTTTCACGGTTGGCATCACTGTCATGTATTTAGTTAGAGCTTTTGTGTTTGTAGTTTTGTACTTATTTTATAATTAGTTAGTGGTTTCTTTGTTGTTTATAAACAACAACAAAAAATGGCGGTGTGCGTGGGGTGGCGCTTGGCTGGCAGTGTGCTTGGGGTGACACTTGGCTGGCGGTATGGGTGGGGTGGCGCTTGGCTGGCGGTGTGGATGCGGTGGCACTTGGCTGGTGGTGTGGCGCTTGGCTGGCGGTGTGCTTGGGTTGGCGCTTGGCTGGCGGTATGGGTGGGGTGGCGCTTGGCTGGTGGTGTGCTTGGGGTGGCGCTTGGCTGGCGGTATGAGTGGGGTGGCGCTTGGCTGCCGGTGTGCTTTGGGTGGTGCTTGGCTGGCGGTGTGCTTGGGGTGGCGCTTGGCTAGCGGTGCCAGCTAAACGCCAGTCCACACACTCATCAGCTGGTGTGATTGCTGTATCAGGCATGTGGGCGTATGAAAGTGATGGGCCCTTGACTGGCGCTGTCTATCGATGCGAGTGTTGTAATGTGCTGGGCCCGTGGCTGGCGGCGTGAATGGTCTTGTGCATGTCATGTATGAAAGGTGTGTGAATGGACTATAAAGCGGTTGGTGCCTTGCCGTGGCTTTACAGCTCATGAGCTGTGAGTCATTGGTTCAGTTTTTTGGCCTTTCAGTTATTACCAGTGCATTTCACTTTTGTGAAATCTCTTGTTAATAAAATTTGATCTACTGAACCATCACTCACCCTCATGCCAAATCCAAGCAGTATGTGTGGTACAAATGACAAAACCTGCTCTGCTGTAATCAGGCGTCGCAGCACACTTGAGACACGCTAGGTGTCTCAGGTGGGACCCCGATGATGAAGCATGCCACCAACTTGGTTGGTGGGTGAGGAGTCTTTTTCACATAACCTAAGTGCGTTTCTTTTCACAATTTTAGTGTTTGGCACATCACAGACGTATGTGGACACATCAAAATGATATATTACAAAAATACCTGTGTTTGGGGGGGAGGGGCCACCTATGTTTTTGGTCCTGGGTGCGGCCTTCATCTAGGGAAACCTACCAAACCCAGACATTTTTTAAAACTAGACACCGCAAGGAGTCCAGGGAGATGTGGCTTGCGTGGATCCCCCAACATTTTCTTACCTAGACTCCTCTGCAAACCTCAAAATTTGCTAAAAAAAGCATATTTTCCGGACTTTCGTTTGTGCGATCACCGCTCCAGCACAAAATTCCTATTCCCCAGCGTTCCCCTCAGTCTCCCAAGTAAAATGACACCTCACTTGTGTGGGTCTCCAAAGCAGAGTCAGCCTAAAGATGTATAAAAGAAGAATATGTCCTTATCAACTCGCTGTGCTATCCCCTCTATCTCTACAAGTTTTTGGCCTTATTCTGTTGCAGGCACCTGGCGCACCCACAAAAGTGAGGTATCATTTTTATCGGGAGACTTGGGGGAATGCTGGGTGGAAGGAAATTTGTGACTCCTCTCAGATTCCACAACTTTCTGTCACCGAAATGTGAGGAAAATGTGTTTTTTTAGCCAAATTTTGAGGTTTGCAAAGGATTCTGGGTAACAGAAACTGGTCAGAGCCCCACAAGTCACCCCATCTTGGATTCCCCTAGGTCTCTAAATTTCAGAAATGCACAGGTTTGGTAGGTTTCCCTAGGTGCCGGCTGAGCTAGAGGCCAAAATCTACAGGTGGGCACTTTGCAAAAAACACCTCTGTTTTCTTTAAAAAATTGTGATGTGTCCACGTTGCGTTTTGGGGCATTTCCTGTCGCGGGCGCTAGGCCTACCCACACAAGTGACGTATCATTTTTATCAGGAGACTTGGGGGAACGCTGGGTGGAAGGAAATTTGTGGCTCCTCTCAGATTCCAGAACTTTCTGTCACCGAAATGTGAGGAAAACGTGTTTTTTTAGCCATATTTTGAGGTTTGTAAAGGATTCTGGGTAACAGAACCTGGTCAGAGCCCCACAAGTCACCTCATCTTGGATTCCCCTAGGTCTCTATTTTAAAAAAATGCACAGTTTTGGTAGGTTTCCCTAGGTGCCGGCTGAGCTAGAGGCCAAAATCTACAGGTAGGCACTTTGCAAAAAACACCTCTGTTTTCTTTCAGAAAATGTGATGTGTCCACGTTACGTTTTGGGGCATTTCCTGTCACGGGTGCTAGGCCTGCCCACTCAAATGAGGTATCATTTTTATCGGGAGACTTGGGGGAACGCTGGGTGGAAGGAAATTTGTGGCTCCTCTCAGATTCCAGAACTTTCTGTCACCAAAATGTGAGGAAAACGTGTTTTTTTAGCCAAATTTTGAGGTTTGCAAAGGATTCTGGGTAACAGAACCTGGTCGGAGCCCCACAAGTCAACCCATCTTGGATTACCCTAGGTCTCTAGTTTTCAAAAATGCACAGGTTTTGTAGGTTTCCCTAGGTGCCGGCTGAGCTAGAGGCCAAAATCTACAGGTAGGCACTTTGCAAAAAACACCTCTGTTTTCTGTCAAAAATTGTGATGTGTCCATGTTGCGTTTTGGGGCATTTCCTGTCGCGGGCGCTAGGCCTACCGACACAAGTGAGGTATCATTTTTATCGGGAGACTTGGGCTAACGCTGGGTGGAAGGAAATTTGGGGCCCCTCTCAGATTCCAGAACTTTCTGTCACCGAAATGTGAGGAAAATGTGTATTTTTAGCCAAATTGTGAGGTTTGCAAAGGATTCTGGGTAACAGAACCTGGTCAGAGCCCCACAAGTCACCCCATCTTGGATTCCCCACCTCTGTTTTCAAAAATGCACATGCTTGGTAGGTTTCCCTAGGAGCCGGCTGAGCTAGAGGCCAAAATCTACAGGTAGGCACTTTGCAAAAAACACCTCTGTTTTCTTTAAAAAAAATGTGATGTGTCCATGTTGGGTTTTGGGGCATTTCCTGTCACGGGCGCTAGGCCTACCCACACAAGTGAGGTATCATTTTTATCGGGAGACTTGGGGGAACGCTGGGTGAAAACACATTTGTGGCTCCTCTTAGATTCCAGAACTTTCTGTCACCAAAATGTGAGGAAAACTTGTTTTTTTAGCCGAATTTTGAGGTTTGCAAAGGATTCTGGGTAAAAGAACCTGGTCAAAGCCCCACAAGTCACCCCATCTTGGATTTCCCTAGGTCTCTAGTTTTAAAAAATGCACAGGTTTGGTAGGTTTCCATAGGTGCCGGCTGAGCTAGAGGCCAAAATCTACAGGTAGGCACTTTGCAAAAAACACCTCTGTTTTCTTTAAAAAAATGTGATGTGTCCACGTTGCGTTTTGGGGCATTTCCTGTCACGGGCGCTAGGCCTACCCACACAAGTGAGGTATCATTTTTATCGGGAGACTTGGGGGAACGCTGGGTGAAAGGACATTTGTGGCTCCTCTCAGATTCCAGAACTTTCTGTCACCAAAATGTGAGGAAAACGTGTTTTTTTAGCCGAATTTTGAGGTTTGCAAAGGATTCTGGGTAAAAGAACCTGGTCAAAGCCCCACAAATCATCCCATCTTGGATTTCCCTAGGTCTCTAGTTTTAAAAAATGGACAGGTTTGGTAGGTTTCTCTAGGTGCCGGCTGAGCTAGAGGCCAAAATCTACAGGTAGGCACTTTGCAAAAAACACCTCTGTTTTCTTTTAAAAAATGTGATGTGTCCACGTTGTGTTTTGGGGCATTTCCTGTCACGGGCGCTAGGCCTACCCACACAAGTGAGGTATCATTTTTATCGGGAGACTTGGGGGAATGCTGGGTAGAAGGAATTTTGTGGCTCCTCTCAGATTTCAGAACTTTCTGTCACCGAAATGTGAGGAAAACATGATTTTTTTAGCCAAATTTTGAGGTTTGCAAAGGATTCTGGGTAACAGAACCTGGTCAGAGCCTCACAAGTCACCCCATCTTGGATTCCCCTAGGTCTCTAAATTTCAGAAATGCACAGGTTTGGTAGGTTTCCCTAGGTGCCGGCTGAGCTAGAGGCCAAAATCTACAGGTGGGCACTTTGCAAAAAACACCTCTGTTTTCTGTCAAAAATTGTGATGTGTCCACGTTGCGTTTTGGAGCATTTCCTGTCGTGGGCGCTAGGCCTACCAACACAAGTGAGGTATCATTTTTATCGGGAGACTTGGGGGAACACTGGGTGAAAGGACATTTGTGGCTCCTCTCAGATTCCAGAACTTTCTGTCACCGAAATGTGAGGAAAACATGTTTGTTTAGCCAAATTATGAGGTTTGCAAAGGATTCTGGGTAACAGAACCTGGTCAGAGCCCCACAAGTCACCCGATCTTGGATTTCCCTAGGTCTCTAGTTTTAAAAAACGCACAGGTTTGGTAGGTTTCCCTAGGTGCCGGCTGAGCTAGAGGCCAAAATCTACAGGTAGGCACTTTGCAAAAAACACCTCTGTTTTCTTTCAAAAAATGTGGTGTGTCCACATTGTGTTTTGGGGCATTTCCTGTCACTGGCGCTAGGCCTACCCACACAAGTGAGGTATCATTTTTATCGGGAGACTTGGGGGAATGCTGGGTGGAAGGAATTTTGTGGCTCCTCTCAGATTCCAGAACTTTCTGTCACCGAAATGTGAGGAAAACATGTTTTTGTAGCCAAATTTTGAGGTTTGCAAAGGATTCTGGGTAACAGAACCCAGTCAGAACCCCACAAGTCACCCCATCTTGGATTCCCCTAGGTCTCTAAATTTCAGAAATGCACAGGTTTGGTAGGATTCCCTAGGTGCCGGCTGAGCTAGAGGCCAAAATCTACAGGTGGGCACTTTGCAAAAAACACCTCTGTTTTCTGTCAAAAATTGTGATGTGTCCATGTTGTGTTTTGGGGCATTTCCTGTCACGGGCGCTATGCCTACCAACACAAGTGAGGTATCATTTTTAACGGGAGACTTGGGGGAACGCTGGGTGAAAGGACATTTGTGGCTCCTCTCAGATTCCAGAACTTTCTGTCACCGAAATGTGAGGAAAACATGTTTTTTTAGCCAAATTTTGAGGTTTGCAAAGGATTCTGGGTAACAGAACCTGGTCAGAGCCCCACAAGTCAACCCATGTTGGATTACCCTAGGTCTCTAGTTTTCAAAAATGCACAGGTTTTGTAGGTTTCCCTAGGTGCCGGCTGAGCTAGAGGCCAAAATCTACAGGTAGGCACTTTGCAAAAAACACCTCTGTTTTCTGTCAAAAAATGTGATGTGTCCACGTTGCGTTTTGGGGCACTTCCTGTCGCGGGCGCTAGGCCTACCGACACAAGTGAGGTATCATTTTTATCGGGAGACTTGGGCTAACGCTGGGTGGAAGGAAATTTGTGGCTCCTCTCAGATTCCAGAACTTTCTGTCACCGAAATGTGAGGAAAATGTGTATTTTTAGCCAAATTGTGAGGTTTGCAAAGGATTCTGGGTAACAGAACCTGGTCAGAGCCCCACAAGTCACCCCATCTTGGAATCCCCACCTCTGTTTTAAAAAATGCACATGCTTGGTAGGTTTCCCTACGTGCCGGCTGAGCTAGAGGCCAAAATCTACAGGTAGGCACTTTGCAAAAAACACCTCTGTTTTCTTTAAAAAAATGTGGTGTGTCCACGTTGCGTTTTGGGGCATTTCCTGTCACGGGCGCTAGGCCTACCGACACAAGTGAGGTATCATTGTTATCGGGAGACTTGGGGGAACGCTGGGTGAAAGGACATTTGTGGCTCCTCTCAGATTCCAGAACTTTCTGTCACCAAAATGTGAGGAAAACGTGTTTTTTTAGCCGAATTTTGAGGTTTGCAAAAGATTCTGGGTAAAAGAACCTGGTCAAAGCCCCACAAGTCACCCCATCTTGGATTTCCCTAGGTCTCTAGTTTTCATAAATGGGCAGGTTTGGTAGGTTTCCCTAGGTGCCGGCTGAGCTAGAGGCCAAAATCTACAGGTAGGCACTTTGCAAAAAACACCTCTGTTTTCTTTAAAAAAATGTGATGTGTCCACGTTGTGTTTTGGGGCATTTCCTGTCACGGGCACTAGGCCTACCCACACAAGTGAGGTATCATTTTTATCGGGAGACTTGGGGGAATGCTGGGTGGTAGGAATTTTGTGGCTCCTCTCAGATTCCAGAACTTTCTGTCACCGAAATGTGAGGAAAACATGTTTTTTTAGCCAAATTTTGAGGTTTGCAAAGGATTCTGGGTAACAGAACCTGGTCAGAGCCTCACAAGTCACCCCATATTGGATTCCCCTAGGTCTCTAAATTTCAGAAATGCACATGTTTGGTAGGTTTCCCTAGGTGCCGGCTGAGCTAGAGGCCAAAATCTACAGGTGGGCACTTTGCAAAAAACACCTCTGTTTTCTGTCAAAAATTGTGATCTGTCCATGTTGTGTTTTGGGGCATTTCCTGTCGCGGGCGCTAGGCCTACCAACACAAGTGAGGTATCATTTTTAACGGGAGACTTGGGGGAACGCTGGGTGAAAGGACATTTGTGGCTCCTCTCAGATTCCAGAACTTTCTGTCACCAAATGTGAGGAAAACATGATTTTTTAGCCAAATTTTGAGGTTTGCAAAGGATTCTGGGTAACAGAACCTGGTCAGAGCCTCACAAGTCACCCCATCTTGGATTCCCCTAGGTCTCTAAATTTCAGAAATGCACAGGTTTGGTAGGTTTCCCTAGGTGCTGGCTGAGCTAGAGGCCAAAATCTACAGGTGGGCACTTTGCAAAAAACACCTCTGTTTTCTGTCAAAAATTGTGATGTGTCCACGTTGCGTTTTGGAGCATTTCCTGTCGTGGGCGCTAGGCCTACCAACACAAGTGAGGTATCATTTTTATCGGGAGACTTGGGGGAACACTGGGTGAAAGGACATTTGTGGCTCCTCTCAGATTCCAGAACTTTCTGTCACCGAAATGTGAGGAAAACATGTTTGTTTAGCCAAATTATGAGGTTTGCAAAGGATTCTGGGTAACAGAACCTGGTCAGAGCCCCACAAGTCACCCGATCTTGGATTTCCCTAGGTCTCTAGTTTTAAAAAACGCACAGGTTTGGTAGGTTTCCCTAGGTGCCGGCTGAGCTAGAGGCCAAAATCTACAGGTAGGCACTTTGCAAAAAACACCTCTGTTTTCTTTCAAAAAATGTGGTGTGTCCACATTGTGTTTTGGGGCATTTCCTGTCACTGGCGCTAGGCCTACCCACACAAGTGAGGTATCATTTTTATCGGGAGACTTGGGGGAATGCTGGGTGGAAGGAATTTTGTGGCTCCTCTCAGATTCCAGAACTTTCTGTCACCGAAATGTGAGGAAAACATGTTTTTGTAGCCAAATTTTGAGGTTTGCAAAGGATTCTGGGTAACAGAACCCAGTCAGAACCCCACAAGTCACCCCATCTTGGATTCCCCTAGGTCTCTAAATTTCAGAAATGCACAGGTTTGGTAGGATTCCCTAGGTGCCGGCTGAGCTAGAGGCCAAAATCTACAGGTGGGCACTTTGCAAAAAACACCTCTGTTTTCTGTCAAATATTGTGATGTGTCCATGTTGTGTTTTGGGGCATTTCCTGTCGCGGGCGCTAGGCCTACCAACACAAGTGAGGTATCATTTTTAACGGGAGACTTGGGGGAACGCTGGGTGAAAGGACATTTGTGGCTCCTCTCAGATTCCAGAACTTTCTGTCACCGAAATGTGAGGAAAACATGTTTTTTTAGCCAAATTTTGAGGTTTGCAAAGGATTCTGGGTAACAGAACCTGGTCAGAGCCCCACAAGTCAACCCATGTTGGATTACCCTAGGTCTCTAGTTTTCAAAAATGCACAGGTTTTGTAGGTTTCCCTAGGTGCCGGCTGAGCTAGAGGCCAAAATCTACAGGTAGGCACTTTGCAAAAAACACCTCTGTTTTCTGTCAAAAAATGTGATGTGTCCACGTTGCGTTTTGGGGCACTTCCTGTCGCGGGCGCTAGGCCTACCGACACAAGTGAGGTATAATTTTTATCGGGAGACTTGGGCTAACGCTGGGTGGAAGGAAATTTGTGGCTCCTCTCAGATTCCAGAACTTTCTGTCACCGAAATGTGAGGAAAATGTGTATTTTTAGCCAAATTGTGAGGTTTGCAAAGGATTCTGGGTAACAGAACCTGGTCAGAGCCCCACAAGTCACCCCATCTTGGAATCCCCACCTCTGTTTTAAAAAATGCACATGCTTGGTAGGTTTCCCTAGGTGCCGGCTGAGCTAGAGGCCAAAATCTACAGGTAGGCACTTTGCAAAAAACACCTCTGTTTTCTTTAAAAAAATGTGGTGTGTCCACGTTGCGTTTTGGGGCATTTCCTGTCACGGGCGCTAGGCCTACCGACGCAAGTTAGGTATCATTGTTATCGGGAGACTTGGGGGAACGCTGGGTGAAAGGACATTTGTGGCTCCTCTCAGATTCCAGAACTTTCTGTCACCAAAATGTGAGGAAAACGTGTTTTTTTAGCCGAATTTTGAGGTTTGCAAAGGATTCTGGGTAAAAGAACCTGGTCAAAGCCCCACAAGTCACCCCATCTTGGATTTCCCTAGGTCTCTAGTTTTCATAAATGGGCAGGTTTGGTAGGTTTCCCTAGGTGACGGCTGAGCTAGAGGCCAAAATCTACAGGTAGGCACTTTGCAAAAAACACCTCTGTTTTCTTTTAAAAAATTTGATGTGTCCACGTTGTGTTTTGGGGCATTTCCTGTCACGGGCACTAGGCCTACCCACACAAGTGAGGTATCATTTTTATCGGGAGACTTGGGGGAATGCTGGGTGGTAGGAATTTTGTGGCTCCTCTCAGATTCCAGAACTTTCTGTCACCGAAATGTGAGGAAAACATGTTTTTTTAGCCACATTTTGAGGTTTGCAAAGGATTCTGGGTAACAGAACCTGGTCAGAGCCTCACAAGTCACCCCATATTGGATTCCCCTAGGTCTCTAAATTTCAGAAATGCACATGTTTGGTAGGTTTCCCTAGGTGCCGGCTGAGCTAGAGGCCAAAATCTACAGGTGGGCACTTTGCAAAAAACACCTCTGTTTTCTGTCAAAAATTGTGATGTGTCCACGTTGCGTTTTGGAGCATTTCCTGTCGTGGGCGCTAGGCCTACCAACACCAGTGAGGTATCATTTTTATCGGGAGACTTGGGGGAACACTTGGTGAAAGGACATTTGTGGCTCCTCTCAGATTCCAGAACTTTCTGTCACCGAAATGTGAGGAAAATGTGTATTTTTAGCCAAATGTTGAGGTTTGCAAAGGATTTTGGGTAACAGAACCCGGTCAGAGCCCCACAAGTCACCCCATCTTGGATTTCCCTAGGTCTCTAGTTTTCAAAAATGCACAGGTTTTGTAGGTTTCCCTAGGTGCCGGCTGAGCTAGAGGCCAAAATCTACAGGTAGGCACTTTGCAAAAAACACCTCTGTTTTCTTTAAAAAAATGTGGTGTATCCACGTTGTGTTTTGGGGCATTTCCTGTCACGGGCGCTGGCCTACCCACACAAGTGAGGTATCATTTTTATCTGGAGACTTGGGGGAATGCTGGGTAGAAGGAAATTTGTGGCTCCTCTCAGATTCCAGAACTTTCTGTCACCGAAATGTGAGGAAAATGTGTATTTTTAGCCAAATTGTGAGGTTTGCAAAGGATTCTGGGTAACAGAACCTGGTCAGAGCCCCACAAGTCACCCCATCTTGGATTCCCCACCTCTGTTTTCAAAAATGCACATGCTTGGTAGGTTTCCCTAGGTGCCGGCTGAGCTAGAGGCCAAAATCTACAGGTAGGCACTTTGCAAAAAACACTTCTGTTTTCTTTAAAAAAATGTGGTGTGTCCACGTTGCGTTTTGGGGCATTTCCTGTCACGGGCGCTAGGCCTACCGACACAAGTGAGGTATCATTGTTATCAGGAGACTTCGGGGAACGCTGGGAGAAAGGACATTTGTGGCTCCTCTCAGATTCCAGAACTTTCTGTCACCAAAATGTGAGGAAAACGTGTTTTTTTAGCCGAATTTTGAGGTTTGCAAAGGATTCTGGGTAAAAGAACCTGGTCAAAGTCCCACAAGTCACCCCATCTTGGATTTCCCTAGGTCTCTAGTTTCATAAATGGACAGGTTTGGTAGGTTTCCCTAGGTGCCGGCTGAGCTAGAGGCCAAAATCTACAGGTAGGCACTTTGCAAAAAACACCTCTGTTTTCTTTAAAAAAATGTGGTGTGTCCACGTTGCGTTTTGGGGCATTTCCTGTCACGGGCGCTAGGCCTACCGACACAAGTGAGGTATCATTGTTATCGGGAGACTTGGGGGAACGCTGGGTGAAAGGACATTTGTGGCTCCTCTCAGATTCCAGAACTTTCTGTCACCGAAATGTGAGGAAAATGTGTATTTTTAGCCAAATTGTGAGGTTTGCAAAGGATTCTGGGTAACAGAACCTGGTCAGAGCCCCACAAGTCACCCCATCTTGGATTCCCCACCTCTGTTTTCAAAAATGCACATGACTGGTAGGTTTCCCTAGGTGCCGGCTGAGCTAGAGGCCAAAATCTACAGGTAGGCACTTTGCAAAAAACACCTCTGTTTTCTTTAAAAAAATGTGGTGTGTCCACGTTGCGTTTTGGGGCATTTCCTGTCACGGGCGCTAGGCCTACCGACACAAGTGAGGTATCATTGTTATCAGGAGACTTGGGGGAACGCTGGGAGAAAGGACAGTTGTGGCTCCTCTCAGATTCCAGAACTTTCTGTCACCAAAATGTGAGGAAAACGTGTTTTTTTAGCCGAATTTTCAGGTTTGCAAAGGATTCTGGGTAAAAGAACCTGGTCAAAGCCCCACAAGTCACCCCATCTTGGATTTCCCTAGGTCTCTAGTTTTCATAAATGGACAGGTTTGGTAGGTTTCCCTAGGTGCCGGCTGAGCTAGAGGCCAAAATCTACAGGTAGGCACTTTGCAAAAAACACCTCTGTTTTCTTTCAAAAAATGTGGTGTGTCCACATTGTGTTTTGGGGCATTTCCTGTCACTGGCGCTAGGCCTACCCACACAAGTGAGGTATCATTTTTATCGGGAGACTTGGGGGAATGCTGGGTGGAAGGAATTTTGTGGCTCCTCTCAGATTCCAGAACTTTCTGTCACCGAAATGTGAGGAAAACATGTTTTTGTAGCCAAATTTTTAGGTTTGCAAAGGATTCTGGGTAACAGAACCCAGTCAGAACCCCACAAGTCACCCCATCTTGGATTCCCCTAGGTCTCTAAATTTCAGAAATGCACAGGTTTGGTAGGATTCCCTAGGTGCCGGCTGAGCTAGAGGCCAAAATCTACAGGTGGGCACTTTGCAAAAAACACCTCTGTTTTCTGTCAAAAATTGTGATGTGTCCATGTTGTGTTTTGGGGCATTTCCTGTCACGGGCGCTATGCCTACCAACACAAGTGAGGTATCATTTTTAACGGGAGACTTGGGGGAACGCTGGGTGAAAGGACATTTGTGGCTCCTCTCAGATTCCAGAACTTTCTGTCACCGAAATGTGAGGAAAACATGTTTTTTTAGCCAAATTTTGAGGTTTGCAAAGGATTCTGGGTAACAGAACCTGGTCAGAGCCCCACAAGTCAACCCATGTTGGATTACCCTAGGTCTCTAGTTTTCAAAAATGCACAGGTTTTGTAGGTTTCCCTAGGTGCCGGCTGAGCTAGAGGCCAAAATCTACAGGTAGGCACTTTGCAAAAAACACCTCTGTTTTCTGTCAAAAAATGTGATGTGTCCACGTTGCGTTTTGGGGCACTTCCTGTCGCGGGCGCTAGGCCTACCGACACAAGTGAGGTATCATTTTTATCGGGAGACTTGGGCTAACGCTGGGTGGAAGGAAATTTGTGGCTCCTCTCAGATTCCAGAACTTTCTGTCACCGAAATGTGAGGAAAATGTGTATTTTTAGCCAAATTGTGAGGTTTGCAAAGGATTCTGGGTAACAGAACCTGGTCAGAGCCCCACAAGTCACCCCATCTTGGAATCCCCACCTCTGTTTTAAAAAATGCACATGCTTGGTAGGTTTCCCTACGTGCCGGCTGAGCTAGAGGCCAAAATCTACAGGTAGGCCCTTTGCAAAAAACACCTCTGTTTTCTTTAAAAAAATGTGGTGTGTCCACGTTGCGTTTTGGGGCATTTCCTGTCACGGGCGCTAGGCCTACCGACACAAGTGAGGTATCATTGTTATCGGGAGACTTGGGGGAACGCTGGGTGAAAGGACATTTGTGGCTCCTCTCAGATTCCAGAACTTTCTGTCACCAAAATGTGAGGAAAACGTGTTTTTTTAGCCGAATTTTGAGGTTTGCAAAAGATTCTGGGTAAAAGAACCTGGTCAAAGCCCCACAAGTAACCCCATCTTGGATTTCCCTAGGTCTCTAGTTTTCATAAATGGGCAGGTTTGGTAGGTTTCCCTAGGTGCCGGCTGAGCTAGAGGCCAAAATCTACAGGTAGGCACTTTGCAAAAAACACCTCTGTTTTCTTTTAAAAAATGTGATGTGTCCACGTTGTGTTTTGGGGCATTTCCTGTCACGGGCACTAGGCCTACCCACACAAGTGAGGTATCATTTTTATCGGGAGACTTGGGGGAATGCTGGGTGGTAGGAATTTTGTGGCTCCTCTCAGATTCCAGAACTTTCTGTCACCGAAATGTGAGGAAAACATGTTTTTTTAGCCAAATTTTGAGGTTTGCAAAGGATTCTGGGTAACAGAACCTGGTCAGAGCCTCACAAGTCACCCCATATTGGATTCCCCTAGGTCTCTAAATTTCAGAAATGCACATGTTTGGTAGGTTTCCCTAGGTGCCGGCTGAGCTAGAGGCCAAAATCTACAGGTGGGCACTTTGCAAAAAACACCTCTGTTTTCTGTCAAAAATTGTGATCTGTCCATGTTGTGTTTTGGGGCATTTCCTGTCGCGGGCGCTAGGCCTACCAACACAAGTGAGGTATCATTTTTAACGGGAGACTTGGGGGAACGCTGGGTGAAAGGACATTTGTGGCTCCTCTCAGATTCCAGAACTTTCTGTCACCGAAATGTGAGGAAAACATGATTTTTTAGCCAAATTTTGAGGTTTGCAAAGGATTCTGGGTAACAGAACCTGGTCAGAGCCTCACAAGTCACCCCATCTTGGATTCCCCTAGGTCTCTAAATTTCAGAAATGCACAGGTTTGGTAGGTTTCCCTAGGTGCTGGCTGAGCTAGAGGCCAAAATCTACAGGTGGGCACTTTGCAAAAAACACCTCTGTTTTCTGTCAAAAATTGTGATGTGTCCACGTTGCGTTTTGGAGCATTTCCTGTCGTGGGAGCTAGGCCTACCAACACAAGTGAGGTATCATTTTTATCGGGAGACTTGGGGGAACACTGGGTGAAAGGACATTTGTGGCTCCTCTCAGATTCCCGAACTTTCTGTCACCGAAATGTGAGGAAAACATGTTTGTTTAGCCAAATTATGAGGTTTGCAAAGGATTCTGGGTAACAGAACCTGGTCAGAGCCCCACAAGTCACCCGATCTTGGATTTCCCTAGGTCTCTAGTTTTAAAAAACGCACAGGTTTGGTAGGTTTCCCTAGGTGCCGGCTGAGCTAGAGGCCAAAATCTACAGGTAGGCACTTTGCAAAAAACACCTCTGTTTTCTTTCAAAAAATGTGGTGTGTCCACATTGTGTTTTGGGGCATTTCCTGTCACTGGCGCTAGGCCTACCCACACAAGTGAGGTATCATTTTTATCGGGAGACTTGGGGGAATGCTGGGTGGAAGGAATTTTGTGGCTCCTCTCAGATTCCAGAACTTTCTGTCACCGAAATGTGAGGAAAACATGTTTTTGTAGCCACATTTTGAGGTTTGCAAAGGATTCTGGGTAACAGAACCCAGTCAGAACCCCACAAGTCACCCCATCTTGGATTCCCCTAGGTCTCTAAATTTCAGAAATGCACAGGTTTGGTAGGATTCCCTAGGTGCCGGCTGAGCTAGAGGCCAAAATCTACAGGTGGGCACTTTGCAAAAAACACCTCTGTTTTCTGTCAAATATTGTGATGTGTCCATGTTGTGTTTTGGGGCATTTCCTGTCGCGGGCGCTAGGCCTACCAACACAAGTGAGGTATCATTTTTAACGGGAGACTTGGGGGAACGCTGGGTGAAAGGACATTTGTGGCTCCTCTCAGATTCCAGAACTTTCTGTCACCGAAATGTGAGGAAAACATGTTTTTTTAGCCAAATTTTGAGGTTTGCAAAGGATTCTGGGTAACAGAACCTGGTCAGAGCCCCACAAGTCAACCCATGTTGGATTACCCTAGGTCTCTAGTTTTCAAAAATGCACAGGTTTTGTAGGTTTCCCTAGGTGCCGGCTGAGCTAGAGGCCAAAATCTACAGGTAGGCACTTTGCAAAAAACACCTCTGTTTTCTGTAAAAAAATGTGATGTGTCCACGTTGCGTTTTGGGGCACTGCCTGTCGCGGGCGCTAGGCCTACCGACACAAGTGAGGTATCATTTTTATCGGGAGACTTGGGCTAACGCTGGGTGGAAGGAAATTTGTGGCTCCTCTCAGATTCCAGAACTTTCTGTCACCGAAATGTGAGGAAAATGTGTATTTTTAGCCAAATTGTGAGGTTTGCAAAGGATTCTGGGTAACAGAACCTGGTCAGAGCCCCACAAGTCACCCCATCTTGGAATCCCCACCTCTGTTTTAAAAAATGCACATGCTTGGTAGGTTTCCCTAGGTGCCGGCTGAGCTAGAGGCCAAAATCTACAGGTAGGCACTTTGCAAAAAACACCTCTGTTTTCTTTAAAAAAATGTGGTGTGTCCACGTTGCGTTTTGGGGCATTTCCTGTCACGGGCGCTAGGCCTACCGACACAAGTTAGGTATCATTGTTATCGGGACACTTGGGGGAACGCTGGGTGAAAGGACATTTGTGGCTCCTCTCAGATTCCAGAACTTTCTGTCACCAAAATGTGAGGAAAACGTGTTTTTTTAGCCGAATTTTGAGGTTTGCAAAGGATTCTGGGTAAAAGAACCTGGTCAAAGCCCCACAAGTCACCCCATCTTGGATTTCCCTAGGTCTCTAGTTTTCATAAATGGGCAGGTTTGGTAGGTTTCCCTAGGTGACGGCTGAGCTAGAGGCCAAAATCTACAGGTAGGCACTTTGCAAAAAACACCTCTGTTTTCTTTTAAAAAATTTGATGTGTCCACGTTGTGTTTTGGGGCATTTCCTGTCACGGGCACTAGGCCTACCCACACAAGTGAGGTATCATTTTTATCGGGAGACTTGGGGGAATGCTGGGTGGTAGGAATTTTGTGGCTCCTCTCAGATTCCAGAACTTTCTGTCACCGAAATGTGAGGAAAACATGTTTTTTTAGCCAAATTTTGAGGTTTGCAAAGGATTCTGGGTAACAGAACCTGGTCAGAGCCTCACAAGTCACCCCATATTGGATTCCCCTAGGTCTCTAAATTTCAGAAATGCACATGTTTGGTAGGTTTCCCTAGGTGCCGGCTGAGCTAGAGGCCAAAATCTACAGGTGGGCACTTTGCAAAAAACACCTCTGTTTTCTGTCAAAAATTGTGATGTGTCCACGTTGCGTTTTGGAGCATTTCCTGTCGTGGGCGCTAGGCCTACCAACACCAGTGAGGTATCATTTTTATCGGGAGACTTGGGGGAACGCTGGGTGAAAGGACATTTGTGGCTCCTCTCAGATTCCAGAACTTTCTGTCACCGAAATGTGAGGAAAATGTGTATTTTTAGCCAAATGTTGAGGTTTGCAAAGGATTTTGGGTAACAGAACCCGGTCAGAGCCCCACAAGTCACCCCATCTTGGATTTCCCTAGGTCTCTAGTTTTCAAAAATGCACAGGTTTTGTAGGTTTCCCTAGGTGCCGGCTGAGCTAGAGGCCAAAATCTACAGGTAGGCACTTTGCAAAAAACACCTCTGTTTTCTTTAAAAAAATGTGGTGTATCCACGTTGTGTTTTGGGGCATTTCCTGTCACGGGCGCTGGCCTACCCACACAAGTGAGGTATCATTTTTATCTGGAGACTTGGGGGAATGCTGGGTAGAAGGAAATTTGTGGCTCCTCTCAGATTCCAGAACTTTCTGTCACCGAAATGTGAGGAAAATGTGTATTTTTAGCCAAATTGTGAGGTTTGCAAAGGATTCTGGGTAACAGAACCTGGTCAGAGCCCCACAAGTCACCCCATCTTGGATTCCCCACCTCTGTTTTCAAAAATGCACATGCTTGGTAGGTTTCCCTAGGTGCCGGCTGAGCTAGAGGCCAAAATCTACAGGTAGGCACTTTGCAAAAAACACTTCTGTTTTCTTTAAAAAAATGTGGTGTGTCCACGTTGCGTTTTGGGGCATTTCCTGTCACGGGCGCTAGGCCTACCGACACAAGTGAGGTATCATTGTTATCAGGAGACTTCGGGGAACGCTGGGAGAAAGGACATTTGTGGCTCCTCTCAGATTCCAGAACTTTCTGTCACCAAAATGTGAGGAAAACGTGTTTTTTTAGCCGAATTTTGAGGTTTGCAAAGGATTCTGGGTAAAAGAACCTGGTCAAAGTCCCACAAGTCACCCCATCTTGGATTTCCCTAGGTCTCTAGTTTTCATAAATGGACAGGTTTGGTAGGTTTCCCTAGGTGCCGGCTGAGCTAGAGGCCAAAATCTACAGGTAGGCACTTTGCAAAAAACACCTCTGTTTTCTTTAAAAAAATGTGGTGTGTCCACGTTGCGTTTTGGGGCATTTCCTGTCACGGGCGCTAGGCCTACCGACACAAGTGAGGTATCATTGTTATCGGGAGACTTGGGGGAAGGCTGGGTGAAAGGACATTTGTGGCTCCTCTCAGATTCCAGAACTTTCTGTCACCGAAATGTGAGGAAAATGTGTATTTTTAGCCAAATTGTGAGGTTTGCAAAGGATTCTGGGTAACAGAACCTGGTCAGAGCCCCACAAGTCACCCCATCTTGGATTCCCCACCTCTGTTTTCAAAAATGCACATGACTGGTAGGTTTCCCTAGGTGCCGGCTGAGCTAGAGGCCAAAATCTACAGGTAGGCACTTTGCAAAAAACACCTCTGTTTTCTTTAAAAAAATGTGGTGTGTCCACGTTGCGTTTTGGGGCATTTCCTGTCACGGGCGCTAGGCCTACCGACACAAGTGAGGTATCATTGTTATCAGGAGACTTGGGGGAACGCTGGGAGAAAGGACAGTTGTGGCTCCTCTCAGATTCCAGAACTTTCTGTCACCAAAATGTGAGGAAAACGTGTTTTTTTAGCCGAATTTTGAGGTTTGCAAAGGATTCTGGGTAAAAGAACCTGGTCAAAGCCCCACAAGTCACCCCATCTTGGATTTCCCTAGGTCTCTAGTTTTCATAAATGGACAGGTTTGGTAGGTTTCCCTAGGTGCCGGCTGAGCTAGAGGCCAAAATCTACAGGTAGGCACTTTGCAAAAAACACCTCTGTTTTCTTTAAAAAAATGTGGTGTGTCCACGTTGCGTTTTGGGGCATTTCCTGTCACGGGCGCTAGGCCTACCGACACAAGTGAGGTATCATTGTTATCGGGAGACTTGGGGGAACGCTGGGTGAAAGGACATTTGTGGCTCCTCTCAGATTCCAGAACTTTCTGTCACCGAAATGTGAGGAAAATGTGTATTTTTAGCCAAATTGTGAGGTTTGCAAAGGATTCTGGGTAACAGAATCTGGTCAGAGCCCCACAAGTCACCCCATCTTGGATTCCCCACCTCTGTTTTCAAAAATGCACATGCTTGCTAGGTTTCCCTAGGTGCCGGCTGAGCTAGAGGCCAAAATCTACAGGTAGGCACTTTGCAAAAAACACCTCTGTTTTCTTTAAAAAAATGTGGTGTGTCCACATTGCGTTTTGGGGCATTTCCTGTCACGGGCGCTAGGCCTACCGACACAAGTGAGGTATCATTGTTATCAGGAGACTTGGGGGAACGCTGGGAGAAAGGACATTTGTGGCTCCTCTCAGATTCCAGAACTTTCTGTCACCAAAATGTGAGGAAAACGTGTTTTTTTAGCCGAATTTTGAGGTTTGCAAAGCATTCTGGGTAAAAGAACCTGGTCAAAGCCCCACAAATCACCCCATCTTGGATTTCCCTAGGTCTGTAGTTTTCATAAATGGACAGGTTTGGTAGGTTTCCCTAGGTGCCGGCTGAGCTAGAGGCCAAAATCTACAGGTAGGCACTTTGCAAAAAACACCTCTGTTTTCTTTAAAAAAATGTGATGTGTCCACGTTGTGTTTTGGGGCATTTCCTGTCACGGGCGCTAGTCCTACCCACACAAGTGAGGTATCATTTTTATCGGGAGACTTGGGGGAATGCTGGGTGGTAGGAATTTTGTGGCTCCTCTCAGATTCCAGAACTTTCTGTCACCGAAATGTGAGGAAAACATGTTTTTTTAGCCAAATTTTGAGGTTTGCAAAGGATTCTGGGTAACAGAACCCTGTCAGAGCCCCACAAGTCACCCCATCTTGGATTTCCCTAGGTCTCTAGTTTTAAAAAATGCACAGGTTTGGTAGGTTTCCCTAGGTGCCGGCTGAGCTAGAGGCCAAAATCTACAGGTAGGCACTTTGCAAAAAACACCTCTGTTTTCTTTCAAAAAATGTGGTGTGTCCACATTGTGTTTTGGGGCATTTCCTGTCACGGGCGCTAGACCTACCCACACAAGTGAGGTATCATTTTTATCGGGAGACTTGGGGGAATGCTGGGTGGAAGGAATTTTGTGGCTCCTCTCAGATTGCAGAACTTTCTGTCACTGAAATATGAGGAAAACATGTTTTTTTAGCCAAATTTTGAGGTTTGCAAAGGATTCTGGGTAACAGAACCCTGTCAGAGCCCCACAAGTCACCCCATCTTGGATTTCCCTAGGTCCCTAGTTTTCAAAAATGCACAGGTTTGGTAGGTTTCCCTAGGTGCCAGCTGAGCTAGAGGCCAAAATCTACAGATAGGCACTTTGCAAAAAACACTTCTGTTTTCTTTAAAAAAATGTGATGTGTCCACGTTGTGTTTTGGGGCATTTCCTGTCACGGGCGCTAGGCCTACCCACACAAGTGAGGTATCATTTTTATCGGGAGACTTGGGGGATTGCTGGGTGGTAGGAATTTGTGGCTCCTCTCAGATTCCAGAACTTTCTGTCACCGAAATGTGAGGAAAACATGTTTTTTTAGCCAAATTTTGAGGTTTGCAAAGGATTCTGGGTAACAGAACCTGGTCAGAGCCCCACAAGTCACCCCATCTTGGTTTCCCCTAGGTCTCTAAATTTCAGAAATGCACAGGTTTGGTAGGTTTCCCTAGGTGCCGGCTGAGCTAGAGGCCAAAATCTACAGGTAGGCACTTTGCAAAAAACACCTCTGTTTTCTTTAAAAAAATGTGATGTGTCCACGTTGTGTTTTGGGGCATTTCCTGTCACGGGCGCTAGACCTACCCACACAAGTGAGGTATCATTTTTATCGGGAGACTTGGGGGAATGCTGGGTGGTAGGAATTTTGTGGCTCCTCTCCAATTCCAGAACTTTCTGTCACCGAAATGTGAGGAACACATGTTTTTTTAGCCAAATTTTGAGGTTTGCAAAGGATTCTGGGTAACAGAACCTGGTCAGAGCCCCACAAGTCACCCCATCTTGGATTCCCCTAGGTCTCTAAATTTCAGAAATGCACAGGTTTGGTAGGTTTCCCTAGGTGCCGGCTGAGCTAGAGGCCAAAATCTACAGGTGGGCACTTTGCAAAAAACACCTCTGTTTTCTGTCAAAAATTGTGATGTGTCCACGTTGCGCTTTGGAGCATTTCCTGTCGTGGGCGCTAGGCCTACCAACACAAGTGAGGTATCATTTTTATCGGGAGACTTGGGGGAACACTGGGTGAAAGGACATTTTTGGCTCCTCTCAGATTCCAGAACTTTCTGTCACCGAAATGTGAGGAAAACATGTTTGTTTAGCCAAGTTTTGAGGTTTGCAAAGGATTCTGGGAAACAGAACCTGGTCAGAGCCCAACAAGTCACCCCATCTTGGATTTCCCTAGGTCTCTAGTTTTAAAAAATACACAGGTTTGGTAGGTTTCCCTAGGTGCCGGCTGAGCTAGAGGCCAAAATCTACAGGTAGGCACTTTGCAAAAAACACCTCTGTTTTCTTTAAAAAAATGTGGTGTGTCCACATTGTGTTTTGGGGCATTTCCTGTCACGGGCGCTAGACCTACCCAGACAAGTGAGGTATCATTTTTATCGGGAGACTTGGGGGAGTGCTGGGTGGAAGGAATTTTGTGGCTCATCTCAGATTCCAGAACTTTCTGTCACCGAAATGTGAGGAAAACATGTTTTTTTAGCCAAATTTTGAGGTTTGCAAAGGATTCTGGGTAACAGAACCCGGTCAGAGCCCCACAAGTCACCCCATCTTGGATTTCCCTAGGCCTCTAGTTTTCAAAAATGCACAGGTTTGGTAGGTTTCCCTAGGTGCCGGCTGAGCTAGAGGCCAAAATCTACAGATAGGCACTTTGCAAAAAACACATCTGTTTTCTTTAAAAAAAATGGTGTGTCCACGTTGTGTTTTGGGGCATTTCCTGTCACGGGCGCTAGACCTACCCACACAAGTGAGGTATCATTTTTATCGGGAGACTTGGGGGAACGCTGGGTGAAAGGACATTTGTGGCTCCTCTCAGATTCCAGAACTTTCTGTCACCGAAATGTGAGGAAAACATGTTTTTTTAGCCAAATTTTGAGGTTTTCAAAGGATTCTGGATAACAGAACCTGGTCAGAGCCCCACAAGTCAACCCATGTTGGATTACCCTAGGTCTCTAGTTTTCAAAAATGCACAGGTTTTGTAGGTTTTCCTAGGTGCCGGCTGAGCTAGAGGCCAAAATCTACAGGTAGGCACTTTGCAAAAAACACCTCTGTTTTCTTTCAAAAAATGTGGTGTGTCCACATTGTGTTTTGGGGCATTTCCTGTCACGGGCGCTAGACCTACCCACACAAGTGAGGTATCATTTTTATCGGGAGACTTGGGGGAATGCTGGGTGGAAGGAATTTTGTAGCTCCTCTCAGATTGCAGAACTTTCTGTCACTGAAATGTGAGGAAAACATGTTTTTTTAGCCAAATTTTGAGGTTTGCAAAGGATTCTGGGTAACAGAACCCTGTCAGAGCCCCACAAATCACCCCATCTTGGATTTCCCTAGGTCTCTAGTTTTCATAAATGGACAGGTTTGGTAGGTTTCCCTAGGTGCCGGCTGAGCTAGAGGCCAAAATCTACAGGTAGGCACTTTGCAAAAAACACCTCTGTTTTCTTTAAAAAAAATGTGATGTGTCCACGTTGTGTTTTGGGGCATTTCCTGTCACGGGCGCTAGTCCTACCAACACAAGTGAGGTATCATTTTTATCGGGAGACTTGGGGGAATGCTGGGTGGTAGGAATTTTGTGGCTCCTCTCAGATTCCAGAACTTTCTGTCACCGAAATGTGAGGAAAACATGTTTTTTTAGCCAAATTTTGAGGTTTGCAAAGGATTCTGGGTAACAGATCCCTGTCAGAGCCCCACAAGTCACCCCATCTTGGATTTCCCTAGGTCTCTAGTTTTAAAAAATGCACAGGTTTGGTAGGTTTCCCTAGGTGCCGGCTGAGCTAGAGGCCAAAATCTACAGGTAGGCACTTTGCAAAAAACACCTCTGTTTTCTTTCAAAAAATGTGGTGTGTCCACATTGTGTTTTGGGGCATTTCCTGTCACGGGCGCTAGACCTACCCACACAAGTGAGGTATCATTTTTATCGGGAGACTTGGGGGAATGCTGGGTGGAAGGAATTTTGTGGCTCCTCTCAGATTGCAGAACTTTCTGTCACTGAAATGTGAGGAAAACATGTTTTTTTAGCCAAATGTTGAGGTTTGCAAAGGATTCTGGGTAACAGAACCCTGTCAGAGCCCCACAAGTCACCCCATCTTGGATTTCCCTAGGTCTCTAGTTTTCAAAAATGCACAGGTTTGGTAGGTTTCCCTAGGTGCCGGCTGAGCTAGAGGCCAAAATCTACAGATATGCACTTTGCAAAAAACACTTCTGTTTTCTTTAAAAAAATGTGATGTGTCCACGTTGTGTTTTGGGGCATTTCCTGTCACAGGCGCTAGGCCTACCCACACAAGTGAGGTATCATTTTTATCGGGAGACTTGGGGGAATGCTGGGTGGTAGGAATTTGTGGCTCCTCTCAGATTCCAGAACTTTCTGTCACCGAAATGTGAGGAAAACACGTTTTTTTAGCCAAATTTTGAGGTTTGCAAAGGATTCTGGGTAACAGAACCTGGTCAGAGCCCCACAAGTCACCCCATCTTGGTTTCCCCTAGGTCTCTAAATTTCAGAAATGCACAGGTTTGGTAGGTTTCCCTAGGTGCCGGCTGAGCTAGAGGCCAAAATCTACAGGTAGGCACTTTGCAAAAAACACCTCTGTTTTCTTTAAAAAAATGTGATGTGTCCACGTTGTGTTTTGGGGCATTTCCTGTCACGGGCGCTAGGCCTACCCACACAAGTGAGGTATCATTTTTATCGGGAGACTTGGGGGAATGCTGGGTGGTAGGAATTTGTGGCTCCTCTCAGATTCCAGAACTTTCTATCACCGAAATGTGAGGAAAACATGTTTTTTTAGCCAAATTTTGAGGTTTGCAAAGGATTCTGGGTAACAGAACCTGGTCAGAGCCCCACAAGTCACCCCATCTTGGTTTCCCCTAGGTCTCTAAATTTCAGAAATGCACAGGTTTGGTAGGTTTCCCTAGGTGCCGGCTGAGCTAGAGGCCAAAATCTACAGGTAGGCACTTTGCAAAAAACACCTCTGTTTTCTTTAAAAAAATGTGATGTGTCCACGTTGTGTTTTGGGGCATTTCCTGTCACGGGCGCTAGACCTACCCACACAAGTGAGGTATCATTTTTATCGGGAGACTTGGGGGAATGCTGGGTGGTAGGAATTTTGTGGCTCCTCTCCAATTCCAGAACTTTCTGTCACCGAAATGTGAGGAACACATGTTTTTTTAGCCAAATTTTGAGGTTTGCAAAGGATTCTGGGTAACAGAACCTGGTCAGAGCCCCACAAGTCACCCCATCTTGGATTCCCCTAGGTCTCTAAATTTCAGAAATGCACAGTTTTGGTAGGTTTCCCTAGGTGCCGGCTGAGCTAGAGGCCAAAATCTACAGGTGGGCACTTTGCAAAAAACACCTCTGTTTTCTGTCAAAAATTGTGATGTGTCCACGTTGCGCTTTGGAGCATTTCCTGTCGTGGGCGCTAGGCCTACCAACACAAGTGAGGTATCATTTTTATCGGGAGACTTGGGGGAACACTGGGTGAAAGGACATTTTTGGCTCCTCTCAGATTCCAGAACTTTCTGTCACCAAAATGTGAGGAAAACGTGTTTTTTTAGCCGAATTTTGAGGTTTGCAAAGGATTCTGGGTAAAAGAACCTGGTCAAAGCCCCACAAGTCACCCCATCTTGGATTTCCCTAGGTCTCTAGTTTTCATAAATGGGCAGGTTTGGTAGGTTTCCCTAGGTGACGGCTGAGCTAGAGGCCAAAATCTACAGGTAGGCACTTTGCAAAAAACACCTCTGTTTTCTTTTAAAAAATTTGATGTGTCCACGTTGTGTTTTGCGGCATTTCCTGTCACGGGCACTAGGCCTACCCACACAAGTGAGGTATCATTTTTATCGGGAGACTTGGGGGAATGCTGGGTGGTAGGAATTTTGTGGCTCCTCTCAGATTCCAGAACTTTCTGTCACCGAAATGTGAGGAAAACATGTTTGTTTAGCCAAGTTTTGAGGTTTGCAAAGGATTCTGGGAAACAGAACCTGGTCAGAGCCCAACAAGTCACCCCATCTTGGATTTCCCTAGGTCTCTAGTTTTAAAAAATACACAGGTTTGGTAGGTTTCCCTAGGTGCCGGCTGAGCTAGAGGCCAAAATCTACAGGTAGGCACTTTGCAAAAAACACCTCTGTTTTCTTTAAAAAAATGTGGTGTGTCCACATTGTGTTTTGGGGCATTTCCTGTCACGGGCGCTAGACCTACCCAGACAAGTGAGGTATCATTTTTATCGGGAGACTTGGGGGAGTGCTGGGTGGAAGGAATTTTGTGGCTCATCTCAGATTCCAGAACTTTCTGTCACCGAAATGTGAGGAAAACATGTTTTTTTAGCCAAATTTTGAGGTTTGCAAAGGATTCTGGGTAACAGAACCCGGTCAGAGCCCCACAAGTCACCCCATCTTGGATTTCCCTAGGCATCTAGTTTTCAAAAATGCACAGGTTTGGTAGGTTTCCCTAGGTGCCGGCTGAGCTAGAGGCCAAAATCTACAGATAGGCACTTTGCAAAAAACACATCTGTTTTCTTTAAAAAAAATGGTGTGTCCACGTTGTGTTTTGGGGCATTTCCTGTCACGGGCGCTAGACCTACCCACACAAGTGAGGTATCATTTTTATCGGGAGACTTGGGGGAACGCTGGGTGAAAGGACATTTGTGGCTCCTCTCAGATTCCAGAACTTTCTGTCACCGAAATGTGAGGAAAACATGTTTTTTTAGCCAAATTTTGAGGTTTTCAAAGGATTCTGGATAACAGAACCTGGTCAGAGCCCCACAAGTCAACCCATGTTGGATTACCCTAGGTCTCTAGTTTTCAAAAATGCACAGGTTTTGTAGGTTTTCCTAGGTGCCGGCTGAGCTAGAGGCCAAAATCTACAGGTAGGCACTTTGCAAAAAACACCTCTGTTTTCTTTAAAAAAATGTGGTGTGTCCACATTGTGTTTTGGGGCATTTCCTGTCACGGGCGCTAGGCCTACCCACACAAGTGAGGTATCATTTTTATCGGGAGACTTGGGGGAATGCTGGGTGGTAGGAATTTGTGGCTCCTCTCAGATTCCAGAACTTTCTATCACCGAAATGTGAGGAAAACATGTTTTTTTAGCCAAATTTTGAGGTTTGCAAAGGATTCTTGGTAACAGAACCTGGTCAGAGCCCCACAAGTCACCCCATCTTGGTTTCCCCTAGGTCTCTAAATTTCAGAAATGCACAGGTTTGGTAGGTTTCCCTAGGTGCCGGCTGAGCTAGAGGCCAAAATCTACAGGTAGGCACTTTGCAAAAAACACCTATGTTTTCTTTAAAAAAATGTGATGTGTCCACGTTGTGTTTTGGGGCATTTCCTGTCACGGGCGCTAGACCTACCCACACAAGTGAGGTATCATTTTTATCGGGAGACTTGGGGGAATGCTGGGTGGTAGGAATTTTGTGGCTCCTCTCCAATTCCAGAACTTTCTGTCACCGAAATGTGAGGAACACATGTTTTTTTAGCCAAATTATGAGGTTTGCAAAGGATTCTGGGTAACAGAACCTGGTCAGAGCCCCACAAGTCACCCCATCTTGGATTCCCCTAGGTCTCTAAATTTCAGAAATGCACAGTTTTGGTAGGTTTCCCTAGGTGCCGGCTGAGCTAGAGGCCAAAATCTACAGGTGGGCACTTTGCAAAAAACACCTCTGTTTTCTGTCAAAAATTGTGATGTGTCCACGTTGCGCTTTGGAGCATTTCCTGTCGTGGGCGCTAGGCCTACCAACACAAGTGAGGTATCATTTTTATCGGGAGACTTGGGGGAACACTGGGTGAAAGGACATTTTTGGCTCCTCTCAGATTCCAGAACTTTCTGTCACCAAAATGTGAGGAAAACGTGTTTTTTTAGCCGAATTTTGAGGTTTGCAAAGGATTCTGGGTAAAAGAACCTGGTCAAAGCCCCACAAGTCACCCCATCTTGGATTTCCCTAGGTCTCTAGTTTTCATAAATGGGCAGGTTTGGTAGGTTTCCCTAGGTGACGGCTGAGCTAGAGGCCAAAATCTACAGGTAGGCACTTTGCAAAAAACACCTCTGTTTTCTTTTAAAAAATTTGATGTGTCCACGTTGTGTTTTGCGGCATTTCCTGTCACGGGCACTAGGCCTACCCACACAAGTGAGGTATCATTTTTATCGGGAGACTTGGGGGAATGCTGGGTGGTAGGAATTTTGTGGCTCCTCTCAGATTCCAGAACTTTCTGTCACCGAAATGTGAGGAAAACATGTTTGTTTAGCCAAGTTTTGAGGTTTGCAAAGGATTCTGGGAAACAGAACCTGGTCAGAGCCCAACAAGTCACCCCATCTTGGATTTCCCTAGGTCTCTAGTTTTAAAAAATACACAGGTTTGGTAGGTTTCCCTAGGTGCCGGCTGAGCTAGAGGCCAAAATCTACAGGTAGGCACTTTGCAAAAAACACCTCTGTTTTCTTTAAAAACATGTGGTGTGTCCACATTGTGTTTTGGGGCATTTCCTGTCACGGGCGCTAGACCTACCCAGACAAGTGAGGTATCATTTTTATCGGGAGACTTGGGGGAGTGCTGGGTGGAAGGAATTTTGTGGCTCATCTCAGATTCCAGAACTTTCTGTCACCGAAATGTGAGGAAAACATGTTTTTTTAGCCAAATTTTGAGGTTTGCAAAGGATTCTGGGTAACAGAACCCGGTCAGAGCCCCACAAGTCACCCCATCTTGGATTTCCCTAGGCCTCTAGTTTTCAAAAATGCACAGGTTTGGTAGGTTTCCCTAGGTGCCGGCTGAGCTAGAGGCCAAAATCTACAGATAGGCACTTTGCAAAAAACACATCTGTTTTCTTTAAAAAAAATGGTGTGTCCACGTTGTGTTTTGGGGCATTTCCTGTCACGGGCGCTAGACCTACCCACACAAGTGAGGTATCATTTTTATCGGGAGACTTGGGGGAACGCTGGGTGAAAGGACATTTGTGGCTCCTCTCAGATTCCAGAACTTTCTGTCACCGAAATGTGAGGAAAACATGTTTTTTTAGCCAAATTTTGAGGTTTTCAAAGGATTCTGGATAACAGAACCTGGTCAGAGCCCCACAAGTCAACCCATGTTGGATTACCCTAGGTCTCTAGTTTTCAAAAATGCACAGGTTTTGTAGGTTTTCCTAGGTGCCGGCTGAGCTAGAGGCAAAAATCTACAGGTAGGCACTTTGCAAAAAACACCTCTGTTTTCTTTCAAAAAATGTGGTGTGTCCACATTGTGTTTTGGGGCATTTCCTGTCACGGGCGCTAGACCTACCCACACAAGTGAGGTATCATTTTTATCGGGAGACTTGGGGGAATGCTGGGTGGAAGGAATTTTGTGGCTCCTCTCAGATTGCAGAACTTTCTGTCACTGAAATGTGAGGAAAACATGTTTTTTTAGCCAAATTTTGAGGTTTGCAAAGGATTCTGGGTAACAGAACCCTGTCAGAGCCCCACAAATCACCCCATCTTGGATTTCCCTAGGTCTCTAGTTTTCATAAATGGACAGGTTTGGTAGGTTTCCCTAGGTGCCGGCTGAGCTAGAGGCCAAAATCTACAGGTAGGCACTTTGCAAAAAACACCTCTGTTTTCTTTAAAAAAATGTGATGTGTCCACGTTGTGTTTTGGGGCATTTCCTGTCACGGGCGCTAGTCCTACCAACACAAGTGAGGTATCATTTTTATCGGGAGACTTGGGGGAATGCTGGGTGGTAGGAATTTTGTGGCTCCTCTCAGATTCCAGAACTTTCTGTCACCGAAATGTGAGGAAAACATGTTTTTTTAGCCAAATTTTGAGGTTTGCAAAGGATTCTGGGTAACAGAACCCTGTCAGAGCCCCACAAGTCACCCCATCTTGGATTTCCCTAGGTCTCTAGTTTTAAAAAATGCACAGGTTTGGTAGGTTTCCCTAGGTGCCGGCTGAGCTAGAGGCCAAAATCTACAGGTAGGCACTTTGCAAAAAACACCTCTGTTTTCTTTCAAAAAATGTGGTGTGTCCACATTGTGTTTTGGGGCATTTCCTGTCACGGGCGCTAGACCTACCCACACAAGTGAGGTATCATTTTTATCGGGAGACTTGGGGGAATGCTGGGTGGAAGGAATTTTGTGGCTCCTCTCAGATTGCAGAACTTTCTGTCACTGAAATGTGAGGAAAACATGTTTTTTTAGCCAAATGTTGAGGTTTGCAAAGGATTCTGGGTAACAGAACCCTGTCAGAGCCCCACAAGTCACCCCATCTTGGATTTCCCTAGGTCTCTAGTTTTCAAAAATGCACAGGTTTGGTAGGTTTCCCTAGGTGCCGGCTGAGCTAGAGGCCAAAATCTACAGATATGCACTTTGCAAAAAACACTTCTGTTTTCTTTAAAAAAATGTGATGTGTCCACGTTGTGTTTTGGGGCATTTCCTGTCACAGGCGCTAGGCCTACCCACACAAGTGAGGTATCATTTTTATCGGGAGACTTGGGGGAATGCTGGGTGGTAGGAATTTGTGGCTCCTCTCAGATTCCAGAACTTTCTGTCACCGAAATGTGAGGAAAATACGTTTTTTTAGCCAAATTTTGAGGTTTGCAAAGGATTCTGGGTAACAGAACCTGGTCAGAGCCCCACAAGTCACCCCATCTTGGTTTCCCCTAGGTCTCTAAATTTCAGAAATGCACAGGTTTGGTAGGTTTCCCTAGGTGCCGGCTGAGCTAGAGGCCAAAATCTACAGGTAGGCACTTTGCAAAAAACACCTCTGTTTTCTTTAAAAAAATGTGATGTGTCCACGTTGTGTTTTGGGGCATTTCCTGTCACGGGCGCTAGGCCTACCCACACAAGTGAGGTATCATTTTTATCGGGAGACTTGGGGGAATGCTGGGTGGTAGGAATTTGTGGCTCCTCTCAGATTCCAGAACTTTCTATCACCGAAATGTGAGGAAAACATGTTTTTTTAGCCAAATTTTGAGGTTTGCAAAGGATTCTGGGTAACAGAACCTGGTCAGAGCCCCACAAGTCACCCCATCTTGGTTTCCCCTAGGTCTCTAAATTTCAGAAATGCACAGGTTTGGTAGGTTTCCCTAGGTGCCGGCTGAGCTAGAGGCCAAAATCTACAGGTAGGCACTTTGCAAAAAACACCTCTGTTTTCTTTAAAAAAATGTGATGTGTCCACGTTGTGTTTTGGGGCATTTCCTGTCACGGGCGCTAGACCTACCCACACAAGTGAGGTATCATTTTTATCGGGAGACTTGGGGGAATGCTGGGTGGTAGGAATTTTGTGGCTCCTCTCCAATTCCAGAACTTTCTGTCACCGAAATGTGAGGAACACATGTTTTTTTAGCCAAATTTTGAGGTTTGCAAAGGATTCTGGGTAACAGAACCTGGTCAGAGCCCCACAAGTCACCCCATCTTGGATTCCCCTAGGTCTCTAAATTTCAGAAATGCACAGTTTTGGTAGGTTTCCCTAGGTGCCGGCTGAGCTAGAGGCCAAAATCTACAGGTGGGCACTTTGCAAAAAACACCTCTGTTTTCTGTCAAAAATTGTGATGTGTCCACGTTGCGCTTTGGAGCATTTCCTGTCGTGGGCGCTAGGCCTACCAACACAAGTGAGGTATCATTTTTATCGGGAGACTTGGGGGAACACTGGGTGAAAGGACATTTTTGGCTCCTCTCAGATTCCAGAACTTTCTGTCACCAAAATGTGAGGAAAACGTGTTTTTTTAGCCGAATTTTGAGGTTTGCAAAGGATTCTGGGTAAAAGAACCTGGTCTAAGCCCCACAAGTCACCCCATCTTGGATTTCCCTAGGTCTCTAGTTTTCATAAATGGGCAGGTTTGGTAGGTTTCCCTAGGTGACGGCTGAGCTAGAGGCCAAAATCTACAGGTAGGCACTTTGCAAAAAACACCTCTGTTTTCTTTTAAAAAATTTGATGTGTCCACGTTGTGTTTTGCGGCATTTCCTGTCACGGACACTAGGCCTACCCACACAAGTGAGGTATCATTTTTATCGGGAGACTTGGGGGAATGCTGGGTGGTAGGAATTTTGTGGCTCCTCTCAGATTCCAGAACTTTCTGTCACCGAAATGTGAGGAAAACATGTTTGTTTAGCCAAGTTTTGAGGTTTGCAAAGGATTCTGGGAAACAGAACCTGGTCAGAGCCCAACAAGTCACCCCATCTTGGATTTCCCTAGGTCTCTAGTTTTAAAAAATACACAGGTTTGGTAGGTTTCCCTAGGTGCCGGCTGAGCTAGAGGCCAAAATCTACAGGTAGGCACTTTGCAAAAAACACCTCTGTTTTCTTTAAAAAAATGTGGTGTGTCCACATTGTGTTTTGGGGCATTTCCTGTCACGGGCGCTAGACCTACCCAGACAAGTGAGGTATCATTTTTATCGGGAGACTTGGGGGAGTGCTGGGTGGAAGGAATTTTGTGGCTCATCTCAGATTCCAGAACTTTCTGTCACCGAAATGTGAGGAAAACATGTTTTTTTAGCCAAATTTTGAGGTTTGCAAAGGATTCTGGGTAACAGAACCCGGTCAGAGCCCCACAAGTCACCCCATCTTGGATTTCCCTAGGCCTCTAGTTTTCAAAAATGCACAGGTTTGGTAGGTTTCCCTAGGTGCCGGCTGAGCTAGAGGCCAAAATCTACAGATAGGCACTTTGCAAAAAACACATCTGTTTTCTTTAAAAAAAATGGAGTGTCCACGTTGTGTTTTGGGGCATTTCCTGTCACGGGCGCTAGACCTACCCACACAAGTGAGGTATCATTTTTATCGGGAGACTTGGGGGAACGCTGGGTGAAAGGACATTTGTGGCTCCTCTCAGATTCCAGAACTTTCTGTCACCGAAATGTGAGGAAAACATGTTTTTTTAGCCAAATTTTGAGGTTTTCAAAGGATTCTGGATAACAGAACCTGGTCAGAGCCCCACAAGTCAACCCATGTTGGATTACCCTAGGTCTCTAGTTTTCAAAAATGCACAGGTTTTGTAGGTTTTCCTAGGTGCCGGCTGAGCTAGAGGCCAAAATCTACAGGTAGGCACTTTGCAAAAAACACCTCTGTTTTCTTTAAAAAAATGTGGTGTGTCCACATTGTGTTTTGGGGCATTTCCTGTCACGGGCGCTAGGCCTACCCACACAAGTGAGGTATCATTTTTATCGGGAGACTTGGGGGAATGCTGGGTGGTAGGAATTTGTGGCTCCTCTCAGATTCCAGAACTTTCTATCACCGAAATGTGAGGAAAACATGTTTTTTTAGCCAAATTTTGAGGTTTGCAAAGGATTCTGGGTAACAGAACCTGGTCAGAGCCCCACAAGTCACCCCATCTTGGTTTCCCCTAGGTCTCTAAATTTCAGAAATGCACAGGTTTGGTAGGTTTCCCTAGGTGCCGGCTGAGCTAGAGGCCAAAATCTACAGGTAGGCACTTTGCAAAAAACACCTCTGTTTTCTTTAAAAAAATGTGATGTGTCCACGTTGTGTTTTGGGGCATTTCCTGTCACGGGCGCTAGACCTACCCACACAAGTGAGGTATCATTTTTATCGGGAGACTTGGGGGAATGCTGGGTGGTAGGAATTTTGTGGCTCCTCTCCAATTCCAGAACTTTCTGTCACCGAAATGTGAGGAACACATGTTTTTTTTAGCCAAATTTTGAGGTTTGCAAAGGATTCTGGGTAACAGAACCTGGTCAGAGCCCCACAAGTCACCCCATCTTGGATTCCCCTAGGTCTCTAAATTTCAGAAATGCACAGTTTTGGTAGGTTTCCCTAGGTGCCGGCTGAGCTAGAGGCCAAAATCTACAGGTGGGCACTTTGCAAAAAACACCTCTGTTTTCTGTCAAAAATTGTGATGTGTCCACGTTGCGCTTTGGAGCATTTCCTGTCGTGGGCGCTAGGCCTACCAACACAAGTGAGGTATCATTTTTATCGGGAGACTTGGGGGAACACTGGGTGAAAGGACATTTTTGGCTCCTCTCAGATTCCAGAACTTTCTGTCACCAAAATGTGAGGAAAACGTGTTTTTTTAGCCGAATTTTGAGGTTTGCAAAGGATTCTGGGTAAAAGAACCTGGTCAAAGCCCCACAAGTCACCCCATCTTGGATTTCCCTAGGTCTCTAGTTTTCATAAATGGGCAGGTTTGGTAGGTTTCCCTAGGTGACGGCTGAGCTAGAGGCCAAAATCTACAGGTAGGCACTTTGCAAAAAACACCTCTGTTTTCTTTTAAAAAATTTGATGTGTCCACGTTGTGTTTTGCGGCATTTCCTGTCACGGGCACTAGGCCTACCCACACAAGTGAGGTATCATTTTTATCGGGAGACTTGGGGGAATGCTGGGTGGTAGGAATTTTGTGGCTCCTCTCAGATTCCAGAACTTTCTGTCACCGAAATGTGAGGAAAACATGTTTGTTTAGCCAAGTTTTGAGGTTTGCAAAGGATTCTGGGAAACAGAACCTGGTCAGAGCCCAACAAGTCACCCCATCTTGGATTTCCCTAGGTCTCTAGTTTTAAAAAATACACAGGTTTGGTAGGTTTCCCTAGGTGCCGGCTGAGCTAGAGGCCAAAATCTACAGGTAGGCACTTTGCAAAAAACACCTCTGTTTTCTTTAAAAAAATGTGGTGTGTCCACATTGTGTTTTGGGGCATTTCCTGTCACGGGCGCTAGACCTACCCAGACAAGTGAGGTATCATTTTTATCGGGAGACTTGGGGGAGTGCTGGGTGGAAGGAATTTTGTGGCTCATCTCAGATTCCAGAACTTTCTGTCACCGAAATGTGAGGAAAACATGTTTTTTTAGCCAAATTTTGAGGTTTGCAAAGGATTCTGGGTAACAGAACCCGGTCAGAGCCCCACAAGTCACCCCATCTTGGATTTCCCTAGGCCTCTAGTTTTCAAAAATGCACAGGTTTGGTAGGTTTCCCTAGGTGCCGGCTGAGCTAGAGGCCAAAATCTACAGATAGGCACTTTGCAAAAAACACATCTGTTTTCTTTAAAAAAAATGGAGTGTCCACGTTGTGTTTTGGGGCATTTCCTGTCACGGGCGCTAGACCTACCCACACAAGTGAGGTATCATTTTTATCGGGAGACTTGGGGGAACGCTGGGTGAAAGGACATTTGTGGCTCCTCTCAGATTCCAGAACTTTCTGTCACCGAAATGTGAGGAAAACATGTTTTTTTAGCCAAATTTTGAGGTTTTCAAAGGATTCTGGATAACAGAACCTGGTCAGAGCCCCACAAGTCAACCCATGTTGGATTACCCTAGGTCTCTAGTTTTCAAAAATGCACAGGTTTTGTAGGTTTTCCTAGGTGCCGGCTGAGCTAGAGGCCAAAATCTACAGGTAGGCACTTTGCAAAAAACACCTCTGTTTTCTTTCAAAAAATGTGGTGTGTCCACATTGTGTTTTGGGGCATTTCCTGTCACGGGCGCTAGACCTACCCACACAAGTGAGGTATCATTTTTATCGGGAGACTTGGGGGAATGCTGGGTGGAAGGAATTTTGTGGCTCCTCTCAGATTGCAGAACTTTCTGTCACTGAAATGTGAGGAAAACATGTTTTTTTAGCCAAATTTTGAGGTTTGCAAAGGATTCTGGGTAACAGAACCCTGTCAGAGCCCCACAAATCACCCCATCTTGGATTTCCCTAGGTCTCTAGTTTTCATAAATGGACAAGTTTGGTAGGTTTCCCTAGGTGCCGGCTGAGCTAGAGGCCAAAATCTACAGGTAGGGACTTTGCAAAAAACACCTCTGTTTTCTTTAAAAAAATGTGATGTGTCCACGTTGTGTTTTGGGGCATTTCCTGTCACGGGCGCTAGTCCTACCAACACAAGTGAGGTATCATTTTTATCGGGAGACTTGGGGGAATGCTGGGTGGTAGGAATTTTGTGGCTCCTCTCAGATTCCAGAACTTTCTGTCACCGAAATGTGAGGAAAACATGTTTTTTTAGCCAAATTTTGAGGTTTGCAAAGGATTCTGGGTAACAGAACCCTGTCAGAGCCCCACAAGTCACCCCATCTTGGATTTCCCTAGGTCTCTAGTTTTAAAAAATGCACAGGTTTGGTAGGTTTCCCTAGGTGCCGGCTGAGCTAGAGGCCAAAATCTACAGGTAGGCACTTTGCAAAAAACACCTCTGTTTTCTTTCAAAAAATGTGGTGTGTCCACATTGTGTTTTGGGGCATTTCCTGTCACGGGCGCTAGACCTACCCACACAAGTGAGGTATCATTTTTATCGGGAGACTTGGGGGAATGCTGGGTGGAAGGAATTTTGTGGCTCCTCTCAGATTGCAGAACTTTCTGTCACTGAAATGTGAGGAAAACATGTTTTTTTAGCCAAATGTTGAGGTTTGCAAAGGATTCTGGGTAACAGAACCCTGTCAGAGCCCCACAAGTCACCCCATCTTGGATTTCCCTAGGTCTCTAGTTTTCAAAAATGCACAGGTTTGGTAGGTTTCCCTAGGTGCCGGCTGAGCTAGAGGCCAAAATCTACAGATATGCACTTTGCAAAAAACACTTCTGTTTTCTTTAAAAAAATGTGATGTGTCCACGTTGTGTTTTGGGGCATTTCCTGTCACAGGCGCTAGGCCTACCCACACAAGTGAGGTATCATTTTTATCGGGAGACTTGGGGGAATGCTGGGTGGTAGGAATTTGTGGCTCCTCTCAGATTCCAGAACTTTCTGTCACCGAAATGTGAGGAAAACACGTTTTTTTAGCCAAATTTTGAGGTTTGCAAAGGATTCTGGGTAACAGAACCTGGTCAGAGCCCCACAAGTCACCCCATCTTGGTTTCCCCTAGGTCTCTAAATTTCAGAAATGCACAGGTTTGGTAGGTTTCCCTAGGTGCCGGCTGAGCTAGAGGCCAAAATCTACAGGTAGGCACTTTGCAAAAAACACCTCTGTTTTCTTTAAAAAAATGTGATGTGTCCACGTTGTGTTTTGGGGCATTTCCTGTCACGGGCGCTAGGCCTACCGACACAAGTGAGGTATCATTTTTATCGGGAGACTTGGGCTAACTCTGGGTGGATGGAAATTTGTGGCTCCTCTCAGATTCCAGAACTTTCTGAAATGTGAGGAAAATGTGTATTTTTAGACAAATTGTGAGGTTTGCAAAGGATTCTGGGTAACAGAACCTGGTCAGAGCCCCACAAGTCACCCCATCTTGGATTCCCCACCTCTGTTTTCAAAAATGCACATGCTTGGTAGGTTTCCCTAGGTGCCGGCTGAGCTAGAGGCCAAAATCTACAGGTAGGCACTTTGCAAAAAACACCTCTGTTTTCTTTAAAAAAATGTGGTGTGTCCACGTTGCGTTTTGGGGCATTTCCTGTCACGGGACCTAGGCCTACCGACACAAGTGAGATATCATTTTTATCGGGAGACTTGGGGGAACGGTGGGTGAAAGGACATTTGTGGCTCCTCTCAGATTCCAGAACTTTCTGTCACCAAAATGTGAGGAAAACGTGTTTTTTTAGCCAAATTTTGAGGTTTGCAAAGGATTCTGGATAAAAGAACCTGGTCAAAGCCCCACAAGTCACCCCATCTTGGATTTCCCTAGGTCTCTAGTTTTTAAAAATGGACAGGTTTGGTAGGTTTCCCTAGGTGCCGGCTGAGCTAGAGGCCAAAATCTACAGGTAGGCACTTTGGAAAAAACAACTCTGTTTTCTTTAAAAAAATGTGATGTGTCCACGTTGTGTTTTGGGGCATTTCCTGTCACGGGCGCTAGGCCTACCCACACAAGTGAGGTGAGGAGCTTGGATTCCCCTAGGTCTCTAAATTTCAGAAATGCACAGGTTTGGTAGGTTTCCCTAGGTGCCGGCTCAGCTAGAGGCCAAAATCTACAGGTGGGCACTTTGCAAAAAACACCTCTGTTTTCTGTCAAAAATTGTGATGTGTCCACGTTGCGTTTTGGAGCATTTCCTTTCGTGGGCGCTAGGCCTACCAACACAAGTGACGTATCATTTTTATCGGGAGACTTGGGGGAACACTGGGTGAAAGGACATTTGTGGCTCCTCTCAGATTCCAGAACTTTCTGTCACCGAAATGTGAGGAAAACATGTTTGTTTAGCCAAGTTTTGAGGTTTGCAAAGGATTCTGGGAAACAGAACCTGGTCAGAGCCCAACAAGTCACCCCATCTTGGATTTCCCTAGGTCTCTAGTTTTAAAAAATACACAGGTTTGGTAGGTTTCCCTAGGTGCCGGCTGAGCTAGAGGCCAAAATCTACAGGTAGGCACTTTGCAAAAAACACCTCTGTTTTCTTTAAAAAAATGTGGTGTGTCCACATTGTGTTTTGGGGCATTTCCTGTCACGGGCGCTAGACCTACCCAGACAAGTGAGGTATCATTTTTATCGGGAGACTTGGGGGAGTGCTGGGTGGAAGGAATTTTGTGGCTCATCTCAGATTCCAGAACTTTCTGTCACCGAAATGTGAGGAAAACATGTTTTTTTAGCCAAATTTTGAGGTTTGCAAAGGATTCTGGGTAACAGAACCCGGTCAGAGCCCCACAAGTCACCCCATCTTGGATTTCCCTAGGCCTCTAGTTTTCAAAAATGCACAGGTTTGGTAGGTTTCCCTAGGTGCCGGCTGAGCTAGAGGCCAAAATCTACAGATAGGCACTTTGCAAAAAACACATCTGTTTTCTTTAAAAAAAATGGTGTGTCCACGTTGTGTTTTGGGGCATTTCCTGTCACGGGCGCTAGACCTACCCACACAAGTGAGGTATCATTTTTATCGGGAGACTTGGGGGAACGCTGGGTGAAAGGACATTTGTGGCTCCTCTCAGATTCCAGAACTTTCTGTCACCGAAATGTGAGGAAAACATGTTTTTTTAGCCAAATTTTGAGGTTTTCAAAGGATTCTGGATAACAGAACCTGGTCAGAGCCCCACAAGTCAACCCATGTTGGATTACCCTAGGTCTCTAGTTTTCAAAAATGCACAGGTTTTGTAGGTTTTCCTAGGTGCCGGCTGAGCTAGAGGCCAAAATCTACAGGTAGGCACTTTGCAAAAAACACCTCTGTTTTCTTTCAAAAAATGTGGTGTGTCCACATTGTGTTTTGGGGCATTTCCTGTCACGGGCGCTAGACCTACCCACACAAGTGAGGTATCATTTTTATCGGGAGACTTGGGGGAATGCTGGGTGGAAGGAATTTTGTGGCTCCTCTCAGATTGCAGAACTTTCTGTCACTGAAATGTGAGGAAAACATGTTTTTTTAGCCAAATTTTGAGGTTTGCAAAGGATTCTGGGTAACAGAACCCTGTCAGAGCCCCACAAATCACCCCATCTTGGATTTCCCTAGGTCTCTAGTTTTCATAAATGGACAGGTTTGGTAGGTTTCCCTAGGTGCCGGCTGAGCTAGAGGCCAAAATCTACAGGTAGGGACTTTGCAAAAAACACCTCTGTTTTCTTTTAAAAAATGTGATGTGTCCACGTTGTGTTTTGGGGCATTTCCTGTCACGGGCGCTAGTCCTACCAACACAAGTGAGGTATCATTTTTATCGGGAGACTTGGGGGAATGCTGGGTGGTAGGAATTTTGTGGCTCCTCTCAGATTCCAGAACTTTCTGTCACCGAAATGTGAGGAAAACATGTTTTTTTAGCCAAATTTTGAGGTTTGCAAAGGATTCTGGGTAACAGAACCCTGTCAGAGCCCCACAAGTCACCCCATCTTGGATTTCCCTAGGTCTCTAGTTTTAAAAAATGCACAGGTTTGGTAGGTTTCCCTAGGTGCCGGCTGAGCTAGAGGCCAAAATCTACAGGTAGGCACTTTGCAAAAAACACCTCTGTTTTCTTTCAAAAAATGTGGTGTGTCCACATTGTGTTTTGGGGCATTTCCTGTCACGGGCGCTAGACCTACCCACACAAGTGAGGTATCATTTTTATCGGGAGACTTGGGGGAATGCTGGGTGGAAGGAATTTTGTGGCTCCTCTCAGATTGCAGAACTTTCTGTCACTGAAATGTGAGGAAAACATGTTTTTTTAGCCAAATGTTGAGGTTTGCAAAGGATTCTGGGTAACAGAACCCTGTCAGAGCCCCACAAGTCACCCCATCTTGGATTTCCCTAGGTCTCTAGTTTTCAAAAATGCACAGGTTTGGTAGGTTTCCCTAGGTGCCGGCTGAGCTAGAGGCCAAAATCTACAGATATGCACTTTGCAAAAAACACTTCTGTTTTCTTTAAAAAAATGTGATGTGTCCACGTTGTGTTTTGGGGCATTTCCTGTCACAGGCGCTAGGCCTACCCACACAAGTGAGGTATCATTTTTATCGGGAGACTTGGGGGAATGCTGGGTGGTAGGAATTTGTGGCTCCTCTCAGATTCCAGAACTTTCTGTCACCGAAATGTGAGGAAAACACGTTTTTTTTAGCCAAATTTTGAGGTTTGCAAAGGATTCTGGGTAACAGAACCTGGTCAGAGCCCCACAAGTCACCCCATCTTGGTTTCCCCTAGGTCTCTAAATTTCAGAAATGCACAGGTTTGGTAGGTTTCCCTAGGTGCCGGCTGAGCTAGAGGCCAAAATCTACAGGTAGGCACTTTGCAAAAAACACCTCTGTTTTCTTTAAAAAAATGTGATTTGTCCACGTTGTGTTTTGGGGCATTTCCTGTCACGGGCGCTAGGCCTACCGACACAAGTGAGGTATCATTTTTATCGGGAGACTTGGGCTAACTCTGGGTGGATGGAAATTTGTGGCTCCTCTCAGATTCCAGAACTTTCTGAAATGTGAGGAAAATGTGTATTTTTAGACAAATTGTGAGGTTTGCAAAGGATTCTGGGTAACAGAACCTGGTCAGAGCCCCACAAGTCACCCCATCTTGGATTCCCCACCTCTGTTTTCAAAAATGCACATGCTTGGTAGGTTTCCCTAGGTGCCGGCTGAGCTAGAGGCCAAAATCTACAGGTAGGCACTTTGCAAAAAACACCTCTGTTTTCTTTAAAAAAATGTGGTGTGTCCACGTTGCGTTTTGGGGCATTTCCTGTCACGGGACCTAGGCCTACCGACACAAGTGAGATATCATTTTTATCGGGAGACTTGGGGGAACGGTGGGTGAAAGGACATTTGTGGCTCCTCTCAGATTCCAGAACTTTCTGTCACCAAAATGTGAGGAAAACGTGTTTTTTTAGCCAAATTTTGAGGTTTGCAAAGGATTCTGGATAAAAGAACCTGGTCAAAGCCCCACAAGTCACCCCATCTTGGATTTCCCTAGGTCTCTAGTTTTTAAAAATGGACAGGTTTGGTAGGTTTCCCTAGGTGCCGGCTGAGCTAGAGGCCAAAATCTACAGGTAGGCACTTTGGAAAAAACAACTCTGTTTTCTTTAAAAAAATGTGATGTGTCCACGTTGTGTTTTGGGGCATTTCCTGTCACGGGCGCTAGGCCTACCCACACAAGTGAGGTGAGGAGCTTGGATTCCCCTAGGTCTCTAAATTTCAGAAATGCACAGGTTTGGTAGGTTTCCCTAGGTGCCGGCTCAGCTAGAGGCCAAAATCTACAGGTGGGCACTTTGCAAAAAACACCTCTGTTTTCTGTCAAAAATTGTGATGTGTCCACGTTGCGTTTTGGAGCATTTCCTTTCGTGGGCGCTAGGCCTACCAACACAAGTGACGTATCATTTTTATCGGGAGACTTGGGGGAACACTGGGTGAAAGGACATTTGTGGCTCCTGTCAGATTCCAGAACTTTCTGTCACCGAAATGTGAGGAAACCCTGTTTGTTTGGCCAAATTGTGAGGTTTGCAAAGGATTCTGGGTAACAGAACCTGGTCAGAGCCCCACAAGTCACCCCATCTTGGATTTCCCTAGGTCTCTAGTTTTAAAAAATGAACAGGTTTGGTAGGTTTCCCTAGGTGCCGGCTGAGCTAGAGGCCAAAATCGACAGGTAGGCACTTTGCAAAAAACACCTCTGTTTTCTTTAAACAAATGTGGTGTGTCCACATTGTGTTTTGGGGCATTTCCTGTCATGGGCGCTAGACCTACCCACACAAGTGAGGTATCATTTTTATCGGGAGACTTGGGGGAATGCTGGGTGGAAGGAATTTTGTGGCTCATCTCAGATTCCAGAACTTTCTGTCACCGAAATGTGAGGAAAACATGTTTTTTTAGCCAAATTTTGAGGTTTGCAAAGGATTCTGGGTAACAGAACCCGGTCAGAGCCCCACAAGTCACCCCATCTTGGATTTCCCTAGGTCTCTAGTTTTCAAAAATGCACAGGTTTGGTAGGTTTCCCTAGGTGCCGGCTGAGCTAGAGGCCAAAATCTACAGATAGGCACTTTGCAAAAAACACCTCTGTTTTCTTTAAAAAAATGTGGTGTGTCCACGTTGTGTTTTGGGGCATTTCCTGTCACGGGCGCTAGGCCTACCCACACAAGTGAGGTATCATTTGTATCGGGAGACTTGGGGGAATGCTTGGTGGAAGGAATTTTGTGGCTCCTCTCAGATTCCAGAACTTTCTGTCACCGAAATGTGAGGAAAACATGTTTTTTTAGCCAAATTTTGAGGTTTGCAAAGGATTCTGGGTAACAGAACCCAGTCAGAGCCCCACAAGTCACCCCATCTTGGATTTCCCTAGGCCTCTAGTTTTCAAAAATGCACAGGTTTGGTAGGTTTCCCTAGGTGCCGGCTGAGCTAGAGGCCAAAATCTACAGATAGCCACTTTGCAAAAAACACATCTGTTTTCTTTAAAAAAAATGGTGTGTCCACGTTGTGTTTTGGGGCATTTCCTGTCACGGGCGCTAGACCTACCCACACAAGTGAGGTATCATTTTTATCGGGAGACTTGGGGGAACGCTGGGTGAAAGGACATTTGTGGCTCCTCTCAGATTCCAGAACTTTCTGTCACCGAAATGTGAGGAAAACATGTTTTTTTAGCCAAATTTTGAGGTTTGCAAAGGATTCTGGATAACAGAACCTGGTCAGAGCCCCACAAGTCAACCCATGTTGGATTACCCTAGGTCTCTAGTTTTCAAAAATGCACAGGTTTTGTAGGTTTCCCTAGGTGCCGGCTGAGCTAGAGGCCAAAATCTACAGGTAGGCACTTTGCAAAAAACACCTCTGTTTTCTTTAAAAAAATGTGATGTGTCCACGTTGTGTTTTGGGGCATTTCCTGTCACGGGCGCTAGTCCTACCAACACAAGTGAGGTATCATTTTTATCGGGAGACTTGGGGGAATGCTGGGTGGTAGGAATTTTGTGGCTCCTCTCAGATTCCAGAACTTTCTGTCACCGAAATGTGAGGAAAACATGTTTTTTTAGCCAAATTTTGAGGTTTGCAAAGGATTCTGGGTAACAGAACCCTGTCAGAGCCCCACAAGTCACCCCATCTTGGATTTCCCTAGGTCTCTAGTTTTAAAAAATGCACAGGTTTGGTAGGTTTCCCTAGGTGCCGGCTGAGCTAGAGGCCAAAATCTACAGGTAGGCACTTTGCAAAAAACACCTCTGTTTTCTTTCAAAAAATGTGGTGTGTCCACATTGTGTTTTGGGGCATTTCCTGTCACGGGCGCTAGACCTACCCACACAAGTGAGGTATCATTTTTATCGGGAGACTTGGGGGAATGCTGGGTGGAAGGAATTTTGTGGCTCCTCTCAGATTGCAGAACTTTCTGTCACTGAAATGTGAGGAAAACATGTTTTTTTAGCCAAATGTTGAGGTTTGCAAAGGATTCTGGGTAACAGAACCCTGTCAGAGCCCCACAAGTCACCCCATCTTGGATTTCCCTAGGTCTCTAGTTTTCAAAAATGCACAGGTTTGGTAGGTTTCCCTAGGTGCCGGCTGAGCTAGAGGCCAAAATCTACAGATATGCACTTTGCAAAAAACACTTCTGTTTTCTTTAAAAAAATGTGATGTGTCCACGTTGTGTTTTGGGGCATTTCCTGTCACAGGCGCTAGGCCTACCCACACAAGTGAGGTATCATTTTTATCGGGAGACTTGGGGGAATGCTGGGTGGTAGGAATTTGTGGCTCCTCTCAGATTCCAGAACTTTCTGTCACCGAAATGTGAGGAAAACACGTTTTTTTAGCCAAATTTTGAGGTTTGCAAAGGATTCTGGGTAACAGAACCTGGTCAGAGCCCCACAAGTCACCCCATCTTGGTTTCCCCTAGGTCTCTAAATTTCAGAAATGCACAGGTTTGGTAGGTTTCCCTAGGTGCCGGCTGAGCTAGAGGCCAAAATCTACAGGTAGGCACTTTGCAAAAAACACCTCTGTTTTCTTTAAAAAAATGTGATGTGTCCACGTTGTGTTTTGGGGCATTTCCTGTCACGGGCGCTAGGCCTACCGACACAAGTGAGGTATCATTTTTATCGGGAGACTTGGGCTAACTCTGGGTGGATGGAAATTTGTGGCTCCTCTCAGATTCCAGAACTTTCTGAAATGTGAGGAAAATGTGTATTTTTAGACAAATTGTGAGGTTTGCAAAGGATTCTGGGTAACAGAACCTGGTCAGAGCCCCACAAGTCACCCCATCTTGGATTCCCCACCTCTGTTTTCAAAAATGCACATGCTTGGTAGGTTTCCCTAGGTGCCGGCTGAGCTAGAGGCCAAAATCTACAGGTAGGCACTTTGCAAAAAACACCTCTGTTTTCTTTAAAAAAATGTGGTGTGTCCACGTTGCGTTTTGGGGCATTTCCTGTCACGGGACCTAGGCCTACCGACACAAGTGAGATATCATTTTTATCGGGAGACTTGGGGGAACGGTGGGTGAAAGGACATTTGTGGCTCCTCTCAGATTCCAGAACTTTCTGTCACCAAAATGTGAGGAAAACGTGTTTTTTTAGCCAAATTTTGAGGTTTGCAAAGGATTCTGGATAAAAGAACCTGGTCAAAGCCCCACAAGTCACCCCATCTTGGATTTCCCTAGGTCTCTAGTTTTTAAAAATGGACAGGTTTGGTAGGTTTCCCTAGGTGCCGGCTGAGCTAGAGGCCAAAATCTACAGGTAGGCACTTTGGAAAAAACAACTCTGTTTTCTTTAAAAAAATGTGATGTGTCCACGTTGTGTTTTGGGGCATTTCCTGTCACGGGCGCTAGGCCTACCCACACAAGTGAGGTGAGGAGCTTGGATTCCCCTAGGTCTCTAAATTTCAGAAATGCACAGGTTTGGTAGGTTTCCCTAGGTGCCGGCTCAGCTAGAGGCCAAAATCTACAGGTGGGCACTTTGCAAAAAACACCTCTGTTTTCTGTCAAAAATTGTGATGTGTCCACGTTGCGTTTTGGAGCATTTCCTTTCGTGGGCGCTAGGCCTACCAACACAAGTGACGTATCATTTTTATCGGGAGACTTGGGGGAACACTGGGTGAAAGGACATTTGTGGCTCCTCTCAGATTCCAGAACTTTCTGTCACCGAAATGTGAGGAAAACATGTTTGTTTAGCCAAGTTTTGAGGTTTGCAAAGGATTCTGGGAAACAGAACCTGGTCAGAGCCCAACAAGTCACCCCATCTTGGATTTCCCTAGGTCTCTAGTTTTAAAAAATACACAGGTTTGGTAGGTTTCCCTAGGTGCCGGCTGAGCTAGAGGCCAAAATCTACAGGTAGGCACTTTGCAAAAAACACCTCTGTTTTCTTTAAAAAAATGTGGTGTGTCCACATTGTGTTTTGGGGCATTTCCTGTCACGGGCGCTAGACCTACCCAGACAAGTGAGGTATCATTTTTATCGGGAGACTTGGGGGAGTGCTGGGTGGAAGGAATTTTGTGGCTCATCTCAGATTCCAGAACTTTCTGTCACCGAAATGTGAGGAAAACATGTTTTTTTAGCCAAATTTTGAGGTTTGCAAAGGATTCTGGGTAACAGAACCCGGTCAGAGCCCCACAAGTCACCCCATCTTGGATTTCCCTAGGCCTCTAGTTTTCAAAAATGCACAGGTTTGGTAGGTTTCCCTAGGTGCCGGCTGAGCTAGAGGCCAAAATCTACAGATAGGCACTTTGCAAAAAACACATCTGTTTTCTTTAAAAAAAATGGTGTGTCCACGTTGTGTTTTGGGGCATTTCCTGTCACGGGCGCTAGACCTACCCACACAAGTGAGGTATCATTTTTATCGGGAGACTTGGGGGAACGCTGGGTGAAAGGACATTTGTGGCTCCTCTCAGATTCCAGAACTTTCTGTCACCGAAATGTGAGGAAAACATGTTTTTTTAGCCAAATTTTGAGGTTTTCAAAGGATTCTGGATAACAGAACCTGGTCAGAGCCCCACAAGTCAACCCATGTTGGATTACCCTAGGTCTCTAGTTTTCAAAAATGCACAGGTTTTGTAGGTTTTCCTAGGTGCCGGCTGAGCTAGAGGCCAAAATCTACAGGTAGGCACTTTGCAAAAAACACCTCTGTTTTCTTTCAAAAAATGTGGTGTGTCCACATTGTGTTTTGGGGCATTTCCTGTCACGGGCGCTAGACCTACCCACACAAGTGAGGTATCATTTTTATCGGGAGACTTGGGGGAATGCTGGGTGGAAGGAATTTTGTGGCTCCTCTCAGATTGCAGAACTTTCTGTCACTGAAATGTGAGGAAAACATGTTTTTTTAGCCAAATTTTGAGGTTTGCAAAGGATTCTGGGTAACAGAACCCTGTCAGAGCCCCACAAATCACCCCATCTTGGATTTCCCTAGGTCTCTAGTTTTCATAAATGGACAGGTTTGGTAGGTTTCCCTAGGTGCCGGCTGAGCTAGAGGCCAAAATCTACAGGTAGGGACTTTGCAAAAAACACCTCTGTTTTCTTTAAAAAAATGTGATGTGTCCACGTTGTGTTTTGGGGCATTTCCTGTCACGGGCGCTAGTCCTACCAACACAAGTGAGGTATCATTTTTATCGGGAGACTTGGGGGAATGCTGGGTGGTAGGAATTTTGTGGCTCCTCTCAGATTCCAGAACTTTCTGTCACCGAAATGTGAGGAAAACATGTTTTTTTAGCCAAATTTTGAGGTTTGCAAAGGATTCTGGGTAACAGAACCCTGTCAGAGCCCCACAAGTCACCCCATCTTGGATTTCCCTAGGTCTCTAGTTTTAAAAAATGCACAGGTTTGGTAGGTTTCCCTGGGTGCCGGCTGAGCTAGAGGCCAAAATCTACAGGTAGGCACTTTGCAAAAAACACCTCTGTTTTCTTTCAAAAAATGTGGTGTGTCCACATTGTGTTTTGGGGCATTTCCTGTCACGGGCGCTAGACCTACCCACACAAGTGAGGTATCATTTTTATCGGGAGACTTGGGGGAATGCTGGGTGGAAGGAATTTTGTGGCTCCTCTCAGATTGCAGAACTTTCTGTCACTGAAATGTGAGGAAAACATGTTTTTTTAGCCAAATGTTGAGGTTTGCAAAGGATTCTGGGTAACAGAACCCTGTCAGAGCCCCACAAGTCACCCCATCTTGGATTTCCCTAGGTCTCTAGTTTTCAAAAATGCACAGGTTTGGTAGGTTTCCCTAGGTGCCGGCTGAGCTAGAGGCCAAAATCTACAGATATGCACTTTGCAAAAAACACTTCTGTTTTCTTTAAAAAAATGTGATGTGTCCACGTTGTGTTTTGGGGCATTTCCTGTCACAGGCGCTAGGCCTACCCACACAAGTGAGGTATCATTTTTATCGGGAGACTTGGGGGAATGCTGGGTGGTAGGAATTTGTGGCTCCTCTCAGATTCCAGAACTTTCTGTCACCGAAATGTGAGGAAAACACGTTTTTTTAGCCAAATTTTGAGGTTTGCAAAGGATTCTGGGTAACAGAACCTGGTCAGAGCCCCACAAGTCACCCCATCTTGGTTTCCCCTAGGTCTCTAAATTTCAGAAATGCACAGGTTTGGTAGGTTTCCCTAGGTGCCGGCTGAGCTAGAGGCCAAAATCTACAGGTAGGCACTTTGCAAAAAACACCTCTGTTTTCTTTAAAAAAATGTGATGTGTCCACGTTGTGTTTTGGGGCATTTCCTGTCACGGGCGCTAGGCCTACCGACACAAGTGAGGTATCATTTTTATCGGGAGACTTGGGCTAACTCTGGGTGGATGGAAATTTGTGGCTCCTCTCAGATTCCAGAACTTTCTGAAATGTGAGGAAAATGTGTATTTTTAGACAAATTGTGAGGTTTGCAAAGGATTCTGGGTAACAGAACCTGGTCAGAGCCCCACAAGTCACCCCATCTTGGATTCCCCACCTCTGTTTTCAAAAATGCACATGCTTGGTAGGTTTCCCTAGGTGCCGGCTGAGCTAGAGGCCAAAATCTACAGGTAGGCACTTTGCAAAAAACACCTCTGTTTTCTTTAAAAAAATGTGGTGTGTCCACGTTGCGTTTTGGGGCATTTCCTGTCACGGGACCTAGGCCTACCGACACAAGTGAGATATCATTTTTATCGGGAGACTTGGGGGAACGGTGGGTGAAAGGACATTTGTGGCTCCTCTCAGATTCCAGAACTTTCTGTCACCAAAATGTGAGGAAAACGTGTTTTTTTAGCCAAATTTTGAGGTTTGCAAAGGATTCTGGATAAAAGAACCTGGTCAAAGCCCCACAAGTCACCCCATCTTGGATTTCCCTAGGTCTCTAGTTTTTAAAAATGGACAGGTTTGGTAGGTTTCCCTAGGTGCCGGCTGAGCTAGAGGCCAAAATCTACAGGTAGGCACTTTGGAAAAAACAACTCTGTTTTCTTTAAAAAAATGTGATGTGTCCACGTTGTGTTTTGGGGCATTTCCTGTCACGGGCGCTAGGCCTACCCACACAAGTGAGGTGAGGAGCTTGGATTCCCCTAGGTCTCTAAATTTCAGAAATGCACAGGTTTGGTAGGTTTCCCTAGGTGCCGGCTCAGCTAGAGGCCAAAATCTACAGGTGGGCACTTTGCAAAAAACACCTCTGTTTTCTGTCAAAAATTGTGATGTGTCCACGTTGCGTTTTGGAGCATTTCCTTTCGTGGGCGCTAGGCCTACCAACACAAGTGACGTATCATTTTTATCGGGAGACTTGGGGGAACACTGGGTGAAAGGACATTTGTGGCTCCTCTCAGATTCCAGAACTTTCTGTCACCGAAATGTGAGGAAACCCTGTTTGTTTGGCCAAATTGTGAGGTTTGCAAAGGATTCTGGGTAACAGAACCTGGTCAGAGCCCCACAAGTCACCCCATCTTGGATTTCCCTAGGTCTCTAGTTTTAAAAAATGAACAGGTTTGGTAGGTTTCCCTAGGTGCCGGCTGAGCTAGAGGCCAAAATCGACAGGTAGGCACTTTGCAAAAAACACCTCTGTTTTCTTTAAACAAATGTGGTGTGTCCACATTGTGTTTTGGGGCATTTCCTGTCATGGGCGCTAGACCTACCCACACAAGTGAGGTATCATTTTTATCGGGAGACTTGGGGGAATGCTGGGTGGAAGGAATTTTGTGGCTCATCTCAGATTCCAGAACTTTCTGTCACCAAAATGTGAGGAAAACATGTTTTTTTAGCCAAATTTTGAGGTTTGCAAAGGATTCTGGGTAACAGAACCCGGTCAGAGCCCCACAAGTCACCCCATCTTGGATTTCCCTAGGTCTCTAGTTTTCAAAAATGCACAGGTTTGGTAGGTTTCCCTAGGTGCCGGCTGAGCTAGAGGCCAAAATCTACAGATAGGCACTTTGCAAAAAACACCTCTGTTTTCTTTAAAAAAATGTGGTGTGTCCACGTTGTGTTTTGGGGCATTTCCTGTCACGGGCGCTAGGCCTACCCACACAAGTGAGGTATCATTTGTATCGGGAGACTTGGGGGAATGCTTGGTGGAAGGAATTTTGTGGCTCCTCTCAGATTCCAGAACTTTCTGTCACCGAAATGTGAGGAAAACATGTTTTTTTAGCCAAATTTTGAGGTTTGCAAAGGATTCTGGGTAACAGAACCCAGTCAGAGCCCCACAAGTCACCCCATCTTGGATTTCCCTAGGCCTCTAGTTTTCAAAAATGCACAGGTTTGGTAGGTTTCCCTAGGTGCCGGCTGAGCTAGAGGCCAAAATCTACAGATAGGCACTTTGCAAAAAACACATCTGTTTTCTTTAAAAAAAATGGTGTGTCCACGTTGTGTTTTGGGGCATTTCCTGTCACGGGCGCTAGACCTACCCACACAAGTGAGGTATCATTTTTATCGGGAGACTTGGGGGAACGCTGGGTGAAAGGACATTTGTGGCTCCTCTCAGATTCCAGAACTTTCTGTCACCGAAATGTGAGGAAAACATGTTTTTTTAGCCAAATTTTGAGGTTTGCAAAGGATTCTGGATAACAGAACCTGGTCAGAGCCCCACAAGTCAACCCATGTTGGATTACCCTAGGTCTCTAGTTTTCAAAAATGCACAGGTTTTGTAGGTTTCCCTAGGTGCCGGCTGAGCTAGAGGCCAAAATCTACAGGTAGGCACTTTGCAAAAAACACCTCTGTTTTCTTTAAAAAAATGTGATGTGTCCACGTTGTGTTTTGGGGCATTTCCTGTCACGGGCGCTAGTCCTACCAACACAAGTGAGGTATCATTTTTATCGGGAGACTTGGGGGAATGCTGGGTGGTAGGAATTTTGTGGCTCCTCTCAGATTCCAGAACTTTCTGTCACCGAAATGTGAGGAAAACATGTTTTTTTAGCCAAATTTTGAGGTTTGCAAAGGATTCTGGGTAACAGAACTCTGTCAGAGCCCCACAAGTCACCCCATCTTGGATTTCCCTAGGTCTCTAGTTTTAAAAAATGCACAGGTTTGGTAGGTTTCCCTAGGTGCCGGCTGAGCTAGAGGCCAAAATCTACAGGTAGGCACTTTGCAAAAAACACCTCTGTTTTCTTTCAAAAAATGTGGTGTGTCCACATTGTGTTTTGGGGCATTTCCTGTCACGGGCGCTAGACCTACCCACACAAGTGAGGTATCATTTTTATCGGGAGACTTGGGGGAATGCTGGGTGGAAGGAATTTTGTGGCTCCTCTCAGATTGCAGAACTTTCTGTCACTGAAATGTGAGGAAAACATGTTTTTTTAGCCAAATGTTGAGGTTTGCAAAGGATTCTGGGTAACAGAACCCTGTCAGAGCCCCACAAGTCACCCCATCTTGGATTTCCCTAGGTCTCTAGTTTTCAAAAATGCACAGGTTTGGTAGGTTTCCCTAGGTGCTGGCTGAGCTAGAGGCCAAAATCTACAGATAGGCACTTTGCAAAAAACACTTCTGTTTTCTTTAAAAAAATGTGATGTGTCCACGTTGTGTTTTGGGGCATTTCCTGTCACAGGCGCTAGGCCTACCCACACAAGTGAGGTATCATTTTTATCGGGAGACTTGGGGGAATGCTGGGTGGTAGGAATTTGTGGCTCCTCTCAGATTCCAGAACTTTCTGTCACCGAAATGTGAGGAAAACACGTTTTTTTAGCCAAATTTTGAGGTTTGCAAAGGATTCTGGGTAACAGAACCTGGTCAGAGCCCCACAAGTCACCCCATCTTGGTTTCCCCTAGGTCTCTAAATTTCAGAAATGCACAGGTTTGGTAGGTTTCCCTAGGTGCCGGCTGAGCTAGAGGCCAAAATCTACAGGTAGGCACTTTGCAAAAAACACCTCTGTTTTCTTTAAAAAAATGTGATGTGTCCACGTTGTGTTTTGGGGCATTTCCTGTCACGGGCGCTAGGCCTACCCACACAAGTGAGGTATCATTTTTATCGGGAGACTTGGGGGAATGCTGGGTGGTAGGAATTTGTGGCTCCTCTCAGATTCCAGAACTTTCTATCACCGAAATGTGAGGAAAACATGTTTTTTTAGCCAAATTTTGAGGTTTGCAAAGGATTCTGGGTAACAGAACCTGGTCAGAGCCCCACAAGTCACCCCATCTTGGTTTCCCCTAGGTCTCTAAATTTCAGAAATGCACAGGTTTGGTAGGTTTCCCTAGGTGCCGGCTGAGCTAGAGGCCAAAATCTACAGGTAGGCACTTTGCAAAAAACACCTCTGTTTTCTTTAAAAAAATGTGAAGTGTCCACGTTGTGTTTTGGGGCATTTCCTGTCACGGGCGCTAGACCTACCCACACAAGTGAGGTATCATTTTTATCGGGAGACTTGGGGGAATGCTGGGTGGTAGGAATTTTGTGGCTCCTCTCCAATTCCAGAACTTTCTGTCACCGAAATGTGAGGAACACATGTTTTTTTAGCCAAATTTTGAGGTTTGCAAAGGATTCTGGGTAACAGAACCTGGTCAGAGCCCCACAAGTCACCCCATCTTGGATTCCCCTAGGTCTCTAAATTTCAGAAATGCACAGTTTTGGTAGGTTTCCCTAGGTGCCGGCTGAGCTAGAGGCCAAAATCTACAGGTGGGCACTTTGCAAAAAACACCTCTGTTTTCTGTCAAAAATTGTGATGTGTCCACGTTGCGCTTTGGAGCATTTCCTGTCGTGGGCGCTAGGACTACCAACACAAGTGAGGTATCATTTTTATCGGGAGACTTGGGGGAACACTGGGTGAAAGGACATTTTTGGCTCCTCTCAGATTCCAGAACTTTCTGTCACCGAAATGTGAGGAAAACATGTTTGTTTAGCCAAGTTTTGAGGTTTGCAAAGGATTCTGGGAAACAGAACCTGGTCAGAGCCCAACAAGTCACCCCATCTTGGATTTCCCTAGGTCTCTAGTTTTAAAAAATACACAGGTTTGGTAGGTTTCCCTAGGTACCGGCTGAGCTAGAGGCCAAAATCTACAGGTAGGCACTTTGCAAAAAACACCTCTGTTTTCTTTAAAAAAATGTGGTGTGTCCACATTGTGTTTTGGGGCATTTCCTGTCACAGGCGCTAGACCTACCCAGACAAGTGAGGTATCATTTTTATCGGGAGACTTGGGGGAGTGCTGGGTGGAAGGAATTTTGTGGCTCATCTCAGATTCCAGAACTTTCTGTCACCGAAATGTGAGGAAAACATGTTTTTTTAGCCAAATTTTGAGGTTTGCAAAGGATTCTGGGTAACAGAACCCGGTCAGAGCCCCACAAGTCACCCCATCTTGGATTTCCCTAGGTCTCTAGTTTTCAAAAATGCACAGGTTTGGTAGGTTTCCCTAGGTGCCGGCTGAGCTAGAGGCCAAAATCTACAGATAGGCACTTTGCAAAAAACACATCTGTTTTCTTTAAAAAAAATGGTGTGTCCACGTTGTGTTTTGGGGCATTTCCTGTCACGGGCGCTAGACCTACCCACACAAGTGAGGTATCATTTTTATCGGGAGACTTGGGGGAACGCTGGGTGAAAGGACATTTGTGGCTCCTCTCAGATTCCAGAACTTTCTGTCACCGAAATGTGAGGAAAACATGTTTTTTTAGCCAAATTTTGAGGTTTGCAAAGGATTCTGGATAACAGAACCTGGTCAGAGCCCCACAAGTCAACCCATGTTGGATTACCCTAGGTCTCTAGTTTTCAAAAATGCACAGGTTTTGTAGGTTTCCCTAGGTGCCGGCTGAGCTAGAGGCCAAAATCTACAGGTAGGCACTTTGCAAAAAACACCTCTGTTTTCTGTCAAAAATTGTGATGTGTCCACGTTGCGTTTTGGGGCATTTTCTGTCGCGGGCGCTAGGCCTACCGACACAAGAGAGGTATCATTTTTATCGGGAGACTTGGGCTAACGCTGGGTGGATGGAAATTTGTGGTTCCTCTCAGATTCCAGAACTTCCTGTCACCGAAATGTGAGGAAAACATGTTTTTTTAGCCAAATTTTGAGGTTTGCAAAGGATTCTGGGTAACAGAACCCTGTCAGAGCCCCACAAGTCACCCCATCTTGGATTTCCCTAGGTCTCTAGTTTTAAAAAATGCACAGGTTTGGTAGGTTTCCCTAGGTGCCGGCTGAGCTAGAGGCCAAAATCTACAGGTAGGCACTTTGCAAAAAACACCTCTGTTTTCTTTCAAAAAATGTGGTGTGTCCACATTGTGTTTTGGGGCATTTCCTGTCACGGGCGCTAGACCTACCCACACAAGTGAGGTATCATTTTTATCGGGAGACTTGGGGGAATGCTGGGTGGAAGGAATTTTGTGGCTCCTCTCAGATTGCAGAACTTTCTGTCACTGAAATGTGAGGAAAACATGTTTTTTTAGCCAAATTTTGAGGTTTGCAAAGGATTCTGGGTAACAGAACCCTGTCAGAGCCCCACAAATCACCCCATCTTGGATTTCCCTAGGTCTCTAGTTTTCATAAATGGACAGGTTTGGTAGGTTTCCCTAGGTGCCGGCTGAGCTAGAGGCCAAAATCTACAGGTAGGCACTTTGCAAAAAACACCTCTGTTTTCTTTAAAAAAATGTGATGTGTCCACGTTGTGTTTTGGGGCATTTCCTGTCACGGGCGCTAGTCCTACCCACACAAGTGAGGTATCATTTTTATCGGGAGACTTGGGGGAATGCTGGGTGGTAGGAATTTTGTGGCTCCTCTCAGATTCCAGAACTTTCTGTCACCGAAATGTGAGGAAAACATGTTTTTTTAGCCAAATTTTGAGGTTTGCAAAGGATTCTGGGTAACAGAACCCTGTCAGAGCCCCACAAGTCACCCCATCTTGGATTTCCCTAGGTCTCTAGTTTTCAAAAATGCACAGGTTTGGTAGGTTTCCCTAGGTGCCGGCTGAGCTAGAGGCCAAAATCTACAGATATGCACTTTGCAAAAAACACTTCTGTTTTCTTTAAAAAAATGTGATGTGTCCACGTTGTGTTTTGGGGCATTTCCTGTCACAGGCGCTAGGCCTACCCACACAAGTGAGGTATCATTTTTATCGGGAGACTTGGGGGAATGCTGGGTGGTAGGAATTTGTGGCTCCTCTCAGATTCCAGAACTTTCTGTCACCGAAATGTGAGGAAAACACGTTTTTTTAGCCAAATTTTGAGGTTTGCAAAGGATTCTGGGTAACAGAACCTGGTCAGAGCCCCACAAGTCACCCCATCTTGGTTTCCCCTAGGTCTCTAAATTTCAGAAATGCACAGGTTTGGTAGGTTTCCCTAGGTGCCGGCTGAGCTAGAGGCCAAAATCTACAGGTAGGCACTTTGCAAAAAACACCTCTGTTTTCTTTAAAAAAATGTGATGTGTCCACGTTGTGTTTTGGGGCATTTCCTGTCACGGGCGCTAGGCCTACCGACACAAGTGAGGTATCATTTTTATCGGGAGACTTGGGCTAACTCTGGGTGGATGGAAATTTGTGGCTCCTCTCAGATTCCAGAACTTTCTGAAATGTGAGGAAAATGTGTATTTTTAGACAAATTGTGAGGTTTGCAAAGGATTCTGGGTAACAGAACCTGGTCAGAGCCCCACAAGTCACCCCATCTTGGATTCCCCACCTCTGTTTTCAAAAATGCACATGCTTGGTAGGTTTCCCTAGGTGCCGGCTGAGCTAGAGGCCAAAATCTACAGGTAGGCACTTTGCAAAAAACACCTCTGTTTTCTTTAAAAAAATGTGGTGTGTCCACGTTGCGTTTTGGGGCATTTCCTGTCACGGGACCTAGGCCTACCGACACAAGTGAGATATCATTTTTATCGGGAGACTTGGGGGAACGGTGGGTGAAAGGACATTTGTGGCTCCTCTCAGATTCCAGAACTTTCTGTCACCAAAATGTGAGGAAAACGTGTTTTTTTAGCCAAATTTTGAGGTTTGCAAAGGATTCTGGATAAAAGAACCTGGTCAAAGCCCCACAAGTCACCCCATCTTGGATTTCCCTAGGTCTCTAGTTTTTAAAAATGGACAGGTTTGGTAGGTTTCCCTAGGTGCCGGCTGAGCTAGAGGCCAAAATCTACAGGTAGGCACTTTGGAAAAAACAACTCTGTTTTCTTTAAAAAAATGTGATGTGTCCACGTTGTGTTTTGGGGCATTTCCTGTCACGGGCGCTAGGCCTACCCACACAAGTGAGGTGAGGAGCTTGGATTCCCCTAGGTCTCTAAATTTCAGAAATGCACAGGTTTGGTAGGTTTCCCTAGGTGCCGGCTCAGCTAGAGGCCAAAATCTACAGGTGGGCACTTTGCAAAAAACACCTCTGTTTTCTGTCAAAAATTGTGATGTGTCCACGTTGCGTTTTGGAGCATTTCCTTTCGTGGGCGCTAGGCCTACCAACACAAGTGACGTATCATTTTTATCGGGAGACTTGGGGGAACACTGGGTGAAAGGACATTTGTGGCTCCTCTCAGATTCCAGAACTTTCTGTCACCGAAATGTGAGGAAACCCTGTTTGTTTGGCCAAATTGTGAGGTTTGCAAAGGATTCTGGGTAACAGAACCTGGTCAGAGCCCCACAAGTCACCCCATCTTGGATTTCCCTAGGTCTCTAGTTTTAAAAAATGAACAGGTTTGGTAGGTTTCCCTAGGTGCCGGCTGAGCTAGAGGCCATAATCGACAGGTAGGCACTTTGCAAAAAACACCTCTGTTTTCTTTAAACAAATGTGGTGTGTCCACATTGTGTTTTGGGGCATTTCCTGTCATGGGCGCTAGACCTACCCACACAAGTGAGGTATCATTTTTATCGGGAGACTTGGGGGAATGCTGGGTGGAAGGAATTTTGTGGCTCATCTCAGATTCCAGAACTTTCTGTCACCGAAATGTGAGGAAAACATGTTTTTTTAGCCAAATTTTGAGGTTTGCAAAGGATTCTGGGTAACAGAACCCGGTCAGAGCCCCACAAGTCACCCCATCTTGGATTTCCCTAGGTCTCTAGTTTTCAAAAATGCACAGGTTTGGTAGGTTTCCCTAGGTGCCGGCTGAGCTAGAGGCCAAAATCTACAGATAGGCACTTTGCAAAAAACACCTCTGTTTTCTTTAAAAAAATGTGGTGTGTCCACGTTGTGTTTTGGGGCATTTCCTGTCACGGGCGCTAGGCCTACCCACACAAGTGAGGTATCATTTGTATCGGGAGACTTGGGGGAATGCTTGGTGGAAGGAATTTTGTGGCTCCTCTCAGATTCCAGAACTTTCTGTCACCGAAATGTGAGGAAAACATGTTTTTTTAGCCAAATTTTGAGGTTTGCAAAGGATTCTGGGTAACAGAACCCGGTCAGAGCCCCACAAGTCACCCCATCTTGGATTTCCCTAGGCCTCTAGTTTTCAAAAATGCACAGGTTTGGTAGGTTTCCCTAGGTGCCGGCTGAGCTAGAGGCCAAAATCTACAGATAGGCACTTTGCAAAAAACACATCTGTTTTCTTTAAAAAAAATGGTGTGTCCACGTTGTGTTTTGGGGCATTTCCTGTCACGGGCGCTAGACCTACCCACACAAGTGAGGTATCATTTTTATCGGGAGACTTGGGGGAACGCTGGGTGAAAGGACATTTGTGGCTCCTCTCAGATTCCAGAACTTTCTGTCACCGAAATGTGAGGAAAACATGTTTTTTTAGCCAAATTTTGAGGTTTGCAAAGGATTCTGGATAACAGAACCTGGTCAGAGCCCCACAAGTCAACCCATGTTGGATTACCCTAGGTCTCTAGTTTTCAAAAATGCACAGGTTTTGTAGGTTTCCCTAGGTGCCGGCTGAGCTAGAGGCCAAAATCTACAGGTAGGCACTTTGCAAAAAACACCTCTGTTTTCTTTAAAAAAATGTGATGTGTCCACGTTGTGTTTTGGGGCATTTCCTGTCACGGGCGCTAGTCCTACCAACACAAGTGAGGTATCATTTTTATCGGGAGACTTGGGGGAATGCTGGGTGGTAGGAATTTTGTGGCTCCTCTCAGATTCCAGAACTTTCTGTCACCGAAATGTGAGGAAAACATGTTTTTTTAGCCAAATTTTGAGGTTTGCAAAGGATTCTGGGTAACAGAACCCTGTCAGAGCCCCACAAGTCACCCCATCTTGGATTTCCCTAGGTCTCTAGTTTTAAAAAATGCACAGGTTTGGTAGGTTTCACTAGGTGCCGGCTGAGCTAGAGGCCAAAATCTACAGGTAGGCACTTTGCAAAAAACAACTCTGTTTTCTTTCAAAAAATGTGGTGTGTCCACATTGTGTTTTGGGGCATTTCCTGTCACGGGCGCTAGACCTACCCACACAAGTGAGGTATCATTTTTATCGGGAGACTTGGGGGAATGCTGGGTGGAAGGAATTTTGTGGCTCCTCTCAGATTGCAGAACTTTCTGTCACTGAAATGTGAGGAAAACATGTTTTTTTAGCCAAATGTTGAGGTTTGCAAAGGATTCTGGGTAACAGAACCCTGTCAGAGCCCCACAAGTCACCCCATCTTGGATTTCCCTAGGTCTCTAGTTTTCAAAAATGCACAGGTTTGGTAGGTTTCCCTAGGTGCCGGCTGAGCTAGAGGCCAAAATCTACAGATAGGCACTTTGCAAAAAACACTTCTGTTTTCTTTAAAAAAATGTGATGTGTCCACGTTGTGTTTTGGGGCATTTCCTGTCACAGGCGCTAGGCCTACCCACACAAGTGAGGTATCATTTTTATCGGGAGACTTGGGGGAATGCTGGGTGGTAGGAATTTGTGGCTCCTCTCAGATTCCAGAACTTTCTGTCACCGAAATGTGAGGAAAACACGTTTTTTTAGCCAAATTTTGAGGTTTGCAAAGGATTCTGGGTAACAGAACCTGGTCAGAGCCCCACAAGTCACCCCATCTTGGTTTCCCCTAGGTCTCTAAATTTCAGAAATGCACAGGTTTGGTAGGTTTCCCTAGGTGCCGGCTGAGCTAGAGGCCAAAATCTACAGGTAGGCACTTTGCAAAAAACACCTCTGTTTTCTTTAAAAAAATGTGATGTGTCCACGTTGTGTTTTGGGGCATTTCCTGTCACGGGCGCTAGACCTACCCACACAAGTGAGGTATCATTTTTATCGGGAGACTTGGGGGAATGCTGGGTGGTAGGAATTTTGTGGCTCCTCTCCAATTCCAGAACTTTCTGTCACCGAAATGTGAGGAACACATGTTTTTTTAGCCAAATTTTGAGGTTTGCAAAGGATTCTGGGTAACAGAACCTGGTCAGAGCCCCACAAGTCACCCCATCTTGGTTTCCCCTAGGTCTCTAAATTTCAGAAATGCACAGGTTTGGTAGGTTTCCCTAGGTGCCGGCTGAGCTAGAGGCCAAAATCTACAGGTAGGCACTTTGCAAAAAACACCTCTGTTTTCTTTAAAAAAAATTGATGTGTCCACGTTGTGTTTTGGGGCATTTCCTGTCACGGGCGCTAGACCTACCCACACAAGTGAGGTATCATTTTTATCGGGAGACTTGGGGGAATGCTGGGTGGTAGGAATTTTGTGGCTCCTCTCCAATTCCAGAACTTTCTGTCACCGAAATGTGAGGAACACATGTTTTTTTAGCCAAATTTTGAGGTTTGCAAAGGATTCTGGGTAACAGAAGCTGGTCAGAGCCCCACAAGTCACCCCATCTTGGATTCCCCTAGGTCTCTAAATTTCAGAAATGCACAGGTTTGGTAGGTTTCCCTAGGTGCCGGCTGAGCTAGAGGCCAAAATCTACAGGTGGGCACTTTGGAAAAAACACCTCTGTTTTCTGTTAAAAAATTGTGATGTGTCCACGTTGCGCTTTGGAGCATTTCCTGTTGTGGGCGCTAGGCCTACCAACACAAGTGACGTATCATTTTTATCGGGAGACTTGGGGGAACACTGGGTGAAAGGACATTTTTGGCTCCTCTCAGATTCCAGAACTTTCTGTCACCGAAATGTGAGGAAAACATGTTTGTTTAGCCAAGTTTTGAGGTTTGCAAAGGATTCTGGGAAACAGAAACTGGTCAGAGCCCAACAAGTCACCCCATCTTGGATTTCCCTAGGTCTCTAGTTTTAAAAAATGCACAGGTTTGGTAGGTTTCCCTAGGTGCCGGCTGAGCTAGAGCCCAAAATCTACAGGTAGGCACTTTGCAAAAAACACCTCTGTTTTCTTTAAAAAAATGTGGTGTGTCCACATTGTGTTTTGGGGCATTTCCTGTCACGGGCGCTAAACCTACCCAGACAAGTGAGGTATCATTTTTATCGGGAGACTTGGGGGAGTGCTGGGTGGAAGGAATTTTGTGGCTCATCTCAGATTCCAGAACTTTCTGTCACCGAAATGTGAGGAAAACATGTTTTTTTAGCCAAATTTTGAGGTTTGCAAAGGATTCTGGGTAACAGAACCCGGTCAGAGCCCCACAAGTCACCCCATCTTGGATTTCCCTAGGTCTCTAGTTTTCAAAAATGCACAGGTTTGGTAGGTTTCCCTAGGTGCCGGCTGAGCTAGAGGCCAAAATCTACAGATAGGCACTTTGCAAAAAACACATCTGTTTTCTGTCAAAAATTGTGATGTGTCCACGTTGCGTTTTGGGGCATTTTCTGACGCGGGCGCTAGGCCTACCGACACAAGAGAGGTATCATTTTTATCAGGAGACTTGGGCTAACGCTGGGTGGATGGAAATTTGTGGCTCCTCTCAGATTCCAGAACTTTCTGTCACCGAAATGTGAGGAAAATGTGTATTTTTAGACAAATTATGAGGTTTGCAAAGGATTCTGGGTAACAGAACCTGGTCAGAGCCCCACAAGTCACCCCATCTTGGATTTCCCTAGGTCTCTAGTTTTCAAAAATGCACAGGTTTGGTAGGTTTCCCTAGGTGCCGGCTGAGCTAGAGGCCAAAATCTACAGATAGGCACTTTGCAAAAAACACCTCTGTTTTGTGTCAAAAAATGTGATGTGTCCACGTTGTGTTTTGGGGCATTTCCTGTCGCGGGCGCTAGGCCTACCCACACAAGTGAGGTATCATTTTTATCAGGAGACTTGGGGAAACATAGAATAGCAAAACAAGTGTTATTGCCCCATGTCTTTCTCTACATTTTGTCCTTCCAAATATAAGAGAATGTGTAAAAAAGACGTCTTTTTGAGAAATGCCCTGTAATTCACATGCTAGTATGATCACCCCGGAATTCAGAGATGTGCAAACAACCACTGCTCCTCAACACCTTATCTTGTGCCCATTTTGGAAATACAAAGGTTTTCTTGATAGCTATTTTTCACTCTTTATATTTCTGCAAATGAATTGCTGTATACCCGGTATAGAATGAAAATGCACTGCAGGGTGCAGCTCATTTATTGGCTCTGGGTACCTAGGGTTCTTGATGAACCTACAAGCCCTATATATTCCCCCAACCAGAAGAGTCCAGCAGACGTAACGGTATATTGCTTTAAAAAATCTGACATTGCAGGAAAAAGTTACAGAGTAAAACGTAGAGAAAAATTGCAGTTTTTTTCACCTCAATTTCAATATTTTTCTTTTTCAGTTGTTATTTTCTGTAGGTAAACCTTGTAGGAACTACACAAATGACCCCTTGCTGAATTCTGAATTTTGTCTACTTTTCATAAATGTTTATGTTTCTGGGATGCAGCATTGTTTTCATACCCATTTCTGTCACTGACTGGAAGGAGGCTGAAAGCACAAAAAATCGTAAAAATGGGGTATGTCCCAGTAAAATGCCAAATTTGTGTTGAAAAATTGTGTTTTCTGATTCAAGCCTGCCTGTTCCTGAAAGCTGGGAAGCTGGTGATGTTAGCACCACAAACCCTTTGTTGATGCCATTTTCAGGGAAAAAACCACAAGCCTTCTTCTGCAGCCACTTTTTCCCATTTTTTTGAAAAAAACGAAATTTTCACTGTCTTTTGGCTAATTTCTTGGCCTTCTTCAGGGGAACCCACAAAGTCTGGGTACCTCTAGAATCCCTAGGATGTTGAAAAAAAGGACGCAAATTTGGCTTGGCTAGCTTATGTGGACAAAAAGTTATGAGGGCCTAAGCGCGAACTGCCCCAAACAGACAAAAAAAAGGCCTGGCACAGGAGGGGGAAAAGGCCTGGCAGCGAAGGGGTTAACAGTGATGATGTATCTATAGATGTTTTGGTCAGCCAATGGTTTTCATGTCTATTTATAACTTAGTCTTGCGCACCATATATGTGACATTGATTTTGGGATTGCAATAAAGCTTTGAAACTTATTTAGTTTGGAGTTTGATTTAGTCTTGAACTGTTCATGGTATCCAGAATTGTTTATGGTTTTATGTCATTGATTTGCGATTTAATTAATCTGACTACTACACTCCTTACTGAGTCCAAAGATCCAGTTGACTTCTGGTGATGAGGTTATGGTATGTTGTCTCACCATAGTGCTTGCAGTTTCCGAACCCGAGGTGGGTAGAAGACTTGCGTGGGCGTGCCAGCACCTCATACTTTTGTCATTTTTTAGCAAGTAAGCACTGCCTGGGCTAAAGGTTGACCTAAAGTACTGGTTTGCCATACAGGCACAGTGAAAGCAACAGAAAGGTGGTCGGTCAACTTCTGCAAAGGACCTACTACTGCACACCATCAAATGTCACTTAGATTTTAGTAACTTTTGATCTGTTTGAGTTAGAAACAAATGTTGTTTTGCTCAAATCTGTAGCCTATGCAGTAGGTGATGAGTTATGTAGCAAGCGCATAATAATGTGAAAACAACACATCAGCAGAATCGCATAATTCCAGTGGCACTGTCTATTATCCAAAACAGCAATTACCCATATTGCTGATGCCTGCGTGGACCATTACCTTTTGTTCTATTATTTGCAGTGCTTAAAATACTACTAGCCAGATTAGCATTGGTGTCCCTAAAAATGAAGTTCAGGAAGTGCACACATTAAGTCACAAATAAACTGGTTCTACACCTGGGTCCTCAGAATAAGGCATTATATGGAAAGAGAAACTGTCATTCTCAGACAATGGGAGATCTTCAAATATATGGTAGATTGACATGCTCTGCCAAAATAGAAATAACTGACTTAATCACCTTTTGGTGACTAGGTTTAATTTGCATCTGCACACCCCTTACAAACCTACTCCCCTATTTAGGTGTCAGTGAAAGGAATATTCACTCAGCCCCTAAAGTTAAAGTATGTTACTAAAAATAATAATATAATACAAAATAGAACATAACTCGATTATTTATGTGCATGTATGTAGAGCATGCTCATCCCACAATGATAACTTTTTTTCTCTTTGACGCTAAACATATCATGGAAACTCCTGCTGATGTCATATGGATGCAGGAGGCAAAGTACTTCTACAAGGTGATTGATGTCTGGGAGGAAATGGGCATTGTGGAGCCCCCCTCACCTTTCCTTGCAGGGGGCCCGGTCATGTTTTGTTACAACACTGCTGATGTGTACTTCTCTCACTCTGAGCTTCTTCCAGACCGGAAATGTTCTTAACTACTACCACTGTTTAGACTACCTGACTTCATGAAGGCTTTGTAAGATTCAGTTTTGGGACAAGTGACAAAGCAGATTACTCTGCTCCAACATAACACTTAAAGGTTATAATAACTTTTGTCACCTGGCTCAATCCCCAGTACAAGTTCAACCTTTTCCAGCTACAGGTCAACCTTGATTATGTTCATGATTCCAATAAAAAGGCTCATAGCAACGCTTAGCAATTTGTACACCCTTCCTTTTTTCACAGGCCACTGAGGAGCCTCATTGATTTTGGGTGATTTCGGATGACCAGTCCCTCCATATGTGCATTCCCCTGCCTCATTTAGAATCTGTAGACCCCCATCTTCCACATGCATGGGAGCCAGTGTTAGACTGGTGCTGCAGTTACCTGTTCCTCCAGGACACCATTACTTTCTTGCACATTTCGATCACAATTTGTCTCATGCTTTATAAACTATTTTCTATTGTGCTTTTCTCCCACCTATCGACTCAACTCTGTGATGGTCTTCTGCTATTTCATCCATGTTGAAGAAAACAAAAAAAATGATAACTGGAATGATTTAATTAATCTAATTCACCTGTAATAACTATGGGCTGCAATTTAGTCTCATGTTTATATGTTCACCATGCCCCCACAGCCATATGCAGATCAACCTTGGTCCTGCTCCAACAGGAAGAGTTTAGCCCCAGCTGCTCAGTCAGGTCCCCTTTGAATGAGAACACAAGGACACCCAGACTGGTTTGGTCTTTTGCTGGTCATGGAAGCAGCCCCACTTGTCCCTTCTGATTGATTGTCTTCTTCATCTGAGAAGTTTTGTTCTGCGTCCACAAGGACACTTATGCTTGTCTGATCTATGAGTTTGGCGAGCAGGTGTGATATCAGTGATGGGTGAGGGTCATTTACTAAGTATGTATTATGAATTTGCTAAAATGACTTGACCTTCTTTCAGAACCTTTTTGGGTTTCATGGGGCACACAGGAGTTATTAGACCTCATTAGGGGCGAGTGAGTCAGTTTGCCTCTAGTGTCCCAGGGCAGACCTATTTTAACTCTGAAATTCCAGTACTAAGTACAACCTTTCAGCATATGAACCGCTGGTTAACTAGGTGAGCGGTTCAAGGATTATTCAGGGAGGTGTTGTGGGGTTATAATCTCACAAAATAGTGCCTAATAAACTAATTGTCCAGCCAGAGCTTTGTCTTTATAAGAAATGTGCCTTAATCTACACCCAGCTCCATAATTCACCAGTGTTGGATTAGCAATTCCCGAGTAAGGAAATTATTATGAGGATATTATACAGGCAATATGTCACAGTATTGACAATGGCTAAGCCCAAGGTACCTGCCCTTACAGATCTCTTTTTACAAAGTATGGGAAATGGGGCAGCTCCTGCACGGTTGGGTAGGGATCCCTTTTAGGGACCTCAGATGTGCCTGGAGAACTTCTTGTCCCTGGAGTACTCTTTGGTCCCCTGACCAGGATGGTAATAAAGAGGGTAATGGTCCTGGAGTACACATCACAGCAAAAATGTAGTCTAATAAATCTAGCAGGAATTGTGTTCATTTGTAGTTTGAGTTGTGCTTTCGGGAAGTATACTGGGCCACAGTGTTGACAAGAGGGTCGTCCAGAAACAGGGCTCCCTGTTAAGAGTTCTTGTAATTTCATTCCTCACTTGCATCCCCACTGAACTTTCCCAGGCCAAGGAGGTGGGCTGAGGCACCTCACAGGCCAGTTGGGGGCAGCCAGGGACATGCACAAAGCGGCATGGGTGAAGGGGGCTCACCATGGTCTCTTGCAGCATTTAGCTTCTCCGGGTGCCCTGCAGTGTAGATGTCTCCTGTGATGTGTTCCTTCTCAGGGCAGCTTCTACACCGAGTAGCTACTATTGGGATCTCCTCTAGGCAGACTCCCCCTGCAGAGAAAATTTCCAGCACCCCTCATTCAGCAGTACGACAGGCTCCTCATCGAAGACAGATCCTCAGATCCTCTTGCAGAAAGTTGCAGACTTCTCAGGGGATGCTACTCACCTCACTGATAAGCTGGCTGTCAGAGACACTATCTCTGAATTTAAGAAGACTCTACAGCACCCTAGCAAAGCAATACTGCCAGACCAGTTTGTCTAGGAAAATGGTGTTTGCAGACAAAGCTTGTGTATTCCCCAGACACAGTTCTGGGACTGGGTTGATGTGGGTATGATACTTTTTCTATCTATCACCAGACCGGCCACCCACAGTCTTTGGTCTTTAGGTAAAAGGAGTAAGCTGGGAGCCTCTTGCTCAGAGAAACCCAAAACACAGGCACAAAGAGGGGCGAGGCCTTCTATTTTACAGTTGTCAGCCTTTGGTCAATAACACCTTCAGGGTATCAAAAGGTCAGATCATGGGCAAAGGCTAACTCTAAACATCTAATAAAACCACAGTCCCCTGTCCTCCCACTCCAGATATCAACCTGATGACAGTGACACCCAAAGGAAACAAAGGTACTGTACCTGGCCAAAAAGCTACCCCTGCATATGCAAAGTGACATTGTCTTCAGTCTAGAGACTCCCACAATCTTCAGGAAAATTAAGAATATGAATGTCAGGAATAAACATTGCTCATCTGTCAGGCTAGCCCCACTTCCATTCTGGACATCATACTTACAATGGAAATCCAAAAGAGAGTCTGCAGTTCTCTATGGCATGAGCACTATTGTTTCATCCTGCTATGCACACAAAATGGCACACATGCACAGAGCATCTTTACTCATTGGATACAGTGAAAGACATGAGTGCCGAGAAATGGACAGAAAGTTATATAGATGAGTCCAGTAGGCCAATTACCCACAGGCCTGTTTTGAATGTTAGGCACTATGTAAATGTAAGGTGACTTATGATTCTCTATCAGGAGAAATTCAGCTTCGTTTGGAGTAATCAACTCTGAATCCTTAGCCTTCTCAACAAGTTTATGAATGGTATTCTGTAGTCTCTTTGTGGTGCCTTGTGACAAGGGTAAGTAGTTCCTGGTCTTGTAGTTGTTGTAAGCGTTCAGCTTGAAATGTGCTGGTGTGTTATAGGACAATTGCACCACCCTTTTCAGCAGGTTTGATCATAATTTTTGAGTCAGAGCCTAATTTCCAGACAATTCCTCTCTCCCGCTTAGAAATACTATGGCTGGGTGTCATGGTTTGAGTCTTGAAAATGTGAAAATCTTTTAGTATCATCTTCCTCAATTGTTTTTATTTATTTATTTTGTAATTTTATATAACAGTAAAACAACAGTTGGAGTGATCTCACAGTGAAGTTCCCACCATTCATTGACAACATATAGTTTACCACATTGCTTTCCATACTCATGCAATAATTCGCATTTCTGTGTCCCAATCCACACCAATCTCCTTCAAGGCTTAGGTGGGGTGCTAAGATCCAGGGGACCCCACATTTCGGTGAGTTTGTGCCTCCGGGCCACAGTCCAACAATATCAATGTCATTGTGTGCCAGGTTTGGAAGTCATCTTGGACCTTGGACCTTGTTGTCCATCAGGACCATAGTAAATCTTATCTCCTTGGTTACTAACCATTTTCTGACATGCCCAAACCACCATGCTATGGGAGCTCCCGGTTCCCCATCTCCCCCCTCTGATGCATCCAAAGAATCATGATTCTGTACTTCTCAACAGCAGTACTAATAACACAAATTAGGGTGCAGACCCAGCACACAGTGTTTCAAGATGCAGTTTACTTTCAACCATGGTACCATAGCTAAGCACTCAGTCACCTTAGTCCAGTATTGTGTGACCACAAGCAGGACCATAACGTCAGTGGTGGGCGGAACTCACAGAGTTTTACTCTGCAGAATTCTGCACAGTTACAGAAAAACTGCAAGATTCTGTGAAATTGCACCAACGGATGGAAAATATGCAGCTCATACCGCTCAAGCTGCAATTTAGCACCGGTAGTTCGAACAGGGCTGAAAATCAGCATGTATTGCGCCATTTATTGCACAAGCACTTGCTGCCATTTGAGTTAATTTTTCTGTCGCTTGAATAAAAAATCTACTTGAGGAGGAGCAAATGTGCTAAAATGGCAGCCCCTGGCCGTGACTGCTTGTAAATGCTGGCGACTGCCTAAGTTATAAAACCACGCTAGGGAAGCCAAATCTCGCTCTCATATTCTGGATCCTTGTGGTAGAAAACGTCTGCCACGGGTGATTAGCAGAATTTGCCCAGAACTCCACATTAAGGAGTAACACGGAGTGGCCACAATTCCCCCAATTTCTCAGGCGGAATGGAATATTTCACCCTCCCGTACATAACATATTCAGAAGATCAGCTGCTGTTCGTCTACACCATGGGCATTCCCCTGTGTGTGTCAAGCAGATTTGACTAAGAATGAGAGGGGTGAAATAGGCCCTGTGAAGTTTCCTAATCCATTTACTGCCAGATCTTGCCACCCCTCCCGCCCAGTAGTATGCCTTTTTTGACTATTTGTGGGACTGTTTACACTTAGACCTTCATAACTCTTTTCCACATAACATATCCACATAAAATTTGTATACTGTTTTCAACATCCTGGTGATTCCAAAGGTATCCAGGGCTTGTAAATACCCCTGGCGGATACAAAGAAAATAGCAAAATATAGCTAAATATCCAGTGTTTTGGGAAAAGTGGAAAAAAGTGCTCCAGATGAAAGTGTCTGTTTTTGTACTAAAAGCGACATCAGAAATAGATTGTTGTGCTAAAGTCACCATATTCCCAGCTTTCAGGATCAGGCAAAGTTAAATAAAAAAAATGAAATTTTAACCACACTTTTGGCATTTTTCGGAGCGGGAGGCCATTTTTCCTATTTTTTGTGCTTTCTACCTAGTTCTAGTTTGTGGTAGAAACCAGTGTAAAACTCATGGGTGATCCAGTAAAGCTATACATTTTTAAAAAGTAGACAACATTCTGAATTCAGCAAGGAGTCACTTGTGTAGATCCCTCAAGCTATTTCCAAAGAAACTAATGCTGATGCAAAGAAATATTGAAAATGATTAAAAGAAAATGGGCACTTATGACATTTTAATCTGTAACTTTGGCACAATAGTCTATTTACAAAGCAATATACCATTATGTCCTATAGACCCTTCTGGTTGTAGGGAGAATAGCGTTTGTAGGTTCTTCAAGTACTCGAGGTACCCAGAGCCAACACATGAGCTGCATCAAGGAAACCTATGTATTCTGAAATGGGCACAAGGTATGTAGTTTAGGAGAGTTAGAAATTGGGTCTTTGGTTGACAGTCAGGTTACCCCCTGTTCAAGCAAGGACCCTCACTCTAGTCAGGATAAAATAGAATCACCCTCAGCTAACCTCTGCTTACCCCCATGGAAGCTTGGCAGAGCAGTGGGCTTAACCTCAGAGTGCAAGGTGTAAAGTATTTGTACCAACACACACAGTAACTTAATGAAAATACTACAAAATGACACAACACCAGTTTAGAAAAATAGGAAATATTTATCGAAACAAAACAATACCAAAACGACAAAAATCCACAATACACAAGTCGTTATCAATAACAATGCAAAAAGAGTCTTTAAGTAGTTTTAAACACACACTAACGCTGTTAGTGTGAAAAAGTACCTTGGGCGCGTCAAAAATAACCCAGCACAGGAGAGTGTGCATCAAAAAGGGCTTGCGATGCATTGACTCCACTCACGAGCGGGACCGTGCGTCATTTCTCCTTTCTCGGGTCGGGTGCTTCGTTTCTTCTCTCCGCAGGAGAGCAATGCGTCAATCCAGTCAGCACTCTCGGGTCCAGGCAGGCCTTGCATTGTTTTTCCATGCACAGCGGTACTTGAGTCGGAACTCCCGCTGCACGATGATTCGAAACCCCCTCAGCGCGGGTTGTGATCTCTAGCCTCTGTCAGCGATGCTGCGCGTTGTTTCTCCTTCTCCGTGCATCGATTCTTCAGTTGCGGTTCCTGCAAGTGTTGTTTCTCAGCTGCGGAGCCGGCCGCGTCGTTTCTTCAGCCGCAGATCGGAGTTGCGTTGATCTTTTCCCCACATGGCACTCTATGAATGGATTTCCTTGCCTTTAGGCTGCCAGCTTCTCCTTTCAGGGTCCCAGGAACTGGATGGACACCACAGGGCAGAGTAGGAGTCTCTCCAGAGACTCCAGGTGCTGGCAGAGAGAAGTCTTTGCTGTCCCTGAGACTTCAAACAAGAGGTGGCAAGTTCTAAATCAAGCCCTTGGAGATTTCTTCTCAAGATGGAAGGCACACAAAGTCCAGTCTTTGCCCTCTTACTCTGGCAGAAGCAGCAACTGCAGGATAGCTCCACAAAGCACAGTCACAGACAGGGTAGCTCTTCTTCCTCAGCTATTCAGCTCTTCTCCAGGCAGAGGCTCCTCTTGTTTCCAGAAGTGTTTCTAAAGTCTGTGGTTTTGGGTGCCCTTCTTCTGCCCATTTTTTCCTTTGAAGTAGGCCTACTTCAAAGTAAAGCCTCTTTTGAATGTGAAATCCTGCCTTGCCCAGGCCTGGCCCCAGACACACACCAGGGGGTTGGAGACTGCATTGTGTGAGAGCAGGCACAGCCCTTTCAGGTGTGAGTGACCACTCCCCCCCTCCCTCCTAGCACAGATGGCTCATCAGGACATGCAGGCTACACCCCAGCTCCCTTTGTGTCACTATCTAGTATGAGGTTCAACCAGCCCCGGAGACACACCGGGGGGTTGGAGACTGTATTGTGTGAGGGTAGGCACAGCCCTTTCAGGTGTGAGTGACCACTCCTCCCCTCCCTCCTAGCATAGATGGCTCATCAGGATATGCAGGCTACACTCCAGCTCCCTTTGTGTCACTGTCTAGAGAGAGGTGCAAACAGCCAACTGTCAAACTGACCCAGACAGGGAATCAGCAAACAGTCACATAATGGTTTAAGCAAGAAAATGTTCACTTTCTAAAAGTGGCATTTTCAAACGCACAATCTTAAAATCAACTTTACTAAAAGATGTATTTTTAAATTGTGAGCTCAGAGACCCTAAACCTCATATGTCTATCCACTCCCAAAGGGAAACCACACTTTAATCACATTTAAAGGCAGCCCCCATGTTAACCTATGAGAGGGATAGGCCTTGCAACAGTGAAACCCGAATTTGGCAGTATTTCACTGTTAGGGCAAATAAAAAAACACATTAGTATGTGTCTTACCTTAAACATACACCACATCCTGCCCATGGGGCTACCTAGAGCCTACCTTAGGGGTGTCTTACATGTAAGAAAAGGGAAGGTTTAGACCTGGCAAGTGGGTGCACTTGCCAAGTCGACTTGGCAGTTTAAAACTGCACACACAGACACTGCAGTGGCAGGTCTGAGCCATGTTTACAGAGCTACTATGGTGGGTGGCACAACCAGTGCTGCAGGCCCACTAGTAGCATTTGATTTACAGGCCCTGGGCACCTCAGTGCACTGTGCTAGGGACTTACCAGTAAATCAAATATGCCAATCATATATGGACCAAATACATACACATTTTGTATAGGAGCACTTGCACTTTAGTATTGGATAGCAGTGGTAAAGTGCCCAGAGTAACGAAAACAGCAAAAACAGAGTCCAGCACACATCAACAACCTTGGAAACAGAGGCAAAAATTTAAGGGAGACCACACCAAGGATGAAAAGTCTAACAGGGCTCGTCACATTTGTCCACAGAAAACTGACCCTTTTTCCATGTAGGTAGCTGTGTATTTTAAGCCAGAACTCAGGCGGCACCTAGGGAAACCTAGAAAACCTATACATGTTTTAAGCCTAGACACCCAGGGAAATCCAAGGTGTCGTGACTTGCATGGCTCTCACCAGGTTTTGGCACCCAGAAGCACTTGCGAACCTAACAACTTGGCAAAAACAATCATTTTCCATATATTTCTTTGATGGAAAGTCCTGGAATCTGTGGAGAGCCACAAATTTCATATCACTTAACATTCCTCCAAGTCTGACAATACAAATTATACCTCACTTGTGTGGCTAGGCCTAGTGCCCACACCTGAAAAGGGTCCAAAAAGCAACATAGACAAAAAAATATTTTTGCACTAAAAACTGGAATTTTTTTGCAATGCGGGTAGCTGTGGATTTTGGGTATTAGCTCGACTAGCACCCAGGGAAACCTAGCAAACCTGCCCATTTGTGAAACCTAGATAACCAGGGGTGTATAACTTGCATGGCTCTCACCAGGTAAGCTTACCCAGAACCCTCTTTAAACTTCAAACTTTGACTAAAATCACATATTTCTACACATTTCTGTGAGGAAAACTTCTACAATCTGTGGGGCACCTCAAATGTCCTACCACCCCAAGCCTGCTGATAATAATGCTGCCTTACTTGTGTGGGTAGGCCTAGTGCTCATGACAGAAAAAGGGCCCAAAATGCAATGTAGGCACATCACATTTTTGCACTGAAAACAGATGCAAGTTTGCAAGTTGAGTAGCTGTATATTTTGGGCTGCAATTCAGCTGGCACCTGTGGCAACCTAGCACACTTGCGCATTTCTGAAAACTAGACTCACCAAGGGAGTCCAGGGGTGCATGACTTGCACGTCTCGCACTAGGTAATTTTACCTAGAAGCCCTTGTAGGAGTCAAAATTTGGTAAAACAAAACATTTCTGTAATAGAAGGTTCTGGAATCTTTGGAAAGCCACCAATTTCCTAATTATCCTTCGTTCTCAATCATCTCCTTATAAGAATGGCACCCACTTGTGTGGGTGGGCCAAGAGACCACAACACAAAGGCTCTAAAGTGCATATATTGAGAGATAAGCAATGGGGGTAGTTGTTGTATTCGGGGCTGCGCTGTGGTGCCACCAATGCAAACCTACAAATCACAGACATTTTGGAAATCTAGACAAGAAGGGGATTCCAAGGTGGTGTGCCTTGCATGGATCCCACAAAGTTTTCTAAGCCACAATGCCCTGCAAACCTCAAGCTTTACCTAAATTCACAAAATTTCTTACATTATTCTGGTAGAAACTTCTGGAGGCTACAGGAATCCACAGAATTTCTACCACCCAGTGTCACCTTACTTGTACTGATACAAATGCTGTGCCACTTGTATGGCTGGACATAGAGCCCGTGACAGGAATTGATCAAACCAATTTCGATGGGAGTCTTTGTCTACCAAAGGGGTTAACTTGAATCAGCCTTAACCAGCCATTACTGCTTACAGCCTTATGATATCCCAGCACTCTATCCCACTCAAGTTCAATGAAAGGAGCTCCCATATCCCTCTCCTGTTCAACCCTCATAGCCAGGTGACGGGTTACATTGTTGTGGATGAATGTCCTATTGACCTGGGACACATATCTAACCCCCACCTGCAAGTCTACCATAGCATTGAGCGTAGATGCTTCTGGTGATGGTCCTGGGACGCCAGTCAAGCATCTGCATCCTGCAGTAGATGTCAATCTGGCAAACATCAGAAATTGTCCCAGTCCTATTGCAAATTTATGTTGTGTCTCTTCAAATGTGACATAGGTTTCCCACTTATAAAGACCGTCCAGTTCCATTCCTGGAAGCCCCCTTTTATCCAACCTGCCCCCCGGGCTAGTGGTCCAATGTCTCGAAATACAGGTCAGTTCACAGCTTCATGTCTGAACTGAATAGGGTCCCCTTTACAACGTGTCACCTAAACCGGTCCCAAAATTGAGATATTAAGGCCCGTATTTATACTTTTTTAGCGCTGCGTTTGCGTAATTTTACGATGCAACAGTGGCGCAAACTCGCAAAATTCAATTGTATTTTGTAAGTTTGCGCAAATGCGCCACAAAAAAAAGTATAAATACGGGCCTAAGGCTACTAAATGCGGGACACCCTGCCTTTCCCTTTGTATTTACAGATATACCCTCTTTAATTCTCGCTGGAGCATCCTCTCTTGGATGGATGTATCAGGTAACCACAGCTGAAGACGTTGCAATTGTGCAGCTATGTAATAACATTCAAGGCCGGGTAGTGCCATCCATCCCCCCTTTTCATTGGGTAGTTTTAATACATCAAGTTTTATCCTGGGGCATGCACCATCTTAGAGAAAAGCACTAATCAACTTCTCTAGCTAATGTTGTCATGTTATGTTGATTTGTATGGCGTGGCTTATCACCTGTGAGTTATCCAAGTGCCAGAGCAGAAAAATAGGCCTGGCTTTGATCCTGGTTGAACAGCCGGTCTTCAGTTTATTGTGGAAATTGAAGAATGGAGTAGCAGTCCTGATCTGTTGAGGAAGTTCATTCCAGTGTTTGGCAGCGAAGAAAGAGAAGGTGCACCCTCCTGACTTAGCTTAAGGAACCTCAACCGCAGGAGCAGACTCATCAGTCCTTGGAATACATATAGACACCTAGGAAGTATAATCTTTTTACAGACTGCTACTCTGCCTACAAGGGACAATCACAACTTCTTCCAAAATAGGAAAGCCTTCTTCAGGCCCTGCAAGAGGGTTTCAAAATGTAACCACAGGTCGTCCGATGGGGCATGGGTAACATATATCTCCACATGTTTCAGCAATTTAATTTGTGACTCCATCCCCAATCTGGGCAGGTCCCTCTCCTGTACGTCAACAAGAGCCCCCATTAGGAGCAGTCTGGATTTATTCCAGTTGGTAGTCAAACATGACACCCACAGAAAGACCTACAGATGTCGTAATAAACAGGGCACTCAGTTACCTGGGTCTCACTTATATACCAAGGTGCCATCTGCATACATAGATATCACACGAATCATTGGGCTGACGAGTGCATAATCTGTCTGCACAATGTGTTTGCTAATGGTTCAACAGCCAGGGTGGTCAATAGCGATGACAGTGGGCACCCCTATTGCATGCTCCATTCAAGTTTGCATTTAAGAGACACTAACTTTCCCATGCAGACCCTGACGTCAGGGTAAGTGTACAGTAGTTTAATTAATCCGATAATTCCCTGACACTACTCCTGCAGAGTAAATCAATAGCGTAAGGAATTCTGCTGCTATTGCCCCCTACCCTGCCCAATGGTGTGCCATATTTTAAATACAGCGCACACATGGTGGCAGTAAGGGGGCACTAGGGAGCGCAAGGAAAGCGGAGCTGCGCTGGGTGCAGTGCCACCTTTCTTAAATCAGCCCCTAAGTTTGGCTGGATAGAGCAAGATGTATTTCACTTCTTCCTAATGTAATCTCCTTTTCACTGGCTCAAATGGCTTCCTATCCTGTTGCACTTGACAAGTGTATTCCGGGTAAATCTTTATTTTAACACCCTCATAGTGCACAAATGTGCCCCTGTGGGCCCACTCTAGTGTAACATTCCTGTCTCAGAAGTTAAGGAATGATGCTATGATTGATCTAGTGGGTGCTCCTAGTTTTTGGGTCCGCACAGCACAAACCCTATGTGCATGTTATACTGAAAAGTACTTGGAGAGGCCTTTGTATTTCAGAACGGTGATGATCCACTCCTCCGCAATGAGGTCTATTGACGGGCCTTCTGCTTTCTCTGGGAAGCCTAGAAAGTGAAGATTATTGTGATGGGACCTTCCTTCCATATCCCCAGCTCTCTCATATAGCACTCTCATTGTTTCCTGGAGTTTAATCACTGTTATTCTCGGTTCAATTACATGCACTCGTAGCTCCGATACTGAGGCTTCCCTAACCATTGTCATATCCCAAGTTTACAAGAATTTGACCAGAGAGCCATTTCAATCACCCCAGTATCAGCTTTGTGCTCCAGGGCTTGTCTCATATCAGTGATAGAATTAATCAAATCAAAGCCCACGCCCCTTGCCATTACAGTGTGAGTTTCTGTCCTCGTCTGCACCACAGTAGTGGATTGCATTATTGTGTTGCTCTGGGTCTGCTTGCTATGTTTATCATGCACCATATTAATAATCCTAGCAGGTAGAATAGGTCCCCAATACCAACCCTCTATACTTCAAAGCAGCTGGGCAACTCACTTGTTAAGGTAAGGACTGGTGCCAAAGCAAAAGAGAGCACCCACTAATCAGCGTGCAACATGGACCACAAGAAGACTCTCCCCCTTAATACCATTGCCGCACAGAGAACCACAATAAACAGATTTATTCTCATCTCCCTCCTTGTAGGTTTCAGCCCTGTACAACCATCCCCCCCAAGGCACCTCAACTCCAACACGGCCAGGTGTCCATTCTTGCAGAGTCCCTGCAGGATGGAGCACTGTAACACCTGCTGTTGTCTAATTCCAGCTTCAGGTAGACCACACCACGAGCAGGGCCTAGTACATATCCTGAGTTCAGGCAGTGGCTTTTACAGTCCACAGGGCAGGCCACGCAGCATTCAGCATCACTGCAACACTGCCACCTTCCAGTTTCCCTGATTTTGGGACCCAGCCTCACTACAGTCCAACAAGAGAGGTCAGTAACTCCACATGCAGCACCTGCTTTGGGCTACTGCAAAGTTGAATTTCTTGTGGCAGGCACTGTCAGATGGCTGCAGCTTTGCCTTCTGTGGCTCTTCAGCCAAGGCTCCCTCCTCCAGCCACACCTCATTCAGGCCCCTGGTTGGTGTCTCAGTCACTGCAATGGCTCCATATTGATGGTCTCCTCCTGATTATCAGCAGTTGCCCAGCTGACTCTTTAGGGTTCCACCATCTTAGGCTGCTCTGCTATGCAGTGGAGTTCCAGCCAATGTCCTACTTTGTGGCAGTACAAAAGGTGCTGCTTACACCCACCACAGGCTTTCAGGTGCCCCTGGGTTCTCAGGGTGACTTAAATTGCAGAAGTATCAGCTTAATGAAGGATTATGTAGGATTATCGGACAGGCCGCATGAAGACACTCAGATACACATCAACATTGCCATCTTACCAGCCACACCCCTAAATTACTACCTTCTTAAATGTTAATACCTCCAGTGGTATCATGTTGGTGGGAGGGTTACCCACACCAGGTATCTCACATTGGTGTTCATACCTTAAATAGTAACTAAAAGTGCTCAGTTCCATTTTTGGTGAGTTGTAGCCATTTGGGACATGGTGTGAGGAGGGTAAAGATGAAGAAGCATGCCACCTAAAAGTGGGTGAGGTTTTCCATCATAAAAAAACAAGGTTTTCTAATCATGAGACTTGCTATTTGCAAGCCCTTATATGTGTTGTGGTGCCCTTATTAGACATTATGCATTGATTTGGTATATTTAGGGCATAATTTTTCATTGACATAACGTCTTGCAGTAAATGCATGCTGCATACACATTGACTGTGATTCCAGTGTGATATGTTCTGCATTGTGTGTGAAGTGTGATGTCCATTCAAAAACCTATCTTCCTATGTATGCCTTCAGTAGCATTAGTTTAAGTGGGCTTACCTGGTATGGTGGGTGCAGGGCAGATGTATCAAATGCACTAACTCCATTCACCTCCTCCAACTGTACAATACTCTCAATGAGTGTGTCCAAGGAAATTGGTAATATTGCAGTGCGTGGTCCACCACCTGTTCCAGCATTCTCTCTCTTTTCTCAGCATCTCCTTCATTAAGAACAAGTTGTAATACCACCTTCCCATCATTTTGTCAACTGCTTGGGTAGTGACTCACAACAGCATTTGTTCTCTTCTGAATCTGTGCCTAGATTTTGTTCATGGTGCCCTTAGGTACAGTCAAGGAGACTTTACCAAGTAAAGCTTCTTTGACTTAGGAATTGTGGTGTGTTCTGAGGTGATTTTATCCTGTGAAAAAACCTTCTGTTGGGATTGCATGTATCATGTTTGATAGAAAACTATTTTCTCATGATTATCCCATAGAGGTAATGGAAGGTGCTCCAGAAGCTAAAACAAGAGCATATTTTCTGTAAATTCAGACTGTCTTCCTCAGTCATGTGAGGATAAAGTCTCACATTCTCAGTAAAGCATGTACTTCCAACAAGAGCATCCTCTCAGGTAATTCCCTTGTGTTCTACTGCAGCCTCCCAGGGTGTTCTAAAGAACAACTAGAGCACTAACAGTCTTACTTATGACAAAAGTGTAGTACAACAGAAGCCATCTTGATTGAATCAAGCTGGTACAACTTAAAACATTTAAGCCCATATTTTTACTCTTTTAGCGCCATTTTTGCACCGCTTTTTGACGCAAAAACGGCGCAAACTTACAAAATACAATTGTATTTTGTAAGTTTGTGTCGCTTTTGTGTCAAAAAGTGGCGCAAATGTGGCGCTAAAAAAGTTTAAATATGGGCCTTCATTTTGAACGGAACAAAATCAGGATTCATTTTGTCATAGAAATTATGGTTTGTGCTGTAGAAAGAAAACGTAGGACACTTTTTAAGTGAGTTCTCAAATATCTTCCTCCTATATTTCATTAAAACATTCTGACATACAGACAGGAACACCAGCAGCAGACTGCCAGTTAACTTTCTGGTGATCAACAGCTTTACTACAGTGTTCTAATAAGTAACTAGAATGCTAACATTCTGAATTTATGCCAAAAATGTGGCACATCTCAATGCCATCTTGATGGAATCAAGGTGGAAAATTGAAAGCATTTGCTACTGAGGATACTGCAGTAAATGAAGAAATTAGGGAGCGTCGTAAAAAATAGGTCTCCCAAGATGTCCACCTGAGAAAATAGATCCCAAATGTAGCACACATATCACCCAAATGTAGCCCCAGTATAGCCCAGTGACAGAACTGTGCAAAACACTTAGGGCCAGATTTAGAACTCAGCGAGCAGGGTACTCCATCACAACGGTGACGGATATCCCGTCCACTGAAATCTAAATTCAATTGTATTCTATGGGATTTAGACTTCGGCGGACGAGCTATCCATCACAATGTGATGAAGTAACCTGTCAGCTGAGTTCTGAATTGGCCCTTAATTCTTTTGTTTTTCTGCAGTTTTATATAGCACAGACTTGACCCAAAGGTATTGGAGTGCTTTACATGAGCATCAGTCACATTACACAATGGCACATTCATTTTGGGTTTAGACATGGGGAGATTAAATAATTTGCCCAGAGTCATAGGATGTCGAACAGATGCCAAAATCCAAACCTGGTTCCCCAGTTGCAAAGTCTGCACCTCTGTCTTTAACGCTGTAAAGCCGCATCCTCTCCCCTATGTGTAAAAAATAATCAAGTGATCAACTGGATATAAAAACATAAAGATAGCAAATAACTTACAAGTGCCTTGTTGCTATTTGAAAACTCAGAAAATATGTCCTCATTTTAGTATTTTAGAGCACTAATCATAATTTCTATGGGAAATAAGACCCTCTCATTTTTATAATTTGTAAAAGAAATGCTTTAGGTATCACAGTTTTGATTACATCAAGATAAGGCGTGCCACACTTTTGTAATAAATATAGAATGTAAGCAATATAGTTGTTCATTAGAATACTGTGGGGAGGCAGAGGTCAGGGGCAGGGAGCAGGGTGCAGAGGCAACAAGTAGACCATGCTGAGCAGGCGGGATGGGCAATAGCAGCACAACGGACCATGGAGGACAGGGCAATGGGGGGCAAGTGTAACAAACCAACCATGCCTGACAGTCAGGAGAGACTGAAGGAGAAGCAGTGGCAGTACAACCATACATGCCAACAGACCTGATTCAGGCAGGAGAATCCCGATGTTTTTAAGCCCAAAAGAGCTTTAATTTATCTGTTTCCTGCCTAAAATCTCCTCTTTTTCAATGTAAGTAAATGGGGAAAATCACTTCCATAGTTATTTTTTTTTCAAAATCTCCCTCTTACCATGTTCAAAATGTTGGCAAGTATGGTTCATTGTATCACAGAAGGCAGGAGGAACGGGGTAGGGCCGGGGCACCAAACTGACCTTACAGGGTAGGCATCAGGGGTTGCAGCAGCACAATACACCACACAGGGCAAGTGGGACGGAAGTGCAGGACAACGGACCATGGAAAGCAATACGGAGGGGACAGGGCCATGTACATGGACAACAGAGAGCAGAGGGGAAAGAAGCAAAGACAGCAAGCTGACTATACTGGTCAGACAGGAGGGACAGTTACAACATAATAAACCATGAAGGGCAGGAGGAAGGGGGCAGACAAAGCAGGAGGGAGGGCATAGGGGCCTGCACATGGAAAGCGGAGAGCAGGTGGCAGGAACAGCAAGCTGATCATGGAAGGCAGGCGGGATGGGCACTAGGAGCATAACATACCATGGAGGGCAACAGTGAGACTATAATGGCATACACACAGACAATGGAGGGAATGTGGGAGGGGTCATGGGCAGGAAGCTGACCACACAGGTCAGGTGGAAGGGGCTGTGCCAGCACAAAAGACCATGCATGGGAAGTGGGTCAGTTGCAGCACAACGGCCAAGGTGGGCAACAGGGACGGAGCCGGGCATGCGCAAAGGACCATGGAGGACAGAAGGGAGGGGCAGGGGCTGGACCCGGACAAGAGAGGGCAGTGTTAGGGCCATCCCAGCAGATTATTGCAAGGCTGGCAGGAGTAGCTGTTGCAGCACAACAGAGCATGGAGGGCAGAAGGGAGTGGCAGCAAACTGGACCATGGAAAACGGGAGGGAGGGGATAAGAGCATGAGACTCAGACAGGCAGGGCGGAGGTGGCAGGGACCAGCGGCAGCCATCTGACTATGATGGGCAGGTGGGAGGGGTAGTGGCAGCTCATCAGAACAACAGCACACTCAGAGTGGATAAGATGGGCAGTGGCAGGTGCATGGAACATGGTGGGCAAAAAGGAGAGAGCAGGGGCATGCACACAGACATCGGCGGGCAGGGGGATGGAGGTAACGACAGCAAACTAAGCACAGAGGCTAAGCAGGAGGGCAATGATGGGGCATAGAATTGGGCAATAGAGGTCAGGTGGAGGGGGCAAGGACATCAAGTTAAATGGAGCGCTGTGAGAGTACATCACACCATGCAGAGCAGGAGGCAGTGGGGCTGGTGTATGGACTTGGACAACAGAGGCTATGGACGAGGTGGATGGAGCAGCAAGCTAGTTGTTCAGGGCAGGCGGGAAGGGCAGTGGCAGAACAAAGGTCACACATGGCTATAAAGATGGAGCAGGGGCATAGACGTGGCCGATGGATGGCAAGGAAGAGGGAGGGCAGGAGCAGAAAGCTTGGGTGGCGGCAGCACAATGCCAGGCCAGGCCCTGTACCCCCCCACCCGTGCATTGTGATCGGCATCTTACTTAACATTAGAAAAACCCTAAAAAATCACTGAAAAAAGCAAAGGTTACAGGGGCGTTATAGTTTGAAAAAGAATAAAACAAATTTTAGAAATGTACTAAAAAAGAAAGGTTAAAGGGACGTTATAGTTAGGTTCAGATTTTACATGCACAAAATCACAGCAATTCAGCTGTTAGAGTTATTTCAAGTAATTTAACTCATGCCTTAAGGTAACTATAACTCGCGCTCTTACCATGCATTGCTAATTACCCGAGATATTACATCACTCATGACATCAACTATAACAGCTGATTTTTTATGGTTTTGTGCATGTAGAAATCTGAACCTAACTATAACACCCCTGTAACCTTTAGTTTTTTTTGTGAATTTTAGTTTTTTAAATTTTATTTCCTAAGTAATATATGTATATTATGTATGATTTTTATGAAAAAACAGACTTTGGAGTGACAGCCAAGGCTGTCTCAAAAGTATACGTAAAAATAAAAGGAAAGATAATTTTATTTTAGAAACTTAGAAATCAGTTTGGAAGGACCTTGCTAGATGTCCCTCTGTAACAGAGGTCTTCAAACCTTTTAATGCCGTGCCCCCCAGTGGAAAAAAAAAATAATTGCGCCCCCCTCCGAATTTTTCATAATTATGCCAGTAACTTGGCAATGTTTAAATATTTCTACGCTTATTTAAACATTGCAATTAAGTTCTGTTACTGTCTTGAAAATGCATTCTCATATATGATGCCAAACATACTATTCTGGTCAGGCAGGCCTTACTGATTTCTTAAAGCGATCACATTGTGATTATTAAAGTGGGTGTGGAGTGGGGGTTTTGAAGAGTATTTAGAGTCCCTTCCCTTTTGACATCCTCCCAGCTTGGGTATAATGACAAAACATGTTAATGATAGGCCATGATAGAGCGGATAAGTGCTGCTCATTTCTTTCAGTTTAAAACAAAACCTTGTTATTAGCACAATGCTTCTGTTGGCAAGAGCCTGACTCCCCCTGGGATGACTTGAGGCCCCTCAGAGGGGCTCGCCCCTCAGCTTGGAGACACGTGCTCTATAGTCAGATGTAAAAGTGAAGTTTTCAAAAAGCTGCAGTACATAAAGTGATTACTAGGTGTTCCTCTTGAGTCAGATCAAATGGCTTTTAAGCTTAACAAAACTGCAGTACCTTAAATTGTTACTAGGTGTCCATCTATCCTTATATGCAATTGCTTGAAATGTCATTCATAAAGCTTAGGTGGCTGTAACATAGAAAGTTTCACATACACTATTGGTGTAATCATTTGTACTTGTTTTTGGAGGATACATAAATAAGCCAAAGGTGATTTATGATGATTAGTCATTACTGCAACTTTAAAAAAATGTATTGATTACTATGCTTCATTTGTGATGACACCCTAATATGAATTCATACCAGCAGTCATTGGTATGTTCAAGTGCCTTCAACCTTAATCTTAACAAACTTTGTTTAGTATATATATATATATATATATATATATATATATATATATATATAAATATATTCACTTAAAAAAACAAAGGTTACAGGGAGGCTATATTTAAGCTCACATTTTAAACATACAAAACCATAGATGTAACGATAACCCGTGCCCTAAGGTAACAACAAATCGTGCCCCTCCCTGGAGTTGTGAGGGGCTGCATGCCCCCCCACATTAAATAGGCTGTCCCCTGGGTGGCATAAAAATGGCAGCGCCCCCAGGACTTGACCCGGGGGCCTCAGCATTACAAAGCGAGGGAGCCAGTGCTTGGGTTGCTTTTTTTAATCTTTTGCTGACTCTGCAGACCGGAGCCTTAAAAAAAAAAGGCTTTTTTTGACTCGGGAGGGGGGGTGCTTCTGGGACCCCAGCACGAGAGCTAAGGAGTCAAAGGCCCATATTTATACTTTTTGACGCAAACCAACGCCAGCGCTGGTTTGCGTAAATTTTTTTTACAGCCGGCTAACGCCATTCAAACGTGCCAGGTGGGCGCCTTATTTATAGATTGACGTGAGCCAACGCTGCGGGCTGGTCAGAGTTAATCAAAATGACTCTAACCAGGCAGTGCCGGCATAGGGAAAAATGGGGGTTGTGCGTCAAATAATGGTGCAAGTCAGGTTAGAGTAAAAAATCATCGCTCTAACCAGACTTGCGCCATTTTTTGACACACAACCCCCATTGAAATGACTCCTGTCTTAGCAAAGACAGGACTCATGCCCCCCTGCCCAATGGCCATGCCCAGGGGACGTCTGTGCCCTGGGCATGGCCATTGGGCACAGTGGCATGAAGGGGGCACAAGTTAGGCCCCCTATGCCACAAAAAAAAAAATACTTACCTCAACTTACCTGTACTTACCTGGAATGGGTCCCTCCATCCATGGGTGTCCTCCAGGGGTGGGTGGGGTGGCAGGGGGTGTCCCTGGGAGCAGGGAAGGGTACCTGTGGACTGCTCCCATGGTCAGAGACCATGGAAATGAGCCCACAGGTCCCTTAACGCCTGCCCTCACCCAGACGTTAAAAAACGTTGCACATCAGGCTGGGTGCCATTTTTTAAGGCCCGCCCCCTCCTGTGCGTCAAAATGAGGCAGGAGTATAAATAAGGCGCTCAGGCCTTAAAGTCATTTTTTGGACTGGAACGCCTACCTTGCATGTCATTAGCGCAAGGCGGTTTCCCGCATCTAGGAAATGACGCACACGGAGGAATTTTGACGTTGCAGGGTCGGGCGCCATAGTATAAATATGGTGTAAGGTTTGGGCTGAATTTGCGTCAACACTTTTTACACAAATTCGGTGAAAACAGAGTATAAATATGCCCCAAAGTGTCCTTTCCCTGGTCCCTTTTGCTTGTTTTCATTTTTTTTTCCTTGTTGAAGTATTGGCAGCCAATCAGATCTCAGCATGAGATCGGGATGGTTCACAAAACCTTCATGTCCCTATATATATATATCAGTTTGGATTTTCCTTAATTACTCAAAACTTACTGAATGGATTTACACCAAATAGGCCCCACTTGAAAGATCTCCCCTAAACTTTCAGGCAGCAGATCACGTAAGCAGCAATTTTTTGGGGGGGAAATTGTGTGAAGATTCATCAGCCAGCGGCAAAGATGTAAGGAAGAAAACAAATGCTTTTTCAATAGAAACTTGGTCTCAACTCTAACTTGCTAGTGGGGACCGCCACTCGGTATATATAATATAGTTAGAGGGCTTCATCTAGTGGTATTTTAATAGTCAGTCACATTTTTCTTCCACCAGTCACAATGTACAGCATAAAGAATGTGTCAGCACACTTAACCATTGGTTACCTTGAATTTGAGTGACTGCACAAAGTCTGTTAACCATTTGTTCAGATGCATCTAAATTCAGTTCCTTGCTATTCATTGACAAAACAGCCTTAAAGTTGTTCTTATTTTGATTTAAGTTTTTAAATTAACATTAAATCCTAGCTAATTGTTTTGCTTCGACCTCCTGGTGCCCAGTTAGATAATGATATATTTATTCATTAGTTATGAAGTGCTTAAGTAACTTTATAACGGCCTGTGACTTTACTACATGTAGGTGGTGATTGATTCTTATTTCCTTCACAACCAATAATATTAAAATGGGTGGCTTAATTGAAAGCTTATTATAAAAAAATAGCACTAGTAAAATGGCCACATCAGTGAATGGTTTTAGAATTCAAAATCCAGGAACATGGCAGCACTTGTAGGTGTCCATGTGTTTTCTTTTTTCCCTTTTTTTAGCATATGTTTACAGTCAACAACATAACCACTGCATAGCATGCTAAGGCCAGACCTATTGACTTTGCCAATGCTTGTAATAGGGTGCTGTGGGCCCAGTTAAGGGTGCACCACTGCACTTCACAAAGTGATGAAAAAAAAATCGGAGTAAAGAATGAAATAATTAAGATATCAGCCATATACCCCTTAGCAGAGAACATTACATGGTGAGATGTAACAGAAGGATAGGTGATTGACAAACTGGAGAGAATGTGCATGACCTAGAAACAATACAAACTTGTAGATAGCTGTTTTGCTGAATATTTTTGCTAACTGTTCAGCATGAATCACTTGTCATCGCAAAATGTACATTCAGTCACCCCACCTCCTCCTCTTCCACTTTTCTGAACCCTGAGCCAACCCTCCACTCTTTTTGCCTCTCCTCTATTTTATTCTGTATTTTTCACACTCTCCAAGAGTTTCTTCCCACTTTGGGGCTGACTTAAAGTGCAGCGCCACTTTCATTGAGCCCTTAGCGCCCCCCCTACCGCCACGATGTGAGCGTCGTATTATAAATACGGAGCACCATGGTGCAGGTTAGGGGGCTATAGCGTCAGAATTCCTCCTGACGCTATTGATGTACTCTGCAGGAGTAGCATCAAAATATTGGTGCTACATCTGCAGAGAACATAGGGGCCCTTTGTATTCAATTGCATGCCACCTTTTAACACCTGCTCTGAGCAGGCTTGAAAAGTGCCAGAAAATAGTGCAAGGAAATCTCTTAGGGAAGGCCCATTCTTGCATACATTATGTCTGACACAGGCATAATGTGGCGCAAGGATTTACAAAGAGGCGCAATGCATGCATTACGCCATTTTGTAAATATGGCGTACGTAATAAGCCACTTTAGCGCCGCCTTATAGTCAACAAAATGACGTTACGGCGGCGCTAAGGTGGCGCTAGGGCCTCTTAAATCAGGCCCTTACTGTCTCTCCCGTCTCCATTGAAGCCTATTCATCCTAGCCTGCGTTCCACTTCACCGACTTCCTACTGCCACCTGCCACTCTGTTTTCCCTTGCTCTTCGGGTAGCGACAAAGAAGGCAGGCTTTTTTTAAAACATAAAACCCTACTGCGTTTTTTTGTTAATATTCCTTATTTCTAAAATTCTTAACTTTGGGTTTGAAGTTATGTTTTATTACCATGACTAGGAAATCGCAAAAATATCTAGAATATTCTTTGATCAATTTTGTTTAGGTTTGTGCAAAATTGTTTCACTACAGTGAGGTCAATCAAAATAATATAGACCATTTTGTTTGTGTCACCAAAATTAGGAGGCGTACTTTGAGAGAGTAGTGTGCGCGTAGGATAAAACGAAGAAGTGAAAATAGAAAGCATCTTGCCTCTTGACACCAGCAGCATTGGTGGCGATTCTAAGTTACTTATGGATAAGAATGGAACAGTAATCACCTATCGAGTAGTTACTTTCTGAGTAGTTACAATTATAAAGACCAGACATATGATAATCGCGATAGATGCATTACACGAGAATTCCATTCTCAGCTCTGCTCCCAGTGCACATTAGCATTCCACTCTCAGTTTTGCTCCTATTTAACATACTGTTGGGTATATTTACAAGTCCTTGAAGCCACCTTGCGCTGTCCTAGTGTCTTTTTTTCACACTAAGGTGGAGTTAAGCAGGCATTTCTCCTGCGCCGTATTTAAAAAGTGGCACAATGCTTTCATTGCGCCACTATGTAAACCCTTGTGCCACATTATGCCTGCAAGGGGGGCGTTCCAACACAGGGAGGCCCGAAAAAATGGTGCAGGGAAATTTAAAACATTTCACTACGCCATGTTTTCTGTCATTTTTAATGAATTATTCTCTTGCTGTTACACATGGTCCTTTTACAGGTTGCATTTTGTTGTGAGACACACTGTCCTGACCTTCACTTGAGCAATCAAGGTGAGTCTATTGAGGTTCTTAATGCTGGATATGCACACAAAAAATCTACAAATTCAAACAAAAGCATTTATTTCTTGGGTCTTCATACCATGTGCCAAGTAAGATCTTGCCCTATTCTAAGACACCTTCAGTACTAATTGGACATGTTTTGTTGCAGCTATAGAGGTCAGTCACTGGTGGATAGTATGGATGTATGTTTATATGCAGTATTTATTTAGGGTAAACTTAGCCAAAAGGTGGGGGAACGCTGAAAATGTTAAAAAGCATCGATACAGCAGCATGTGATTAAAGCAGTAGTTTGCTGGTAGAGGAAATAACCCCTTTACCTTGCTGCTATATAGCACTTTGTCATTATCAGGATAGGCATGTCACATGCTTCGTGAATAGTAATACAGTTGTAAAGTAAATGAAGTAGGCAAAATGTATCTTTTGATGTCCTTTGTTTGTTTAGTGTAGGGTATTTTATTCCTTATATTACATCGTCAACCGATCACCATCACCTCTCTACATTTTAAATTGTTGTTCTCTTGCCCCATAAAAGCAGTCAGGCTCAACTTAGAGCCAATGCGCAAAGTTTTTATGGAGTCCACAATCAGTAATAAAGTGAAAACACAACCCAACACAAGAAAAACCCTGCTCCAATTTAGACAAAAAGAGTAAAATGTAATAAGTTGTTTGACACCAAAACGACATAGGTCCAATCAGTAAAACCAGAGATATGCAGTTTAAAGATTTAAGGTAAGTATAGCACCTAAAAGCACAAAGTGCCACTCGCAGTTATATGGTCGTATGAGGCTAGGTGAAAGACCATGATAGAGCGCAAGCCGGATACAAGGACTAAGTTAATCCCGCTGTAACCTACTAAAGTCCAGTGCAAAGAGTTTCCATCACTGTGGAGGAAGCTGTGAGAAGCAGGAAAAGCGTTGTGGATGGTCATCGTTGTAGCACGAAGAGCAGGCCAGGCATCATGGACGGTTGTTAATGTGGCACGAAGTTCCTGTTAGTCATTGACAGCATTTGTGGCTGGAGATTCGCATTGGAGGTCACTGCCGTCTGTTGATGCTGTAGCGTGAAATGTAGATGCTGCACTGCTAGTCATCACTGGTGGACACTGTAGCACAAAGAGTCAGCATTGTGTTGCTGGTCTGGGTTGGCAGCAAGATCCTAGAGTGAATAGGCCTGTTTACAGTTGCAAGGGACGAAAACTTCAGGATTTCTCCTTTTCTTCAAGAAGGAGTTCAACTGATGTCACACTAATGGTCCAGAGCCCTCTTGAGGATCATGGTCTCACTCCAGCGAAAGCCAGTAGGGAGGTCCAGTTGCAGGTCTAAGCAGTAGATCATCTAAGCTAATGCAGGGAGGCCTCTGAAGTTTATGTCCCTGTAGCTCTAACAGGAGATCAATCAGCTGACCATTGGATTCACTTCAGCCCGGGATGAAGGGTGCAGATCCAGTCTTCCTTCTCAGCAATCAGGGTGAGCCTCAAGTAGCAAGGCACGAGGGAGTCCTTTTTCTGTAGTATCCACAGGTCTCGGAATGTACTGAAGAGTTGGTCTTAGGATCCAATATTTATACCTGGTGGCAGCTTTTCAAGTGCGAGAAGAGTCAGGAGTTTTCACCCTACACAGGTGTCTAGAATTTCTTGCCATCGTTCCCCGGTTCCAGTCTGTCTAGGGGCACAATATGCTAGTGTGAAGTCCTTTGTGCGGGAGCTAGGCCAGTGCCTTTGGAGTGCAAGTGTGGTTGGTCACAACTGTGTCCTCTCACCTTGCCAGAGATGGCCCATACTCCCAACACCCAGACCGTCGAATGAGATACCACCTGGGAGGAAAACACAAAGGGCCAACTGTGCCTAGTCATGTGACCCAGGAACAGGCTGCAGGTACCAACTGGTTAGGACAAGGCAATGCCAACTTTCTAAATGTGGAATTTTCAGAATTGTGACTTAAAATCTGACGTAACCATTAAAGAGGGTTTTAAATGACAATTTCGCAAACACCAAACATGACTTTCCTACCAGCTCCTTCAGAGCACTATGAAATCTGAGGCTCAAGGTATAATCAGTATGCCGTTGTTTCGCCACCTCCTTTGCATTTATAGGCAAAGACTCTGTGTCTGCAAACATGTTCTCAAGCCCCAAATTTTGAAAAGATGTTTGCAAATATGAGAGCCAAGGAATTCTATTTGATTTGGCCAAATGTAAACAATCAGTCCTACAATCTTGTACCAGGCTGGCTTCAGGGTTTCTCCAGCATCTGATCCACAGCAAGAATGGGGCGACAGCAATCAAGTCCTCTATATGTCGTAAACCCAGTTCCTCGTGGCAAATAATATTTGCTACACTCTTAGGTACCATCAATAATCTGTGGGCATATTTGTTTTCACCCCGTTGAAGCATATCTACTTTGGTGTAAACCCACAGACCTGCCCCTTATGAAGCTGCTGATACACACTTAGAATTATAGAGTATAACAATCTGAGATATTGGTCTATGGCCCAATTTACAGGTGAAGTGAAATATCGCTTCAGTATTTCTCACCAGTTGCTGGGTCTTAAATTTAAAATTGGAGTTTCATAACATAGAGGAACTCACATGCATACCTAAGTAGCAGAAGTCTTTCACCTTATTGATAATGTTTCCTCCCATGATGAATTGCTTAGACTTTGTATTTCGGGGGCCACATGTCATTACATACATCTTTGAGAAATTTACTTTCAGATCAAGGTCCTGCATGAAAATTAAAAAGAGATACAGCAGGTCTTGAAGACCATTAACTGTACGCACAATTAATACAGCATCATCTGCATATAGTAATACAGTGAGCGGTCTCTGACCCATCTTAGGGAAATCCTTTCCATGTTTTATTAAAAAATCATAAAGTCCATTTATATGCATCAAAAATTTTAATGGGGCTAAGATACATCCCTGCCTTACTCCTCGACTTGATGGGATAGAGGAGGTTCTCTCGCTGTGCAAGCCAAACTGAACTGAAACCTTTAGATCTGTATGTAAACGCTTTATTAGCTCCAAAAGATTCATATCGATCCCCAGGGTTTCCATAATTTGCCAGAGTCTCCCTCTATTTATCAGATCAAAAGCGCTCGAGAGATCAATAAATGCCATGTGAAAAGATTCTTTTTGGGCAGTTACATATTTGCTAAGAATAAGATGCAAATTTAGTGCTTGTTCCACCGTGCCCAGACCAGGCCTAAAACCATATTGAATTGGGGAGAGACTCTGTGCCTCCATCACCCAGTCCTCCAGCCGTGATAGAATCACGCTCCCCAAAATCTTAGCCATAGAATCAATAAGGGAGATTGGCCTATAACATGTAGGATCTTATCTGTTACCCCTTTTAAGTATAAGGGTAAGAATGGCCAATTTCCATGAAGAAGGAATATTACTCTTTACTACACTTCTTAGCACATTTGTAACTAATGGACCCCAAAAATTTGGCATAGATTTAAAAATGTCTACAGGGACCCCATTGGGTCCAGGTGCCTTTCCTGGCCTTGAATGATTTATTGCTCTAATAACCTCATGAAGGTCAATAGAGATATCTAAAGTGTTCAAATTCTGGTCTACAATATTCTGCTTAACGCTTCCATTCACCTCAATGGGTAAGTCATTTCCTGGGTGAAATACTCTTGTAAAATGTTTCATCCAAACAGCTTCTGAGATTAAACAATCGTCAGCTTTAATATTAGTATCAGAAAAATACGGGTGGTTTATCACCTTCCAAAATGTTGATGTATCCTTCAGTTTAGTAGCTACCAGAAGCTCTTCCCCTGCTTTAGTTCTAATTTCCAATTTCCTCTCTTCTAGCATTGCCTTATAATGACCCCTTGCCTTTTTAACTAGATCACTGGAAAAGGGAATAGTTCTAAGAGCTTTCTTAGGTTTTTATGAGCAGCTGTACACGCAGAATTAAACCATCAATGTACCACTGGAGCCGGAGAAAACCTGTCCTTAATCAGTGCGTCAGAGATGGCATTACTTAAGCGTTCATATTCTTGGACTATTAAATCATGGGTTAACTGATGTGAAAGACAAATATTAATAGAGTCTAACTTAGATTTTATAATTTTCTGATTGAATGCATTTGGATCTATTTTTTCCTATTTCAAGCGGACACCAGAGTTTCTATTAAAAACTGAATTTCTTCTCACTTCCCTATTCTTTAAATCCAGTTTAATATCATATGCTAGATCAATACATAGGGGATTATGATCACTGGCACAGTGGGGTATAATCTTAAAATCGTAAATTAAATGAAAATCTGAAGAACTAATAAGAATAAAATCAATAATACTCCCCTTCGAATTCTCTGTAAATGTGGGGATTTTTTGGATGTTTGCAGACGCTTTTCCTCTTGCGTATACAAGATCAAACTTACACATAAAAGAGTGTAAAGCTTCACATTCATTTGAATGAGTAAAATGAGTTAACATCTCTCTACCATCTGTAGGTATGCTGTACAAATGGGGAATTTCCTGATGGCACAGGGGTGTATTAAAGGCACCTACCCATAACATAACTGGCTCTCTATCCTGTAGTTGAATAGACAAATCAATAAAATCTGTTACATCCTCAAGGCTTCCATTCAAAAGACCACCTGGTACATTATTATAAAAATGTATTATCAAGATACCCTTCCTCCCCTCAATAAATAATAGAACAATCATAAAACAAGACGAAGACCAGATTAAAGTTGCCTCCATTTTTGGTAATTGTAATGAAACAAGAACTAAAAGGCACCCTCTCGCCCTTCCCGCTATGGAGGTTATTGCTGGTTGATGTAAGGATAATTAGCCATCCAAAGAAAAAGTTGACTTCTGACCAAGTCTCTTGGAAACAAATTATTTTATCATATATGTAGATATAAATCTCAACCAGTCTGGGTTTTTTATTTTAGACCGGAGCCCCGCAATATTCCAACTAATTAGTGTTAGGTGTTTATGTCCTAATCCTGATACCAGTCTTTCATTGTAATGTCACGAGCCATGACACTAGGAGGAGTACCTATCAGGACCACCCCTTCCTCTAGTAGAAATGTGTCATGGCCTTTGCCTACCGTTAGCCCCTCCAGGTTAGCCCTACCATGCCTCTCTGTATCTATGCATCAATCATTCTCATCTAAGGAATTAAGAACCTGAAAGCAATTGGTAGTGGGAACGCTTGCCCGAAACTGAGGGATAACTGACGCTGGATTATGTTTACTGTGAGCTGCAGTAGAGCGTAAGAGTAAAGTAGTTGGGTCATAATGATGACTTCATGGATAAATTTGAATCCCTTCTTTAGTCCTAGCACAATAGTCCAGATCAACCAACAAGTGCTTTACTAAACAGGTGTTAACAAAATTAATCACAACGCAATCACCCTCATAAGCTTTTCTTGATGGACCAACCCATTTCACTCTTCGTGCCATAAGAATCTTATTATTTAAATCCTCTTGATATCTAAGTTTAGTCCTCAACCAGTAAGCAGTCTTCCTCATTAAGGCTTGAGTATCTTCATTTTTATGGCTGTCTAAAGGATGCACATTTTCTAAAACCAAGACATACGACATGCATTCGGGAGGTAAATGCAACGTCTCTTCACAGTTGTTAATGGAATGAGTGGAAGGGAGGGTTTAGACAACCAGGGTCAATCAATCAATCAATCAATCAATTTGTAAAGCGCGCTACATACCCGTGAGGGTTTCAAGGCGCTGGGGGGGGGCAGGGGAGGGTGCTGCTACTGCTCGAAGAGCCATGTCTTGAGGAGTTTTCTGAAGGAAAGAAGGTCCTGGGTCTGTCGTAGATCCAGCGGGAGGGTGTTCCAGGTCTTGGCGGCGAGGTACGAGAATGATCTGCTGCTGGAATGTTTGCGCCGGATGCGGGGGATGGAGGCAAGGGTGAGGTTTGCGGAGCGGAGATGCCGGGTGGGGGTGTAGAAGCTGAGTCTGTTGTTCAGGTATGTTGGTCCGGTGTTGTGGAGTGCCTTGTGTGCGTGGGTGAGGAGCTTGAAGGTGATCCTCTTGTTGACGGGAGCCAGTGAAGGTCTCTTAGGTGGGGGGTGAATAGCAGTGGCGAGGGATGTTGAGGATGAGTTGGGCAGAGGCGTTTTGGATGCGTTGGAGGCGTTGTATGAGTTTGGATGCGATACCGGTGTAGAGGGCATTGCCGTAGTCGAGTCTGCTGCTGACGAGGGCCTAGGTTACTGTTTTTCTTGTTTCTGTTGGGATCCATTTGTAAACTCTGCGAAGCATGCGGAAGGTGTTGTAGCAGGAGGAGGAGATGGCACTGACCTGCTTTAACATGGAGAGTGAGGAGTCGGGGTGAAGCCGAGGTTTCATGCGCTGTCGGTGGGGAACCCAGCATGGTCGGCCACCATGAGTTGTCCCAGGCGGAGGGGGTGCGCCCAAGGACGAGGACCTCAGTTTTGTCCGAGTTCACTTTTAGCCGGCTGTCTCTCATCCAGTCGGCGATGGCTTTTAGTCCCTCATGGAGGATTGGTTTTGGCGGTGTGCGGGTCCTTTGTGAGGGAGAGGATGAGTTGGGTGTCATCGGCGTAGGAGATGATGTTGAGGTTGTGCTGACGGGCCACTTGTGCGAGGGGGGCTTGTAGATGTTGAACAGTGTCGGGCTGAGCCCTGGGGTACGCCGCAGATGATGTTTAAGGCTTTGGATTGGTATGGGGGAGGCGGACTATTTGGGTTCTGCCGGCGAGGAAGGATGCAGTCCATTCGAGGGCCTGGTCCTGGATTCCTGCTGCGTGGAGGCGGGACTTTAAGGTGTGGTGACAGACGGTGTCAAAGGCGGCTGATAGGTCTAGGAGGATGAGGGCTGATGTTTCTCCATTGTCGAGGTGGCTTCTGATGTCGTTTGTGGCGGCGGGGAGGGCGGTTTTCATGCTGTGGTTGCGTCTGAAGCCGGACTGGGAGGGGTCGAGGATGTTGTTGTCTTCGAGGTACCGAGTGTTGACGATTTTCTCGATGACCTTTGCCGGGAAAGGGAGCAGAGAGATGGGCCGGAAATGTTTCAGGTCCTTGGGGTCCGCCTTTGGTTTCTTGAGAAGGGCGTTGATTTCGGCGTGTTTCCAACTTTCCGGGAATCTTGCAGTTTCGAAGGAGATGATGATGGCTTTCCATAGGTGTAGTGCGATGGCTGTGTCTGCTTTGTTAAAGATGTGATGTGGGCAGGGGTCTGATGGTGATCCGGAGTGGATGGAGTTCATGGTCTTGCGGGTTTCGTCGCGCTGATGCTGGTCCAGGAGGTCAGTCTGCTGGAGCGGGTGGAGTTGGTGGTGGGTGGGGTAGGAGCGTCCGGAGTGTGAGGGGAGTTGAAGCTGTCGTGGATGTCCGTGATTTTTCGTTGGAAGGCGGTTGCCAGGGCGTCGCATAGTTCTTGGGAAGGGGTGATGTCGTTGACGGTGGCGTTTGGGTTGGAGAGTTCTTTTACGATGCTGAAAAGTTCTTTGCAGTCGTGGGCGTTGTTTTCTAGGCGGGTTTTGAAGGAGGATCTTTTTGCTAGCCTGATGAGTTGGTGGTGTTTGCGTGTGGCATCCTTGAGTGCCGTGCGGTTGTCTGGAGTGCGTTCGAGTAGCCATATTTGCTTGAGTTTTTGGCAGTGGTGTTTGGAGGCTTGGAGGTCGTCGATTTCGATTTTCCAATAGTAGCTTATGCTCAATATGTGAGGATCCAAGACTATCCGAAAGTTGAGCCAAAGATGGACCAATTCCATTTGGTGGAGAATTAAGTATTACATTTTCATTTTTGGACACAGAGGGGGTCATTACAACATTGGCGGTAAAAGCCGCTTACCGCCGTGCAGAAGACTGCCAACACACCGCTGCGGCGGCGGGAGACCGCCACAGCTATTATGACACACATCACGGAATCCGCCGAAATTCAGACACCCACACAAGTCCGCCACACCAAAGGTCAGCGATAAATATGCAGAAAAAAATCCTCCACCTCCACGCCAACAGAAACACGCCCATGCTATTACGACCCACGAATCCACGCAGCGTTTTTTCAACCGCGGTATTCCATTGGCGGTACACACCGCCGCGCTCAAAATACACACACCTCTCCAAAACACCGCCACATAGGACAATTCAAAATACACACACCTGATATACATACAAACACCACTCCCACACATCCAATACAATATAAAACACACACTCACATCACCCACAAACCCCTACGACCACAAATTAGAGACGAAGGCCAGAGAGAGACAGCACAGAATAGATAACACCATCACACAGAGGCACACTACACCATAACCCCCACAACATCCACGCACAAAACACCACATACCACTACACCCACCACACTCATCAACACATACACCACCCCACACATCACACACACCACCCCCAAAGACACCCCCCGCTTCTCCGAGGAGGAGCTCAGGGTCATGGTGGAGGAAATCATCAGGGTAGAGCCACAGCTATTTGGCGCACAGGTACAGTACACATCCATAGCCAGGAAGATGGAGCTATGGCAAAGAATAGTCGACAGGGTCAACGCTGTGGGACAGCACCCAAGAAATAGGGAGGACATCAGGAAAGGTGGAACGACCTACGGGGGAAGGTGCGTTCAACGGTATCCAGGCACCACATCGCGGTACAGCAGACTGGCGGCGGACCCCCACCTCCTCCCCCACAACTAACAACATGGGAGGAGCAAGTCTTGTCCATCTTGCATCCTGAGGGCCTCGGAGGAGTCGTCGGAGGAACGGACACTGGTAAGTCAAATCTTCACTATCATATCCCCCGCCCCACCTGCATGCTATCACACACCCCCACCCTCACACCCTCCCCTATCACCCTAACTCCTCATTAATCTACCCATAACACCAACCACCCATCCCAACCCCAAGACCTGCATGACACAACTAAGCATGGACACCCATCACTAAAGCATGCCCACTGCACAGACCCACAACACCCCCCAACCATCACCACACAAGCCCCCACACAGGAATGCCTGCAATGGGGTTCACGCACACCCATCCATAGCACACCATGAAACACACACATGCAATAATCATGTTCTCATACCCCTGCAGGAACCCGAAGGACCGTCACCACACCAGAGGGTCCAGACAACACCACTCCATCCCCAGAAGAGGCCCACAGTGACGACAGCAGCTCTGCCCTACTGGATCTTGATGACCAGCCCGGACCATCGTGGGCCTCAGGACAGTCGGTTCCCCTTGCCCAGCCACAGCCCAACACCGAACTGCCACCCTCTGGGAACACCAGCACAGCACCCACCCAGCGGACCCATACCTCCCTACCCAGGACAGGTCAATCAGCGGTGTGTCCACCACTACAGGGCACCCAGGCTAACCCACCACCCCAACAACAACAGGGACCTGGGGGCAGTGGTAGTGGGCACACGGTCCAGGGGACGGAGGCACAGGAACACAGGGGAACTGGGAGGGCTGATGTGCGACAGAGGGAGGACAGGCCAAGGGAACCCACTCTCCACGAGGCCCTATCCTCCATCATGGGAGCATACCACCACTCCCAGGAGACAATGGCAACGGTCCTGGACAAGTTGCAGGTGACCCTGCGCCTGCAGGAGGAGCAGTATTTGGGGTTCCAGGGAGGAGCTCAGGACCATCAGCTCTGCCCTGGGCACCATTTTAGGGGTGCTGACGGACATTCAAAAGACTTTGAGGGACACCGTGGCACTCCAAGGGGCCCCTGACACTAGCCAGGACGACGAACTGCCCACCACCTCCGCCGGCGCTAGTGGACAGGAGGCCCGGCCACAGGACCACCACACCAGCACCCCACCCCCTGCAGACGGACAACCACCACGCAAGCGGGCCCTGAGATCCAGGAACAGGACAGAGCAAGATGGCAAGACCTCCACCAGGAAATAAGACTACTTTGATTGTCCCCCCACTGTCCCACTTTGTTACCCTGTCCAGATTGGAACTGCCCCAGCTCCACTTCCAATGGCCAGATGTGCAATGTACCTGTGAGACTAATAGACTGGACTCTGCCATGGACATTATTCCACCATGACTTCTCCCCATTTCACAACCCCCCTACATTTTTATGCACTTCAATAAACACCCTTGAAACCTCAATAATATTGGAGTTAGTCAATGATTGTGAACTTTGTATTGTCAATTACAGTGTTAAAAAAGGTTAGCCATTGGAAGGTCAACATACCAATGTCACACATCACAAGCCTTTCAAGGATGCAAGCTGTTTACACGTAGGTCAACACATTAGTGAAACTGAAATGGAAGGGGACAACTCAGTTAACAATTAGGGAGTAAAATGTAGGTACATGATAGAGGTAGACGTGTGAAATGTAATATAATGTGAAAAATGAAATTGCACTCACCTGTGTCTCATTGAAAATATTGCTGTATGACTGACTCCCTGTTGTCGTTTTCATCTTCATCAGCTTCCTCCTCATCACTGTCCACAGGCTCCCCAGGCTCCCCCGCTGCAACAACACCGTCATCTGGATCATCCTCCTGCAGAAAAGGCACCTGGCGTCGCAATGCCAAGTTATGGAGCATGGAGCAGGCGATGATGATGTCGCACACCTTCTTCGGTGAGTAGAATAGGGACCCACCTGTCATATGGAGGCACCTGAACCTGGCCTTCAGGAGGCGGAAGGTCCGCTCGATTACCCTCCTAGTCCGCCCATGGGCCTCATTGTAGCGTTCCTCTGCCCTGGTCCTGGGATTCCTCACTGGGGTCAGTAGCCAGGACAGGTTGGGGTAACCAGAGTCCCTCAATAGCCATACACGGTGCCTCTGGAGTTCACCCATCATATCAGGGATGCTGCTATTCCGCAGGATGTAGGCGTCATGCACTGAGCCAGGGAACATTGCATTTACCTGCGAGATGTACTGTTCTGCCAAACAGACCATCTGGACATTCATCGAATGATAACTCTTCCGGTTCCTGTACACCTGTTCATTCCTGCGGGGGGGACCAGAGCTACATGGGTCCCATCATTGGCACCTATGACGTTGGGGATATGTCAGAGGGCATAGAAGTCACCTTTCACTGTAGGCAAATCCGTCACCTCAGGGAAAATGATGTATCTCCTTACGTGTTTCAGCAGGGCAGCCAACACTCTGGACAAGACGTTGGAAAACATAGGCTGGGACATCCCTGATGCCATGGCCACTGTTGTCTGAAAAGACCCACTTGCTAAGAAATGGAGCACTGACAGCACCTGCACGTCAGGGGGTATTCCAGTCGGATGGCGGATTGGTGACAGCAGGTCAGACTCCAACTGGGTACATAGTTCCCGGATTGTGGCACGGTCAAACCGGTACGTCACGATGACATGTCGCTCTTCCATTGTCAACAGGTCCACCAGCGGTCGGTACACCGGCGGGTTCCGCCATCTTCCAATATGTCCCAACTGACGGTGCCTAAGAAGGACAACAGCAAAAAAACTGTCAGCATTCCTCCAGGTATGTACCCACAGTCATACACAAGACTACACCAGACAATTAACCCATCCGGGAAAGGTTTTGAGTGTAGGCCTCGGTATGTGTGACGCAGTAGTAAATGAAGCCATGTGGGCCCCTGAAATGGCGGCTGCCTGACCTCTAAAATGGGACAATGGAATTGTGGGGTAACTGCGCTGGCGTTGCACACCGTCGCGGTAGGTGGTCATAGAGCGTGGCGCAATGCTGCATTGGTTAACATTGGACCCTATGGGTCCCAGGAGCCAATGAACAGGTGCGCTGGCGGTGATGATGCGCACCGCCGCGGACATCACCGCCGCGGACGTCACCACCATTTTCTATCTGTTCAATCACTAGATACCTGACCTTCGACAGGAGAGGACCTACACTGCTAGTGCTGCTGTGACCTCGGTCTGGAAGCGACGATGGCTGCTGCGTCTGGGGAAAGGGCCCCTGCCTTCACTGCACAGGAGTTGGAGAAACTTGTGGATGGGGTCCTCCCCCAGTATATGCTACTCTACGGTCCTCCAGACCAACAGGTTAGTACACAGGGAGCACGTTGTATAGGCTAGGCCTGGGTGGAGAGGGCTGGGTGGATGAGGGAAGGGGGCAGAGTACATAGAACAGTCATGCAAGGGGATGAATGGGCCACAGGGATAGAGTTGGGAGGGGGCCAATTACAATGATGGTGCAGTAGGTAATGACTGTTTCTCTTTCCTTATGCATGTCATGTAGGTCACCGCCTACCAGAAGAGGGACATTTGGCGTGCCAGCGCCAAGGAGGTCCGGACCCTGGGGGCCCACCATAGACGGGGCACCCACTGCCGGAGGAGATGGGTGGACATTCGCCGCTGCAGCAAGAAGACGGCGGAGGCTCAGCTGGGGATGGCCTCCCAACGTGGGAAGGGTGCCCGTCGCACCATGACCCCCCTGATGTTCCGGATCCTGGCGGTGGCCTACCCGGAGTTGGATGGGCGCTTAAGGACATCACAGCAGACACAAGGGGGTGAGTTCAACCTCATGCAATGGACTTTGCGTGCTGTGGAGCTGTCTGGGTGGGGGTGGTGGGCTGTGGGTGTCCCTAGGCCAGGGCGAGTTAGGTAGGCAAGGCCCCTCCATTATGTAGGCCATGTGGCACTCTACCCCAGCTCAAAAAAAGGCAAATTGATGTATAGTTGCCCCTTTGCCATCCATGTGGGCAGATGTCTACCATTGCCATGTAGGCCATTTCCCAGGAATTGCATGTGCAGAGGGCAGGATCACGGCGTAATGCAGGGGGCTGCTGCGTTTGTCTTGTCCGCCAACGGTAGCGGTATGCCATGCACTAAAACTCTCTTTCTTCTGTCTCCACCCTTTTTCTGCTCTCCCTGTCCTTCTGTACATCAGCATCATCAGGCAGAGGTACAGTGGCACCGGAGCACGAGGGAGCTGCATCCCACATGGCCATGGAGGGCCACACCAGAGACTCTGATTTCACCAGTGGGACGGAGGGCGAGGGGAGCTTCACGTCGGCCACAGGATCACCAAACAGTGACACGGACTCGTCCGCCGATGTGAGCTCCCCTGTGGTGGCGGCACCATCTGTGCGCCCCACTTCTACAGGTACAGCCGCCACCTGCCCTACCAGCACCACCCTCTCAGCAGCCCCTCAGCGTTCGCCCCGTGCCCTCTCACCCAGGAGGGTGGGCATCACCTTCGCCCCAGGCACCTCAGGCCCTGCCCCTGTCACCCCTGCTGCCCTCAGTGAGGAGGCCATTGACCTCCTTAGGTCACTCACTGTTGGGCAGTCTACCATTGTGAATGTCATCCATGGTGTAGAACGAGAGTTGAAACACGGTAATGCATTCCTGGAAGGCATTCATTCTGGTCAGGCTGTCCTTCAGCGAACCCTGCAATCTCTGGCCTCAGCACTGATGGCAGCCATTGTCCCTGTGACCAGCCTCCCCCCCTCCAACTTCCTCCACCCAGACCCAATCCCCTGTACCCCAGCCCATCCCAAGCACACCTACAGACCAGCATGCACACAAGTCAACACCCAAAAGTAGCTCAAGCAAACATAGGCAACACACTCACCACAAGCACTCACACAAGCATTAGACCCATACAGACACAGCAACATCCACTGTCTCCACTGTGCCCCCCTCCTCCTCTTCTCCCTCCTCCCTCCCAGTTTCGTCTACACACACACCTGCATGCACCACATCTACAGGCACTAGGACTCGCACCAGGACACCCAGCACCACAAGCCGCTCACCTGCACTCACCACCTCCACTGCCATATACACGTCCCCTGTGTCCTCTCCCAGTGTGTCTGTGACGCCCCCTCCCAAAGTACACAAACGCCGGCAATCACTCACCCAACATCCATCCACCTCACGACAGCTTCCAGTACCTGCACCTGCACCCAAAACACATAAAGTGACACCTCCTACAACCACCTCCTCTTCCTCCACTCCCAGAGCCCCTCCAACTACCCATCCCAGTGTACGTCAGAAACTGTCCCTATGTCAAATTGACCTTTTTGCCCCCACCCCCCCCCTCCAATTCATCAGTCCCGTCATAGTGCCTCAGCCAAAATGCCTCCAGTACCAGTGGTGCGTGTTCCAGGTTTTTGGAGTGCCCCGTCCACCAGGGCAGGCAGTAGGACCCGGAGCCAAGGCACTGTCAGCCCACCCCCTGTGAAGGCTCCGAAATTGGAGATTGGACGACGGGACCGTGTCAAGACTCCTGGTGGTACAAACAGTGAAATGGGATCCAAGGCGATTGGTGAGTCATCTGTAACTCAAAAGAAGGTGGGGAAGGTCCCGAGGAAGTCTCCCCAACCTGTTGTGATTGGCACGGCGGAGAAGTTCGCCATCATTTCCGGCGGTCCAGACACAACCGCCAGCATCCTCGTTACTGGTCAGGAGACCACAGCCAGAGTCATAGCCCAGGAGGGCTCAAGTATCGTCACTGGTCCAGAGACCACCGCCAGAGTCATAGCCCAGGAGGGCTCAAGTATCGTTACTGGTCAGGAGACCACCGCAACCGCCAGAGTCATAGCCCAGGAGGGCTCAAGTATTGTTACTGGTCAGGAGACCACCGCCAGAGTCATAGCCCAGGAGGGCTCAAGTATCGTCACTGGTCAGGAGACCACCGCAACCGCCAGAGTCATAGCCCAGGAGGGCTCAAGTATCGTTACTGGTCAGGAGACCACCGCAACCGCCAGAGTCATAGCCCAGGAGGGCTCAAGTATCGTTACTGGTCAGGAGACCACCGCCAGAGTCATAGCCCAGGAGGGCTCAAGTATCGTCACTGGTCCAGAGACCACCGCCAGAGTCATAGCCCAGGAGGGCTCAAGTATCGTTACTGGTCCAGAGACCACTGCCAGAGTCATAGCCCAGGAGGGCTCAAGTATCGTTACTGGTCAGGAGACCACCGCAACCGCCGGAGTCATAGCCCTGGAGGGCTCCGTATCGTTACTGGTCAGGAGACCACCGCAACCGCCGGAGTCACAGCCCAGGAGGGTCCAGAATCTCACAGCCCCGCTGGGCAATGATGGAACGTCATGCCACACACCAATGTCCAGTGTGGAGATCATCATGCCACACACCAATGTCCAGTGTGGAGTTCGTCATGCCACACACCAATGTCAGTATCTGAACCGCCATCTTAGGCTACCGCTGAACAGTCCATAGGCAGCCATGGCAAAGCACCGCTGAACAAGGCCAAGACCGTCATGGTGAAGACCGCTGAACAGGGCAAAGACCGCCATGGCAAAGCACAGCTGAACAGTCCATAGGCAGCCATGGCAAAGCACCGCTGAACAAGGCCAAGACCGCCATGGTGAAGACCGCTGAACAGGGCAAAGACCGCCATGGCAAAGCACCGCTGAACAGTCCATAGGCAGCCATGGCAAAGCACCGCTGAACAAGGCCAAGACCGCCATGGTGAAGACCGCTGAACAGGGCAAAGACCGCCATGGCAAAGCACAGCTGAACAGTCCATAGGCAACCATGGCAAAGCACCGCTGAACAATGCCAAGACCGCCATGGTGAAGACAGCTGAACAGAGCAAAGACCGTCATGGCAAAGCACCGCTGAACAGTCCATAGGCAGCCATGGCAAAGCACAGCTGAACAAGGCCAAGACCGCCATGGTGAAGACCGCTGAACAGGGCAAAGACCGTGTGGGTATGAATAGTCCGGCACATCAGGCATCGTTCTCCCATGTGCAGCTGGGACAGTGACAGGACAGGTACTTTCACGGGGAGACTCATCCAGTCTGGGCACCAGTCCCCCACCAGAACCAGTGGAGACCTGCATCTACCTGAGAGACTGTGGCTTTGCACTCCCCAGGATATGGCAGTGGGCAATCCACCCACTGTAGAGACTTGAGAGACTGTGGCTTTGCACTCCCCAGGATGGCACAGTGGGCAAACCACCCACTGTAGTGACTTGAGAGACTGTGGCTTAGCACTCCCCAGGATGGCACAGTGGGCAACCCACCCACTGTAGAGACTTGAGAGACTGTGGCTTTGCACTCCCCAGGATGGCACAGTGGGCAAACCACCCACTGTAGAGACTTGAGAGACTGTGGCTTTGCACTCCCCAGGATGGCACAGTGGGCAAACCACCCACTGTAGTGACTTGAGAGACTGTGGCTTTGCACTCCCCAGGATGGCACAGTGGGCAAACCACCCACTGTAGTGACTTAAGAGACTGTGGCTTTGCACCCCCCAGGAAACATCAATGGGCATGGAGCCCCGTCGTGGATCTGGCTTCGCATTCATGTGGCTGAGGTGCCCCCCCTTCCCTTCCCCCTGAGGTGCCTGTAGTGTTTCTATCTGATGCCCCGGCAGTGTTCTCTCGGATTTTGGTCAGGTATCTATTGTGGGCCTCGCCCATGCATTTTTGGACTGTTGGTGCACGGACATTGTTGTGTACATATCTGCACTACTTCTTGTTTTGTACATTTATTTTTGACAGATTTCGTGATATATATCCGTATATTTTTTAATGAGTAGTGTATTGGCTAAATACAAAGTTTGGGCGCTATTCGCTTTGTCATTGCATTCTTCTGGGGGGGTTGTGGGTTGTTACTGTGATTTTTGTGACTGCATTGGTGTGTATGTTGTAAAATGCGAGGGTGGGGATGTTTGGTGGGTGTCCCCGTAACTTTTGCCTCCCCCCTCCCCGTGTCGTAGGTGCAGTACTCACCGGTATGTTCTGCGCCTATGTCGCTGTTGGTCGTATATGAGCAGGAATGCAAGGGCAGGTAAGATTTGTAGTTCCGGGTCCATGGAGTCCTCGTTCCTCGTGGGATGTGTTGAGGTGAGCGTTTTCCCATAGCAAAAGCTGTTTCCGCTGTGTTTTTATCCACGGTGAATCCGCCCCGGAAAAGGTGGCGGATTGGTGTGTTGTGATAGTGTGGGCGGTACATTGTCTTCGGTGACCGCCGTGCTGTTTGTCTGTACTGCCCTGGCGGGCGATGTGTTAAAGTGGCTGTCTTTGTTGGCGGTTTCCGCCAGGGTCGTAATTCCATTTTTTTGTCCGCCGGCCTGTTTGCGGTATTACCGCAGCTTTAACACCGCCCGCCAGGGTTGTAATGACCACCAGAGTCTTGGTTGTGTGATTTCCCTAAATTAGATGGCCCTAGATTAATAGTTTGAGAAAGTGTACCAATCACGTTATTACAAAAACAATTGAGTCTCTTAGTTAACAGATTAATACGTTTCTCCTCCAGAGCTATACAAAATGGTTTAAGTATGGAGTCATTTATGTAGGTGGGGTCAATTGAGATATCTTTCTTCTAGTTACATTCACTTGTTGTATCCAAAACTACAATTTTTCTGGCCTTATTTCCCGGTTGTATATAACGTCCCTTTTTAGACCTTGACCCTGACCATGAAAGTCGTTTTGTATTCTTAGCCCTTCTTCCCCCTCTTCTCTTCTTCAGGGGTGAGGAATCCACCTGAGAGCAGTTGATGGTTCAGTTTATATTTGGATCCTTATTTTTACTTAAATCTTGCAAGGATGGAACACTAAGTCCAGGCTGTAAGGTACCTGAGTTTGAATCCTTCAAAGGTATCTGATCCACTTGTGTAGAATTTATAAGAACAATGGGCTCCAAGGGTGGCCTCTAAGCAGATTTCTGAACAGCCCCAATCTTTTCCTCTACTTGCTCTAATTCAGATTCTATGGCCCCAATTACAGATGATAAGTAACAGGGAATTGACGTTTGGGCTAAAGAGCCTAGACCACCCTCCCCTTTTTGCATGCTATTCTTTCTTTTCCCCATTGTTAGACTTTCCATCCTTGGCGTGGTTTCCCTTAACTTTTTGCCTCTGTTCCCCAGGTTGTTGATGTGTGCTGGACTTTGATTTTGCTGTTTTTGTTACTCTGGACACTTTACCACTGCTAACCAGTGCTAAAGTGCATGTGCTCCTTTACATAATGTGTATCTAATTGGCTTATCCATGATTGGCATATTTGATGTATTAGTAAGTCCCTAGTACAGTGCACTAGAGGTGCCCAGAGTCTGTAAATCAAATGCTACTAGTGGGCCTGCAGAACTGGTTGTGCCACCCACATAAGTAGCTCTGTAATCATGTCTCAGACCTGTCATTGCAGTGTCTGTATGTGCAGTTTTTAACTGTAAATTCGACTTGGTAAGTGTACCCACTTGCCAGGCCTAAACCTTTCCTTTTCTTACATGTCAGACACCCCTAAGGTAGGCCCTAGGTAGTCCCAAGGGCAGGGTGCAGTGTATGGTTAAGGTAGGTTATATAGTAATATGTTTTATATGTCCTGACAGTGAAATATTGTTAAATTTGTTTTTTTCACTGTTGCAAGGCCTGTCCCTCTCATAGGTTAACATGAGGGCTACCTTTAAATCTGACTAAAGTGTAGATTCCCTTTGGGAGCGGATGGACATGTGGAGTTTGGGGCGTCTGAGCTCACAATTTAAAAATACATCTTTTAGTAAAGTTGATTTTAAGATCGTGTGTTTGAGAATGCCACTTTTAGAAAGTGAGCATTTTCTTGCCTATACCATTTCTGTGACTCTGCCTGTTTGTGGATTCCCTGTCTGGGTCAGTTCGACAGTTGGGCTGGTTGCACCTCACACTAGACAGTGACACAAAGGGAGCTGGGGTGTAGCCTGCATATCCTGATGAGCCATCTGTGCTAGGAGGGAGGGAAGGAGTGGTCACTCACACCTGAAAGGGCTGTGCCTGTCCTCACACAATGCAGTCTCCAAACCCCAGGTGAGTGTCTGGGGCCAGGCCTGGGCAGGGCAGGATTTCACATTCAAAAGAGACTTTACTTTGAAGTAGGCCTACTTCAAAGGAGAAAATGGGCACGAGCAGTCAGGCCTAACCGGGAGGCAATGTGTAAATCATTTGCACAACACACACAACACACATGATGCAAAATGTACACCACAAAGTAAACACAATACTGAGCTAGGTAAAAATAAACTGTATTGCACAAAACATAATTAGATCAACATTACACGCAAGTAATACCCTGCTACCTCAGCAGATGTCAGAGCGTTACACAAGTTACTAGTACTCTGCAAGAATACGCAGTTGTCGCATAAGAACAGGTAAGTACTCAGGATTCTGCAACATAAGCAGAAGTCAGGAATTACAGTAAGAATTCTATGCACTTGTCATGAATAACTCGTAAATACCCATAAAAGGAACATCAGAGAACATATCACAAGTCATAAAAATACATATCAGCATGTCATGCCCCTAAAAGGAACATCAGCACATATATGTTATGGCAGGAAAGCAGGTAAAACATATAAATTCCCCTAGGTCCATACTTGGCTCACTGAGCCACTATATCCCTAAAAAGTACCTGGTTTCCTGATAAAGAGGCCCTCTCATTGCCTGGAAGAGCATGGGGTTGCCCCCAGCGCTCCTGCGTGCACTATGGGGGCCACGCGGTGCTCCTGGAGAAAGGGACGGTTGGCACCATCTCCTTGTAGAGAACAGCCCACTCTGGGGCCCGTGACTCGGATAGGGGCCTGCCTCGGCCTCCTCACACCCTGTCCTCGGGGTGGGGGCCAGGCGAGGCCCAAAAACAATGAGGGACGAGCGGAAGGGGGCCTCCGTTGAGGTCTCCCTTCTCGGTTTAAAAATGCCCATTTTGTATTTAAAGAGAAACGGAGCGTCCTGCTCCTACTGCAGAGACCGGGGAAGGAGGGCTCTCCTGCGTCTTCCCCGAGTCCTGCGACATGGCTTGTAAGGCTCGGACCCCTCCTGGGGCCAGAGTAATCACTCGCCCGCACCTGATGCGGTGCACAAGTGTTCTGAAGCAGCTTCACGGTCTGCGCGCTGAAGTTTCACTGGCAAGTCGGAGGCGGCGGCTGCCCCGGGGGTGCTCCCAAGAGCGGCCCGTGCCCCGAGGGCACCGAGAGGAGCATGCTTGCTCCACTTGACTTCTGCTTGTGCCCCGGGGGCACTGGAAACAGCGCGGACCTCGGGCTGGATGCAAAAACGACACCCAGGTCGTGGCAGTGATTTGGGGGCAATTAAGAGAGCGCTTTTCACAGCGGTAGGGCCCAAATCTGCAGCCTGGGCTGCGGCGGTGATTCTCTCCAGCAGGAAAAATCGCGCTTTAGAAAAAGCACTTCACAGCTACCACAAGAGTACTCCCAAGGCACTATACAGCCGAGGCAGCACTCCTCATGCTGAAGAGCGTTTTCAGAGGCCAGGTCACAGGTCAGCACAGCAGCAGCAGTCCAAGGAGGTCCTGGTGAGTCCTTTCAACAGTGTCCTGTCCAGCTCCAGGTAAGGTTCCTGGAGTTCCCAGAATGTCCAAAGTGATGTCAAATGATGTATCAATTGTGAGGAAAATTCCCCTGTACTTATACTAAGTTTCAGTGTGTTTTACAATGGGGAGGAGAGGGAGTTCCAAGCAGTTACAACTGGTTCTGGGAGTCCCCTTTCTCTCCTCCAGCACAGGCTCCAAACATCAGTGGGGGATAAACAACCCTATTGTGTGAGGCCAGGGCACAGCCTTTACAAATGTAGGTGTGCCCCGCCTCTCCCTTCTCTCAGCCCAGGAAGGCTTTACAATATGTAGATTCACCTCTGTGACACCTATACCCTCCCTGTGTTCAGGCTGTCTGAAGTATGCACAAAGCCCCAACTGTCAGTCTGCCCAGAAGTGGATAGGACAACAGTATCATAAAAAGGTTTGTCAAATTGTGGCAATCGATACACATAAGAATTCCAACAATGATACAATAAATCAATCATTGAGCATGCAATTTAATTGCTATTTAATCACAGCATCTCACCCCATCTCACCAACTGGAACAACTGTTCAAATTACAGCCACCATTTATATATACATTGTCAAACATAAACTTTTCAAAATCTTCTGGTTGATGTATCACATCCAAAAATCACTTCAAATCTAAACAACCACACAATAAACACAAGACAACGATGGTTAGTCCCAAAGTCCTCTCCTTATTCAGGGAGCCATGTAGTGTCCATAGAATTTTATGTTGAAAATCCCCATGTAAGGGATGGTTGCTAAATCCCAGACCTACAACATCCTCATTTTTTTGGAGGGAAAGATGAGAAGGCCTGTGGTATAGAGTTCTTTAGAGACAAAGTTCAGCATTAATTGCAACCTCCCAAGATTATACAGTTGACGCGTTTCGGCCCCTACAACTCTGGCCCTCCTCAGGACTACTGGAGAGAACCACACCTAATAAATATAAACATCAAATTAAGTTACATGCCTATAACTAAATTAAAATCTAACCGACTACCTACAAAACACCCTCGCGTGTGTAAATCTTATAGACAAATGCAAAAAATAAAAAAATAAAAATAAAAACCAAATATATAGTCAGAACCACCAATGGACATATATTTATATTGTAACATGCTGTTCATGCAGTGCTCATATTGTTTGTATAAATATGTGCCTCAAATCTGTATGAAACACCCTTGTGTCACATGCTAATGTTATTTTAACTATAGAAAATGTTTAAGAATTTTTTTATAATTCTATGTTTTGGGGCAAAAAATAATAGCAAAAGCCTGTTGGGTTACAGACTGAACTTACCCTGCCATGGGGTAACTTATTTCTTGTGTCTACCGAGTAAGCTAGAAAGTAATGCAAACCCTCATTTAATTACAAACTCCAAGGAGAAAGTAACTGAAAAAAACCATTTACATTTTCAACAACTTACTGGTACCAAGGTTTTTACAGTGAACGCTACAGGCTGAATGGATCTGTCTCGGTGAAAAAACGCATCCCTTTCGATCGGAGTGCCGTAGAAACCGGCTACTCCCGAGATTCTCGCTTCTGAACTATACGCGGCGGCCATTTTGAAAATATAATCAGTGTCGGCCCGCGAGTAAACTTATATTTATTCGTTAGTGAGCCAAGTTCCTACCTACAGTGATTCCAGTACCAAATCGACAAAAAGCCTTAAAAAACCTTACAGAACCTTAAAAAAGGGGGGAAGGAGGGTTAACAAAAACTTACTTAAAAATTCTTTATATAAACACAATAGCGGCGGCCATCTTGCAGGTATGACCGACCCGAATTCCAAGGAAAAACCTTTGTGACTGTCAACACAGGTCTAATTTTTCCTTAAGTGTCCAGTAAAAACTTACTGTCACCATTTCTATTGTTAGCCAAAACATATATAGAAAAAAAATAATAACAATAAGGAAGACTTCAAGTCACATATTATAGGTAAAGCTCTGGTGGTCATCTATAACAAATGCACTGTTTATTATTTAGTGGCCATCTTATAGGGATGTATCATAGCCATTATTTATGATACTGCTGTTCATTACCCAAGTCTTGTTGGGTTAAGTGGGTAAACCCTTTTTCTTACAGAAGGGGATTGGAGGCAAGCTGCAAAACACCAAAGTCATAAGCACAGATAAATGTGCACTTTCTAGAAGTGGCATTTCTGTGATAGTAATAAAAAATACACCTACACCAGTAAGCAGCATTTCTCATCACTATCACACCCGTACCAAACATGCCTACGCTACCCCTTGTAAATCAGACAATACCCCTTACACATAAGGCAGGGCATTTCCAATGCAATCCTAGGAGAGGGCAGCACTCACAGCAGTGAGACACCAAGTTAGGCTGTTTGTCACTACCAGGACAGGCCACACAACATGGCACATGTCCTGCATTCTACATACATAGCACCCTGCCCAAAGGGCTAGCTAGGGCGTACCTTAGGGGTGACTTACATGTACTAAAAAGGGAGTTCTGGGCCAGGCAAGTAAATTTAGATGCCAGGTCCCTGTGGCAGAAAACTGAGCACACAGGCCCTGCGCTAGCAGGCCTGAGATAGGTTTGACAGGCTACTTCAGTGGGGGGCGCAAGCAGCGCTGCAGGCCCACTAGTAGCATTTAATTTACAGGCCCTGGGTATAGGGATACCACTTTACAAGGGACTTATAGGTAAATTAAATATGCCAATTAGGTGTAAGCCAATCATACCAATTTTGTAAGGGAGAGCACATGCGCTTTAGCACTGGTCAGCAGTGAAAAAGTGCTCAGAGTCAAAACGTCAGCCAACAAAGGTCAGAAAAATAAGTAGGCAAAAAGCAAAAAGTCTGGGGAATGACCCTGTAAAAGGGCCAGGTCCAACACTCCTACTCTGCCCTGTAGTGCCCATCAAGTTCCTGTGACCCTAATAGGAGAAGCTGGCAGCCTAAGAGGAAGAAATCCACGCACAGATCTTCGTGCGGGGAAAAGATCGACGCAACTCCGATCTGTGGCTCAAGAAACGACACGCCGCTGGCTCAGCGGCTGGAAATCGATGCTCGCTGGATACGCGACCAAAGAATCAATGCACGGAGCAGGAGAAACAACGCGCAGCATCGCTGATGGAGGCTGGGAGATCACAACCCGCGCTGCGTGGTTTTCGGATCATCGCGCGGCTGGATTTTCGACGCAAGTACTGCTGGGCAGGTAAAAACACTGCAAGGCCTGCCCGGAACCGAGAGTGCTGACCGTACCGACGCATCGCTCTCCTGTGGAGAGAAGGAACGACGCGCCCCAACCCGACGAAAGGACAAACGACGCAAGGTCCCGCTCATGAGTGGAATCAACGCATCGCAAGCCCTTTTTGATGCACACTCGCCTGTGCGGGGGTATTTTTGACGCACCCAAGGTACATTTTCACGCTAACAGTGTTAGTGTGTGTTTTAAACTACATAAAGACTCTTTTTGCTTTTTAATTGATAACTTGACGTGTGTATTGTGGATTTTTGTTGTTTTGGTCTTGTTTTGTTTAGATAAATATTTTCTATTTTTCTAAACTGGTGTTGTGTCATTTGTAGTGTTTTCATTCAGTTACTGTGTGTGTTGGTACAAGTACTTTACACCTCCACTCTGAAGTTAAGCCTACTCCTCTGCAAAGCTACCAAGGGGGGTAAGCAGGGGTTAGCTGAGGGTGATTCTCTTTTATCTTGACTAGAGTGAGGGTCCTTGCTTGAACAGAGGGTAACCTGACTGTCAACAAAAGACCCCATTTCTAACACCCATTAGGTGGATAGTTCATGTGCCTTAGAAATTCTACGTGTATCAAATCGTTTAGCCTGCTTAAAGTAGAGGTGGCTCAACCCCAGTCTATAGCAGGTGGGCGTTCAAGGGACGTAGGGGCCTAACTCCTCCCCTACAATAGCACCTCCTAGCAATGCTGAGTTCAACCTGGAATCCTTTCCAGGAATGTCAACAATAGGATTTAATAGGGGTATCTTCCTTCTCCTTCTCCTTTGGCAAAACCACGTATAAATATTGTTCCTCAGGGCCAAGAGGGATGGCTCTGCCTCTGTCGGTCTCGGACGGGAGCAGACGGGCCCGTCCTTGGCCTGGGCACGTCCTGAGCTGCAGGAATATCAAGTGCTATTTAGCGTGTCTGGTGGTGCGTGCTCCTGCGTCCTGCGTCCTCCGACGCCGCCCCCATTACCCTGGGGGCAACGAAAAGAAAGTCAAGCGCCTGTGCCACGGGAATATCAAGTGCTATTTTGCGCGTCTAGTGGTGCGTGCTCCTGCGTCCTCCGACGCCGCCCCCTATGATCCTGGGGGCAGCGAAAAAAAAGTCAAGTGTCCCGCACCGCGGGAATATCAAGCGCTATTTAGCGCATCTGGTGGTGTGTGCTCCTGCATCCTGAGAGCTCCAACGCCGCCACCTATGACCCTGAGGGCAGTGAAAAGAAAGTCAAGCGTCCCGCGCCGCACGAATATCAAGCGCTATTTAGTGCATCTGGTGGTGCATGTTTATGCGTCCTCCAACGCCGCCCCCTATGACCCTGAAAGTCAAGCATATTTATACAATAAAGTTTATTTTTATATAACTTGTTGTTGTGTTTCCATTGTGGTATGTATTTTTTCACATATGTTGCGTATGTTTTGCAAAGGCTTTGCACATTGCCACTGAGATAAGGCTGTCTGCTCTTGTCAAGCTACGAAGGGGGTGAGCAGGGGTTATCTTGGGTGTGTAACTCCCTCGCCCTGACTAGAGTAGGTAGGTTCTGCCTGGCTTAGGTGCATACCCTAACTAACGAACAATGTAAAACTTAAAAGTACATACCCACCTTTTTAAATACACTGCACCCTGCCCTTGGGGCTGCTTTAGGTCTTACCTAGGGGTGACTTAAATGTAATAAAAAGGAAGGTTTAGGCCTGGCAAAAAAGTTTATTTAGCCAGGTCAAAATGGCAGTATAAAACTGCACACACAGGCTGCAGTGGCAGGCCTGAGACGAGGCTATTTAAGTGAGTGGTACAATCAGAGCGGCAGGCCCACTAGTAGAATTTAATTTAGAGGCCCTGGGTACCTGTAATACAACTTTGTGAGGGATGTAGAAGTAAACTAAATGTGCCATTTGGGTGTAAGCCAATTCCACCATGTTTAAAGAAGAGATCACAATCACAGGTTAGCAGTGATAAAGTATGCAGAATTGTAAGACTAACAAAAACAAATTCACCAGAAATAGGAGGAGTGAAGGCAAAAAGTTTGGGGAGAGAGGGCTAGGTCCAACATATGTACTGTGAAAATACGCAGCTTGAAAGTTTCTTGTAAACCTATATTTTAACTAGTTTAATTTATAGCAGTAGATCAGCTGATTTAATCCTACTTAAAATCCCACTCTCTTAATCAACTGGACCAAAGCTAGTTTCAGTGTACCACACGGAACCACATCTGCACTTATTGCAGCACTTGATGAGCTACATAAAATACCTGATGATGGTATTCAGGTTGCTCTGATTCCTCTTGACCTCTCGGTGACCTTTGAAATGGTCTTCTACCCCATTCAGTTGTCCAAACAGAGGGACTGTGGAAGGAGAGGTCCAGTTCCTGGCTAGCTGTCTTTGTTGCTCTTTCTCTATGTCTATGGTTTGTTTTTGCTTTGTCGCCCTAAGTGGGAAGGGTATGCCCAGACGTGGGTCCCGTGCTTCCCATGCCACTGGATTCAAGCTAGCCTGGCTGATGAGGGGTGAAACCCCGAAACCGGTCCCAGGATGCTTGTTTCCGGTCCAGTGAGGACCTGGCTTGGCAGTTCGGTCTGGACTGTTCCCATGAGGAACAGGGTCAAGACTGATTTGCATATGGCTGGGTCCAAACTGGGGTGGCATGGTGAGCAAAAGAACGATGGATTAAACCCAGATCTATGACTGGGGGTGAGTGTTTGACAATGTTCAGCATTCCGTCCATCACTTGTTGTTTTTGCTTTGTCGCCCTAAGTGGGAAGGGTATGCCCAGACGTGGGTCCCGTGCTTCCCATGCCACTGGATTCAAGCTAGCCTGGCTGATGAGGGGTGAAACCCCGAAACCGGTCCCAGGATGCTTGTTTCCGGTCTAGTGAGGACCTGGCTTGGCAGTTCGGTCTGGACTGTTCCCATGAGGAACAGGGTCAAGACTGATTTGCATATGGCTGGGTCCAAACTGGGGTGGCATGGTGAGCAAAAGAACGATGGATTAAACCCAGATCTATGACTGGGGGTGAGTGTTTGACAATGTTCAGCATTCCGTCCATCACTTGTTGTTTTTGCTTTGTCGCCCTAAGTGGGAAGGGTATGCCCAGACGTGGTTCCCGTGCTTCCCATGCCACTGGATTCAAGCTAGCCTGGCTGATGAGGGGTGAAACCCCGAAACCGGTCCCAGGATGCTTGTTTCCGGTCCAGTGAGGACCTGGCTTGGCAGTTCGGTTTGGACTGTTCCCATGAGGAACAGGGTCAAGACTGATTTGCATATGGCTGGGTCCAAACTGGGGTGGCATGGTGAGCAAAAGAACGATGGATTAAACCCAGATCTATGACTGGGGGTGAGTGTTTGACAATGTTCAGCATTCGGTCCATCACTTGTTGTTTTTGCTTTGTCGCCCTAAGTGGGAAGGGTATGCCCAGACGTGGGTCCCGTGCTTCCCATGCCACTGGATTCAAGCTAGCCTGGCTGATGAGGGGTGAAACCCCGAAACCGGTCCCAGGATGCTTGTTTCCGGTCCAGTGAGGACCTGGCTTGGCAGTTCGGTCTGGACTGTTCCCATGAGGAACAGGGTCAAGACTGATTTGCATATGGCTGGGTCCAAACTGGGGTGGCATGGTGAGCAAAAGAACGATGGATTAAACCCAGATCTATTACTGGGGGTGAGTGTTTGACAATGTTCAGCATTCCGTCCATCACTTGTTGTTTTTGCTTTGTCGCCCTAAGTGGGAAGGGTATGCCCAGACGTGGGTCCCGTGCTTCCCATGCCACTGGATTCAAGCTAGCCTGGCTGATGAGGGGTGAAACCCCGAAACCGGTCCCAGGATGCTTGTTTCCGGTCCAGTGAGGACCTGGCTTGGCAGTTCGGTCTGGACTGTTCCCATGAGGAACAGGGTCAAAACTGATTTGCATATGGCTGGGTCCAAACTGGGGTGGCATGGTGAGCAAAAGAACGATGGATTAAACCCAGATCTATGACTGGGGGTGAGTGTTTGACAATGTTCAGCATTCCGTCCATCACTTGTTGTTTTTGCTTTGTCGCCCTAAGTGGGAAGGGTATGCCCAGACGTGGGTCCCGTGCTTCCCATGCCACTGGATTCAAGCTGGCCTGGCTGATGAGGGGTGAAACCCCGAAACCGGTCCCAGGATGCTTGTTTCCGGTCCAGTGAGGACCTGGCTTGGCAGTTCGGTCTGGACTGTTCCCATGAGGAACAGGGTCAAGACTGATTTGCATATGGCTGGGTCCAAACTGGGGTGGCATGGTGAGCAAAAGAACGATGGATTAAACCCAGATCTATGACTGGGGGTGAGTGTTTGACAATGTTCAGCATTCCGTCCATCACTTGTTATTTTTGCTTTGTCGCCCTAAGTGGGAAGGGTATGCCCAGACGTGGGTCCCGTGCTTCCCATGCCACTGGATTCAAGCTAGCCTGGCTGATGAGGGGTGAAACCCCGAAACCGGTCCCAGGATGCTTGTTTCCGGTCCAGTGAGGACCTGGCTTGGCAGTTCGGTCTGGACTGTTCCCATGAGGAACAGGGTCAAGACTGATTTGCATATGGCTGGGTCCAAACTGGGGTGGCATGGTGAGCAAAAGAACGATGGATTAAACCCAGATCTATGACTGGGGGTGAGTGTTTGACAATGTTCAGCATTCCGTCCATCACTTGTTGTTTTTGCTATGGTTTGAGTGGTGCCTTGAAAAGTGCTTCAGGATTTATCCCTTTAGCTCATCCACCATGCATCACCTGGCAGCCTTTACTAGATCCTTTGGCTTCCAGTTTTACCGCTGGGCTAACAATGCACAGCTAATAGGAAAATTGGAATTAACCAGTTCCTTTTCTCGCTATTGCCTTTTAGATGTTTGACAGTCACTGGAAGCGGAATTCAGAGAAGACTAAGGTTCTGATCTTCTGAAGCACCATCTCTTCTGGGTCACGTTCCTGGTGGCCACATACAATGGACAATTTCCAATTCCTATTGACCAGTTAAGAAATATTGGCATAGCTTTTGATATGCCTATTTCTTTCAAAATTCAGATTACTAATTGTGCGACTTCCTCTGTCATGCCAATACACAGCCTGTTTAAGATTCTTCCTTTCCTCACCATCCCAAGAAAAACTGCCCTCAATGTCTTTCCTTCTGGCCAGATTCATTATGGGAATGGCAGCAATGTGTTCTACAGGCTAAACCTCATCCAAAATGCAGCTGCCAAATAAGTCCTAGGCCCACTTTGCAGGGAGCACGTTTCAGAGCAGTTTGCCAGGCTGCCCTGATTTCCAATTTGTAAGTTGATCATTTTCAGCCATCAAACATTTTTGGTATAAAGCAGTTTGCAGTTCTGTTCCTAATCTCCTTTCTTGTGTTTTTGTTCTTAAACAGCTATGAACAACAAATTATCATTTGCTGTCATACATGGGTTACCTCTTAGTTGATGTTCCCAATTGGTGGCTGAACATATTCCACTCCCATAGAAAAAATGTGCAGTTCTCTACCACTTCATCTCCATCATTCTGTCAACAATGTTGCAGTACCAAAAAGTCCTTAAAACTTCCTTTTCAGCCTCTGTGCAGTAATTGTACCTTTGTGATTCTTTCTAGTTCAATCTTTTCTTTTCAGTGTTGAGATGCTTTTCAAGGTCACAGAGTTCTTTACAACTGTGAATTAGTCATTCATATCATTGAGATAGATGATAGCTCTCTTATTTGATTTCATTTTATATCATGCCATGTTATGTTATTGTTGGGAGTTTGGCCTTTCTGAAGGATCACCACAGATGTTTGCCTTCTCTAGCTGAACTTGTTTTTGTTGGCATTAGGACTCTGCTCTTTACCCCTACCAAAGAGAGGTAAAGTGTGTTCTCTTTTCTTTTAGAAATGGTAAAATTGGCACCTACATAACTGACACACTTCATTTAGTCATAAGTCCCTAATATATGGTAGTACCAGTACCAACGACCTGTAAATTAAATGCTGCTAGTAGGCTGCAGGACCCATTGAGCCACCCACTAAAGTAGCTCCCTAAAACGTGTCTCAGTCCTGCCATTGCAGCCTGCAATACAGTTTTAAATTGTTATTTTGACCGTGTCAAAATAAACCTTTTACCAGGCCTAAACCTTCCTTTTTAATACTTACAAGTCACCCCTAAAGTAGGCCCTAAAGTCTCATAGGGCAGGGGCATGGCATGTAATAAGTAGGACATGTCTATTTAAAGCTTTCCATGTTCTGAGAGTGAAAACCTCCAAAGTCATTTGTCATTGTGGCAAGGCTAGCTCTCCCACAGGAAAACCCTGGTTTACAGTAAATGCTAACTTTGATTTTGAGAACAGCTGGGGAAATGCTTATGCCACTCATTTGTTCTGTAATTTAAAATCCTCTTTAATGGGAAAGTCAGTTTTAAATTACAAATTGCCACTTTTTAGAAAATCCTGCCTAATTCAAATGTGCCTTTCTGCCAGTGTCTTCCCACTGTTGATGGCTCCACCACTGGGATATGTGTATTGGTACTAGACAGCGGACAAAGGTCCAGGGTGTATAAAGAAGTGTGTTTTCCTGACAGGATGAGTGGTGACGAGTTGTGCCCCCTGCCATGGTTGCACATCAAAGAGTAGTCAGGGGGCTGTACAGAGCCCTTTCTCATTAACTAAGAGGCTTACCCTATCATAGGCATATGGAGCTCACATCTGGGCCTGCCTGGCCTTTGTTTCACTAGTTTCACTAGCCAGGCTGAATCTAAACTCAGGGGAAAGGGAAGAACTAACCAAACCAGTTTAGGGTTAGACAACGAGGGTGTCCCCTATCCACCGGCTGGCACTTGGTATACATGTGGAATTCCCAGAATATGAAATCAGATCACTTCCTGAACTTCTTGAACTTGAATTATTTCTTTTTTTGCCCCCAGCAAGTTCCTCCACATGCCCACGGGCGGTGGGCCCAAATTACTTCTAGTTTTTTTTTTTTTTAATATTGTCCTTAGTGGGTCCTGCTGCATTCCCACAGGTGCCGGGCCAAAATGTTCTTTTTTTTTTTTAATCTATTCCCATCAGTGGGTCCCCCCACATGCCCATGGGCTGTGGTCCCAAATTTGTTATTTAAAAAAAAAAATTGCCCCCCCACGGTGTCCTGCCACATGCCCACGGTTTGCGGGCCTAAATTCTTTCTTTTTAAAAGAAATATATATATATATTTATATATTGCTCCTAACGGGTCCCACCAGGTACCAACCGCCAGCAGGACTGCATTCTTTCTTTTTGTTTAAATGTTGTCCCGCGGGTTCTGCCGCATGTCCATGGGCCTAAATTCTTCTTTCCTTGGAAAAAAAGAAAAATATGTGTTGCCCACTGCATTGTGCTCCCACTTCTTCCACAAACTCTCACAGTCACACCATCCTCTTTCAGTCTGTGGGTGGTGGGAGTGCTGAGGGCAGGGGAGCAGGAGCAGGGAAACTCCATCTTGCTGGGCTGAGATAAAGCTTACCTGCTATTTGGTGTCCCAGTCCGAGCACCAGTGTACTCTTTTTCTTCTTCTGTCTTTTTTCTTCCCTTCCATATTTTCTCTTCCTTATTCCCTTCTGCCTTCTGTCTTCTTCTGGTCTTCATTCTTCCCTTCTGTCATCTCTCTTCCTTCTTCCCTCTGTCTTCTGTCTTCTTCTCTCTTCAGCAGCAGGCTTGCTTTATGTGCCTCCAGGCAGGGGGATGCGAAGCGGCAGCGGGCAGGAGAGTACACAAACACCTCTCCTGCTCTTTGACCCCCTTCCTTTTATTTGGTTCAGCTGTTAATGATGGGAAAATAAAAGGAGGGGTCGCATTCTTTGAATTTCACTATCACTTTTGTAAAAAGCATGGGCTTTTTATAAACCTGCCAATTTAGCATTTTTTTTGCAAATCACTAAATTTGCGAAGTCCTGGAGGGTCTGAATGTTGCTTCTGCCTGGAGGGAGCAGCATTAGGAGCTGCTCCTTCCTGGTGGGAGCAAAGCAGGCTCCCACTTCATGCAGGGAGGTGGCTGGGGCCACTGGGCCCTTGGGGCTCCTTCTGTGACCCCCAGTGACAATATGGTGGGGCCATGGGTGGGCACTAAGGCACCCACCTTTAACAGTGAAAGGCCCTGAGGGGGATCAGGTTAATGGAGCTGATACTGGCTTAGAGAGGGGGGCACATAGGCCCCCACCCTTTTATTTTTAGAAATTGTCCTAGGGGATGTGGTCCCTAGGGCCTAACAAGGATTTGGGAGGGAGGTTGTATGGCCCCCTCCCCTTTCAACATGTATGTACAGCCCTGAGGGATGGGCTGCCCTGGGCAAAAAGAGGTTCAGGGAGGGGTGCCACGGATCTCTCCTCCCCTTCAATAAAAAAAGGCCCTGAGGACCCCATCCCCTATGACCTAAAAAGGCTTAGGAAGGGAAGATGTGTGGCCCGCTCCTCTTTTAACTTGTATGTATGTCCCTGGGCCATGGGGTCCCCAGTGCCTAAAGAAGTTCGGGGAGGCGGGCTACATGGCTCACCTCTCCTTTAATTAAAAAAAGAGGCATGCTCCCCCCTTTTAACTTATATGTACACCCCTGGGGAATGGTGTCCCCGGGATCTATAGTGGGTCGGGGAGGGGACCCGCTTGGCCCCCTCCTCTTTCCTCTTAAATAAAATAAGAGGCCCAGGTGGATGGGGTCCTTAGGGTCTAAAGAGGCTCAGGAAGGGGGCTGCATGGCCACTCCCCTTTTACTTTAAAAATATGGCCCTAGGGGATGGGATCTCTAGGGCCTAAAGAGGCTCAGGAAGGGGGGTCATGGTGTCCCTCTCCTTTATTTTTAGTAATGGCCCCAAGAGATGTGGTCCCATGGCCTAAGGCTCGGTGGGGGGGGCCACGCATGCCCCCTCTTCTTTAAAATATATGTGGCTTTGGGGGAGGGGATCCATAATAGGTCCTGGGAGGAGGCCACATATCCCCCTCACCTTTAAAAAAAAGGCCCTTCGGGATGGGGCCCCAAGAGTCAGTCTCTGTGGCCAACCCCTGCTGTGCACAGCCAAAGGCCATGTGCAGTGAGGGGTTGGCTGCCTTTGCGGCCAGGTCCTGTGGCCAGCCCCTCACTGCCCACGGCTGAAAGCTGTGTGAAGCATGGGGGTTGGCTGCAAAGTCTGGCCCTGGTGCCAACTCCCCACTGCGCACAGCCAAAGTTGGTGGAGGTGAGATTTACATATGTTAATTAAATATTACCTTATTTAAAAAAAAAAAAAATCACTGAAAAAACAAAAGTTAAAGTGATGTTATAGTTAGGTGTGATAAGATATTTTTTCTTAGAAAAACTTTAGAAATGCACTGGAAAAAACAAAGGTTAAAGTAATGTTATAGTTGGATGAACTTGTAAGTGACAACATTAATGTTTTAAACTAAAAAAGTACACAGAAATTCACCATTTATATTAGCAGAGCTGACTATAACTTGCCACCCGACGTCCATTGCTTATGACCTCACATATGACATCACTCATGACATGTTCTATGACATAACTTATAACATCACTGTTGACATCTAAAATTACAGAATTGATGACATCACTGAATTTGTAGATCTGATAATTCCAGGCCCAGAGACACTGGAAATGGCAGATGGTGGAATTTCCCATGAGTTAACATCTGGGTGAAATTCTGTCTCTCCTATAGGGCCTTGGACTGCAAACAGGATGGTCCAAGGAGCTGAATGCTTCTTGCTGAAGCCTGCATCTGTGTTCAGGGTTGGGGCAGCGTGTCTGAGGGGGTGGTGTCGATTACATTCGCTGCTCCTTATTGTGATGTGGTTTAGAGTATTATGCGTACTTTAGAAATATATAATTAAATAAATATAATAAAAATACGTGGGTTAAGAGTTCCAATCACCCCAAAGCCGATTCTGCCAGTTTCCGTTGCATCAAATTGAGTAAACGTAACAGTTGTAATGTATAGCACTTAGAAGCAACTGGCATGTGAAGAACTGCTATATAAAACACGTTGCTATATAATAATTATTATTATTATCATTATGAATAATAATGCTGAAAACAATAACAATATCATTATAATAATGAAACAACAATCATAACAATAATAATAATATTGCAGGCCTTAACTAACTTTAGAAGAGAACTTTCATATTACACTGTACAGTCAAGCAGCTGATTTCGTACTTTGAAAGGAGGCTCTGCCGGTGATTTATGGCATATTTCTCTACCGCAGTGCTTTTTGGAAGATTGATGATTGATTGTGGAGACAGTCCGCCACCTTGTGGCCTCTCTTATGGGTACATTTCATGAGATATAAAATGTGGCTTCTTGAACGTGCTTGCAGGAGATGGGGACGGGGGGTTATGTTAAAACCAATGTTTGATACATTCGTTTTTTAGTTTCTCAGCCAGTCAATTTTTGGTCTGTGTCTTTAAAACGCAAAATGCAAGTGTTTAACTCGATGAAAAGAAGTGGCTTTTCCTTCGGGAAAGAAGGGAGCATGCCCACTTGTGGCACAGGCAATAAATATGGGGGCACATTTGCAAGTTTTCGGAGCAGGACTGCTCCGCAAAGCCTTCTTGCTGCGCTGCCATATGTCAAAAGAATAGGGCAGGAAAGCGCCGTATCTACAAGATATGGCGCATTCCTGTCCTTTTCCCCTGTGCTTGAGCACAATGGGCTGCCATGCACCAAAGCATGCACCTTTGCACCATGGTGCATGGGTGTCTGCATTGCAGAGAGAACTGTTTTTGTGCAGAAAGGGACACCTTCCTGCACAAAAACAGGAGAGGTGTTTTACTCTCTATGTGCACTGCAGAAAAAGGAAAAACAAGGAGAAATAAGGGTATTTCCCCTTGTTACACCTCCCTTGCAACTCCCCTGAGGAGGTACAGGCTTTTGACGCATTCCCAGCCTTACAAAATCTTGTAAATCTGGGAATGTGTCAAATGCTATGGGTGTTATGTGATAACACACACCATACTGCCCATAAAGGCACGCCTTCCTGTCGTAAGGTGAGGCAATAGAGAGACTTGCGCTGTGTTGCCTCAGTCCATATTTACAAGGCCATGAAAAGCAATGCAGGGTGGCTTCATGTAGCCTTGCACCTGAGATGTGCTGCCAGACCATCACTAAAAGTGAAAATCGGTGGGTCAGAGGGGCTTGTAAATAATATGTGCATCTAAAGAGGTGAATGCTACTGACAGTTTCATTGAAATCAGTAGCATTCTCCCCAATTCTTTGCACTTGTCATAAACATTCACATGTATCCCCTGGATTAATTATTGTGCCCCTTTTTAACACATTGTGATGTATGTTCACATCAAGAATCGTGCACCCAGTGCATCTAGAAAACACACGTAATGTGTTAGCTATCTTTAACCAATCCATTTCTTTCACTTAATAAAGAAAATACTAGTTATTCTATTCCAGTCAACCACATAGCTTTGTTTCATGTTGAACTGAACAAAAATACGTCTGTTTGTTGGCAAAACTCAATATTTTGCTTTCGTGAATTTGCTTTTTGTGTACATAGCTGTTTGCATAAGTAAGATGAAAAAGCAAATATGTTTCTCGGAAATGCAAACTGAAATCTCCACAAGACAACTGGGCTAATGTTATCCTGATTACTTTGAGTTTTCCCCAGCAACAAATGTATTGGATTTATGGTGTGCACTAGTTAATTGGGTAATTGCTAGCCTGTATGAATGAGCAGAAGTGCAATTAATGGACTGTGTGTAGTGTAGACTAAACTATGACAGCGGCTTGTCTTAAAAAGAGAATACTTTGTAGCAATACAATTCAACATTTTAAACAAGCATTGGCAAAACCAATAGGTCTCGCCTATATAAGTTCTATTGGCTTAGTTTTGCCCTGTTGTATTCCAGTGTGGCTCCTGTTCAACATGGCTAAAGGTTAATTGCATGAAGGTCAGAGTGGACTGAGGGAGTACAGTGTCGTAGAGGGAAATTGTCTGAATGTTGTAGAGTGGAATAGGAGGATTAGAGAATCATAAAGTTGAGTAGAGGGGAGCAGGATTCAGTCTCAGAGAGTGTTGTAAAGTGGAGTAGGATGTGATGGAATGGAGTGGAGTAGGTTAGAGTGGATTGAGGTACTGAGGGGATTGGATTGGAATAGAATGGGGTGGATTGTATTGAGGTGGTTTGAGTGGGGTGGATTGGATTGGAGTGGGGCGATTGAAATGGGATTAGGGTGGATTTGATTGGATTGGGTGGGTGGTTTGGATTGGAATTGGAGTGATAGAGCTTTGGTTGGATGGATTGGGCTGGGGTAGATTGAAAAGGGGTGAGGCATATTGGATTTGATTGTGGTGGAGTGGATTGGAGTGGGGTGGATTGCGTGGAGGTGGGGTGGATTGGTGTGCAGTAAGGTGGATGGATTGGATGGGACTGGGGTGGACTCAAGTGTCTTAGGGTGGAGTGGAATGGATTGGGCAGATTGAAGTGGACAGATTGTGTTGGTTAGAGTGGGGCAGATTGTTTTGGATCGGAGTGGGGCAGATTGTTTTGGATTGGAGTGGGGTAGATTGAAGTGGGGTAGATTGTTTTGGATTGGAATGGGGCAGATTGAAGTGGGCCGGATTGGAGTGGGACAGAATGTTTTGGATTGGAGTGGGGAGGCTGTATTAGGGTGGATTGGAGTGGGGTGGACTGGTTTGGAATGAGGTTAATTGGATGGGAGTGGGGTGGATTGGAGTGGGGTGAATTGGGATGGAGTGTGGTGGGTTGGATCAGGGTGAGGTGGATTGGATTAGAGTGGTGCATGTTGCTTTGGATTGGAGTGGGGCAGATTGGAGTGGGGCAAACTGTTTTTGATTGGAGTGGGGCAGACTGGAGTGTGGCGCAAAAGAGTGGGGCAGATTGCTTTGGGTTGAAGTGGGGCATATTGTTTTGAATTGGAGCAGATTAGAGTGGGATAGATTGTTTTGATTGGCGTGGGGCAGATTGCTTTGGAGTGGTGCAGATTGTTCTTGATTATAGGGGGTCAACTGGATTCAGGAATATTAGGTAGGATTGGATATATTGAAGTGGGGTGGGTTGGAGTAAACCGGGGTGGGGTGGATTGGTGTGGGGTAAATTGGGGTTGATTGTAGTGGAGCAGGTTTGAGTGGGGTGGATTGGGTTTCACTGCATGATTATGTGTTAACGTATCATTATAGAGATTTCACATAATTAAAGAAACACTGTCGCTTTGCAATATTTCAAACAAGTTAATTGTCGTCTTTTGAGAACAACGCCCAGGAGCAACAACAAAAGAAAAGAAAACAAAAGAAAAGAGGCGTGGAAAGTGAGAAAAGAAGACTTGGCAAAATAAAAGAAAGCTAGCTTTAAAAAATAAAATTTTGCAATCTTGTTTGTCCAGCTGGGCACATTTTTGCCAGTCACAAGGTTTCTGTTTGGGGGGCACTGGAAGATAAAAAGAACAAAATAGTACCTTGTTCAGGTCGGGCGCAGCAGACGGACAATAATTAAGTTGAATCAATTAGTGGTTGAACCCTGCTCCACACAGAGGAATTGAAATTATGCCAGGCATGCCTTAACGAATTACGAAGCAGTAAAGAAGAGTGCCACGCAACCCAAGAAATGGTAAGCGACAGACGGGCTCCAAGCACTTTAGTGAACACAACAGAGTCTCGCAAGCGAGACACATGCGCTAGTGCATGCACTCTTAGACTGACCCTGATAAGTATTCGACCTTCTAGAACCGCTCACCCCACCCTTAAAACACATTCTCCCACCCCAGAAAAATATTTAATAAAAAGAGTACAAGGCATCTGGCCACTGTCTTTCACAGCCCTTGAAACAACCTCCCCTAAAACAATATTTTTTTAAAATGTACCTGATGTCCTGACACCCCTCCTCCTCCACACCACCAATGATATACCCTGATCTACACCATTTCAGAATGAATAAAATTGGCATTATTTTAAATCTAGTTATTTACCTCTGTGATCTGGCAACCATAGGAAACAACAGTGGCGTCCCTGCTCCCCCATTAGGACAGCGGAGTGCCGCCCCCCTGCTGCCAGTGCAGCAAGCGTGAAAAATAAAATGGTAATAATGGTAATGGCATTGCTGCTGACTGGCAACAGGGGAGTGATGCTCACTCCACCAGTTTACAATACACATGTCAGTTTGGCCTGCTGTCTGAGCCTGCCAGCCTCACTTGCACCATGTAAACCTCTCCACTTCAACATGAAAGCAGTATCGGGATTTGGAGAGGGGACAAAGGGTCAGGGGGTGGGTGACAGGTGGCCAGGTATTTTTTTTTTTTTTTTTTTTTAATCTTTTGGAGGACAGCCCTTGTTATGCACGGCTGCCTCATTATACCCCTGTCTCTGCATAGCAGGCAAATGATTATGGGGGGCTACATAAAATACAATGATAAATGGGTAAAAAGTAAATTACAGGGATGTTTTCCACCTCAGGGTTCTAAGTGACATCATAAACAACCCAACCTTTGCTCTTGTTGTCTACTCGATGCTGTCTTTAGTGAAAAAGCATTCCTGTTATTCACTGTTACCCATCTATAATTCTACTATTCCACTATTGGAAACAGACTTCTAAATGCTGTTATTCTCTTCAGGCACGCCATGTAAGTGAAATTGCTTTTCACTGTTATGTTTCTTCCCAGGCATTGTGCTCATTTATTTCTATAAAATAGGCGTGGAACACATATACAACATAATAACAACATAAATAACAGTGAATAAAGGGAAGTCTTTTCATCTTGGGGTTTTGAGTGATGTCATTTATATTTTTTAATTGCAGATAAGGAGCGCCCCTGATTTGACATCACTCTGAAAGGTTGGTTCAACTATCTGAGTTTTAAATATTAATCTTTTGATACTACCAAATTGATTAGTTCACTTTGAGAAAAATGTGAACCTGCTGCATTATATTTCTGAGGATAAAACTGTACAGAAAATAGTTTCCTTGAAAATTAGTTTTGCCCCAGGCCCTGATGGTATTCCTGTAGTATATTGGACCTGGCGGACAAAGTTATATCTTCCCTTATTTAAGATTGTGGTAAGAAAATAAGAAATATGCTAGTCCTGGAAAGGTTCAAATGTAAAGCCTAGTTTGAAAAAAAAACAATTTGAATAAGCTGCTTGAATTCTTTGTTAGATGTTGGCGGAAAGAGTTTTTGCAAAAATAATTTTCCTTTATATGTAAGACTGGGCAGAAGACAACAAATAGTTCCTTGGAGTATAGGCAGATTTAGACCGGGTACTAGTGCCCAACTTCATTTGCATTATGGTACTTGGCATGGAGGTCCATTACCTTTCCTTCATATGTGTTTTGTGGATCTTCCAATATTTTTCATGTACTTCTGAGCAGAGTTTGACATGGTACAGAGAAATTGTTTCAGTCAGTAGCTCCCATCCTTTTGACTTCTGTGGACCCGCATTTCATCATTACTGGAACTCAGGGACCCCACTGAATCATCATTGGAAACTGGGGACCCTCCTACTGAGTCATTACTGAAAGCTGGGGACCTAATCTGTTAATATTATTTAATTTTCTAAGCAGTCATGGACCTCCATTGGTTCCCGGATCATAGGTTGGGAACCATTGGTTTATGGTGAATGGCTTAGTATTTACCCACTCTTTTGACCTTGTGCATGCAATTGCATGACTTGACATGAACCCGTCTCCAGTTAAGTACCTCGGGTGATATGACAGCACTGATCCAAGTTAGGAATGGACTCAAACAGGGGCATATGCTGACTGCACTCCTCTTCTCCTTATTTATGCACCAGTTAACAAATGGAGTTGCCCTCTGATTTTTGGTCCAAATTAAATACCAATTTTATTGCATGCTGATGCTCCTCCTGGACAGGGCTAAAACAGGTCTGCAACGTTGGCTGGACTTACTATTTCAGTACTGTATTGAGATTAATGTGAAAATGAACACTCAGAAAATTCAAACACAAAGAACTTAGGGGCATATTTATACTCCGTCTGCGCCGAATGTGCGTCCAAAATTTAGACGCACATTCAGCGCAAACCTTGCCCCATATTTAAACTTTGACGCCCGAGCCCGCGGACGTCAAAATCCTGCCGTGTGCGTCATTTTTTGGATGCGGCAGCCCGCCTTGCGTTAATCATATGCAAGGTAGGCGTTCCCGTCCAAAAAATGACTTAATCGGCGTGTGACGTATTTCTGCTTTCGGGCAAAAATGACGCATGGTCGGGAGTCGGAGCCGGAAAATGACGCACAGCCCGATTTGCGTCAAAATTTAACGCCTGGGTCAGGGCAGGCGTTAAAATGGGGCAAACACACCTGTATTTAATCAGAACACACAGAAGCAACAGCAGAGCAGCAGAGCAGCAAAAGGGAGACATGGAGGTGCTTCTCATCCAGCGTGCACGCAGACGCAGAGCCCAGCAACAACAACAGCAGCTACCACAACACCAGAAGGGACACCAAAGGCAGCGCAGAAGGCAGGAGAGGATATTCCGCCCCAGAACAATCCTTCATGGCCTCAGGGAACATGACATCATCCAGAGGTACAGGTTGAACTTCTGGCAGGCCATTCAGCAGCTGCTGCAAAACATTGAGCCACAGTTGACACCCACCTTGCTGACACCACACACCATCCCAACAGAAACCAAGCTGCTTGCTGTACTTCACATGCTGGCAAGTGGCTCTTTTCAAACAACTGGTGCCCTGGTTGCCGGAATATCACAGCCATCATTCTCTGCCTTTTTGCCCAAAGTACTGGATGCCATCATTGGACTCACACCCTGCCACATCTGCTTCCCTAACACACTGCAGAAGCAGCAGGAAACAAAACAGGGGTTCTACCTCATTAGTGGCTTCCCACACGTCCTTGATGCAATCGACTGCACACATGTACGCCTTGTGCCACCTGCTCCAACTGAACACCTCTACCGCAACAGGAAGCACACACATTCCATGAATGTGCAGGCCATTGTCGATCACCAAGGATTGATCACCAACATCGTGGCCAAATATCCTGGGAGTGTCCATGACTCATTCATCTTCCGTCACAGCACCATCAATCAACACTTCCATGATGGACGGTATGGCAATGGACTACTTGTTGGTAAGTACAAAAACCTACTTATATACACACTGCACAGAAACCCTCTAGGACACACAACACATACACCACAACAGCAACATGTTGAAAGGAACACACCGAGGTTGTGACATCGCTAGCCATGTTTCATAGGTCACCATTGAACCTGTCACACATCTGAAATTACTGTACAGCCTAATGTTAAGACGTCAATGATCACAACGTTTGGAGTGGTTTGCCTAAATGTCACCTTGAAAATTGTAAGCATCTTAATTATGTTTACATTAATCCATTGCATAAGTCTAAAGGTATGTGATGTCCAGGGTACATTGATATGAACGTGTTAACAACACTGTCAAATTTAACCTGTGTATGGAACTATCATCTCACCCCCAGTGAAGACACAGGGACACCTGTATCACAAGTCACAATGCTAGGGAGGGGACACTGTACTGCAAATCCCAAAACATACTGCTGACAACTGGTCAGCAGCCAAACACTCGTTCAGCCAAGGAAACAACACAATGCAGATGGTACATCCTACAAGCCTAGGATGCGACACAATAACACAAAAGAGTCACAGACAACACAAGACAACTACTGCCATGCAAGGTGATATCAATGGGGCTAGCTACATCAACATGATCCCAGTCATTTTCTCTTTCAGCTGATCAGGGGTATGGCATCCAGCCATGGATAATGACACCTATTGGCAACCCAAGCACCGCAGCAGAGCGTGCCTACAATGATGCACATAGGAGGACATGCACCATAGTCGAGAGGACCTTCGGCATCCTCAAGTCGAGATTCAGGTGCCTCGTCATCACTGGTGGTAGCCTCCTATATTCCCCTGAAATGGTCTGTAAGATCATTCTAACATGTGCCATCCTGCACAACATTTGCATAAGAAGGACCATTCCCCTCCTGGAACCAGAGCCACACATGCCTGAGGAGGAGGAAGAGGAGGATGGTGGCCTGCAACATGAAGGGGAACAACAAAACACGGCCGCTGGATTGCGTAGGCGCCAACATATCGTGAACAATTTCTTTTAAATATAATCACCAGCACCACTTTATTAACTAATGTAAATAAACGCCGATAATAATCACCATAACATGGTCTGGCTAATCATTTTTGCTCACCTTTATCTCTAACTATCAGAATAAGAGTGTTGCTGTAGTAATGCTGTCATCCAAGCATAGATTCAAGTTGACACCAGTTGAATGATTTGATGTAGTTTTATTTCCAGTTTGATCCATAAAAGAAACTTCATCCACCACCAAGACACAGAGCATCCCAGTCTCCACTCCTACTGCTTCCAAGACCCCTCCGTCAACATTCCGGAGAGTCCAAGACACAAGAGAAAGGAGGAGAAGCAGTGGGAGAAACCAACTAAGAAAAATGATATAACTAAAAGAAACACTATACAGAAAAAAGGAACATTTCCGTAATAAACTCAATAAAGAAATAATGTAACACACCACAGTTGCCTCATGAAGCATTGCGGATATACCGATCAGGACACAGAAAATCCCTGAGCAATTGTGATGCGTATCATACAACGGTCACATACACACACACTGTAAATGACATAGATCCTGTACATTTCCCCTTTGAAGGTCAATAGCAGAGGACCACACCTATTTCACACATACATGTTGGAAACATGGTTCATCGCAGCATATGGCACACAACTAAGACACCATCACTCAATAAGGGAAAAAAAAGCCTCATACATGAGGCAGTTGATGTTCTTTTGCATCAGTAACAGGAATGTATGACCAGACCCTTCACAGCAGTAAGTCCAACTGCATCCAATCTTTGCAAGGACTATCTGTGACTAGAGTTCCATATAAGCAGAACATAGACAACACAAGTGCCACACATATGACAAGCATTGCGCACATGACATTCCATGTACATGTCAGCCCATTTCCTAACTCCTGACACACCCATGCACCTGGTCACAACCCACCTGTCTGAAGAGGTCCCTGGAATAGTAATATGTGTACCCTGATATTCCCTCCTCTACACACACAGATTAACAATAGTAATCCAGTGTGCTACACCCTTTCCTATGGTATACCATTGTCATAGTACATCTGACCGCACAGACGTCAGGTCAATTAATACACTGGCTTGTAATTTCCAAGCCCTGTTAGCACCTGTAGATTGCTTCCCGTGTGAAAGGTACTGTTGGCCATTTGAATGCAAATCTCACCTACAGGACTTGTGAGAAACTGATGCAGCCCACACCTGTGATCACCTCCATGCACACCACCCATTTCACATTGCACTGCCCCAGCTGCTGCTTGGAACATCATAGAAGTTGCCATTTTGTCAAATACACCGTTAAGCATTGATAGTAATGAAGCAGAGTAACACAACCCTTGGGTTCATGTGGCACCTTCAAAAACACAGGACATACACAGTTTTACATGTCAACTGTCTAGTTAGTCCTCCAAACAGTCTTAGTCAGACCACTGATTATGTAACTTGTGAAATTGCTGGATCCTGATTCACCCTGCATCCTGTCAGCCTGACTGGCATCTGTCTGTGCGTCACCCTAAATATTCCCTGTGGCTACATATGTACCACACTTGCTTTACCAAACCTCTCATTCCTCAGAGGGTATTTTGTCATGTGCTTCATCAATGCATACCCAAATACATTGTATAGCATCATCTGCCTTTTAATTGTACCGTATTTGTTAAATTGCCTTTGAATACCAAAATCATGGCCCATCCCTTGTCTGAGTCTCATTTGTGCATGAACGACAAAGTGTGACAGTGTCCCAGGGCCATATGCAGGGATTGGGTACGGGGCCTTTAGCAGAACCAGCAACCTCTGATAATGTCCATGAAAAATCCACACATGTTAGGACCCTGACAGTTCACACGCTGAATTACATTGCTCACAACATATTGATGGTCCGTGCGTGGAGAATAGCTGCGAGAATATTCAGCACAGAGGCTATGATGCTCCCAGATGCAGTGGGAATTTCAGAGGCCAACCTGTGTACAATTGTTGTAATGACACTTGCTGGAACATGACACCTGAAACATGATCTCACTCAGCACACCAAGGTTGCCCTGTTGACAGTCTCATTACACGTCTACAGTGACAGGGTGGGACCATCCCCATGTAGGTTCTCATGTCCTCATTGACTTTACTCACATTGATCTCCGAAGGATACTCAGTAGATACAGGAATAGCTGCCACTGACTCATGATGAGACCTGGACGTAACTGTGACAACATACACCCCTAAAAATATGCAGGATCAACATTGGACCACACACATGAACAAGACACCTCTGTGCAATTGATCACTGGAAATATGTGGACACGTGCTGCCTCGTCTGCTGGTCCACCACAGCCACTGGAGAGTTGTGGCTCAGTTATATGACCTCAACTGTGGCGTCATAATACTTCTGTGGTTCACCTTTGGCTGTCTGGGCCAATTACATGGTACCCACTTCGTCAATGCATGTGCCTGACTCACTGTTGGATTCACCAACAAGTGCCTAGGAAGCAGTTACCAAAAATCTAGGACATGGGATGGTGAAATTGTGGACCATTGACATGAACAAGCTTCTGCCATCTATCTGGTGCATGCTTTGTCATTTGTGGTGTCTACGTTACCCAAAATCTTGGAAGTGCACACAACGGATGTTGCTACATGTATGACTAACACATGGCCTCTCTCATTTCCACAATGACTTGCATCTAAGGTATGGACACATTGACTTCACATTCATACAAGCATATTTTCAAATATGCATCTTGTGATACACACACACTGGGTCAACAACTACATTAGTTGCCACTGCACACACATTGAGCCATAGGCATTGAGGTATTGTACTTATGTACGTCACCTTGCTATCCTCTCCTGATGCCAAACATGGCCAAATTGTGCAATACCTATATGTAGGCCACACATATGGCCATCTAGTGCGTCAGCCAACCGTCAAAATCCTGTTAAGGAAGTAGCGGGTCATGGTCCGCTGCAGTATGATGTCTCACATGTGAACATACACCATCAACACCATAGTGGGTGCAATCAGCCTATCTCAGTTGTGTCACAAATGTAACATAACATAAAAATTTAAAAAATCACCAAAACCAGTTCATGCGCTGAAATTTTGACGTTGCTAGCGTTATGCGTCATTTTTTCCCCACCAATACAGATTTTGCGTCATATTTTTCGACGCACAGGAGTGAACATTAGGCCGCATCCAAATAATTGTAAAGACTATTTACTATTATTTGGATGCGGCCTAATTTTCACTCCTTTGCGTCGAAAAATATGCCGCACATTCTATATGCATGAAAAAATATGACGCATAACGGTATATACGGCGGCCATTTTATGCAGGATGTGATGTAATAGGATATCCTGTTTACAGATTATGTACAGTGGGTGTACTTTCACTTTTAGGAGGAGTTGGGGGGGTTTATATGGCTGGTGTGCCATTTCCTCCCACTCATGATCGAGGCGGGGGCAGGGTGATACAGGGGTATCACACTGAGGCGCAAAGAATCCGGTGGGGAAAGGTGCTGCATCACTTGCAGCGCGTGTATGGGAGCCAGAGGAACGACCACCAGCTGAAGCACCGCTGGGCTGACCTCATCACCAGGGAGCAAGATCTGCTGGACCACCTGGGAATAGTGATTGGTGGCCCTGTTGGTGAGTACAAATCATGTAAATGTGCACGATTGAATGCTCTGTAGTGACATCAGATGATTTGTACAGTATCTGCCAGCTAAGTTGCCGACTGTGTGGAATGCTGCGAAAACATACAGGGAAATTGATGCACAATGTGAAGGATCACAATTGCTAGCCGTCAGGAAGCACGTGCTCTGCACACTTACAGTATACTTTTGCTTAATGTTATTTGGTGCTGCCTTTGTGTCAGACAACAAAACAAAATAGGAGCCAAGCATGTCTATATAGGTCACATTTGCCAGTGAAGTATAGATGTACTAATATATTGGTAAACTTTGTTGACGCAATAGCTAGACTGATGTTAGAAACACTACATGATGCAGGAAATAAACGCTGGCTTCTCGTCAATTGATGATAGCAATGTGGCCCAGACATATGTCTCATGTGAGTCTGGTGAGTGTGTAAGGAAAGCGTTCACGGAAGTCCTATGAATGTTAGGGATTATTGTGGTCCTTCATCTTTTTGGATACATGTCAGATCTGGATTTGAAAACATTGGGAAAAGGTGTAAGGTGCCCTCAGCTAACATCTTGGACTGGTATTTGGAGTTTGTTGTGCCACATTCCAATTAGGGATGGCAGTCCAAAGGTATGCACATGGGTTCATATCTCTATGTTTGGTGCAAATCACCATTGCTGGGCCACATCAAATGAAGAAACTGTAACAACATGAGGGCTTACAAAAGTCCCTGTCCCTCTGTACATTGTACCTATGTGTAATAAATGTGTCATGGCCACATTGGCTGTTTGACTGGTAATGCAGTCCTCAAGTAACCAGGCTTTGGATGTCTCTCTTGGTTGCACATGATGAGACGATTACACACCATTATTATTTCTGGTCACTAATGAAGGAACATGTTTGCCACCACATGATAGTTAGGGCCACTGCATATGTGTAGATATGTGTATAACTGTCATAG